>NC_137099.1:7311170-7631170 GCF_949357685.1 Gobio gobio | reverse complement strand
TGATCTCATGAGAATACGTGTGTATTTTTATGTAAAGTGTGATTCTTCGACACGTACATTTACTTACGTTTTCATACACACTAAAACGTACAATACGACGTATTGACAGCACTAAAACTTGCTTGCAACTAAAACTATTTACGTATCCAAGTGTGAACGTGTACCAGCTCCCATGTATGAATATTAAAATTGTGGATAATATGTAAAATATCACTCTTTGTACGTTTGTACGTTTTGTCTAAACCCCAGTGACAGGTAGGTGTAGGGGCGGGGTTTGAGGTAGGTCATTCGTACAAATTCATACGAATTTGGCAACTCGTCAAATATGAACGATTTAGCAAAAAAAGTACGAATTCGTACGAGTGAGGTTGTACAAATTCATACGAATTAGCCACCTTGCAAAATATGTACTAATTGCCTTGAGATCGGGTTGCATCAATACATGTTTTCAGTCGGATTAATTCAATGTATTTTTACTAATCTACTTAATATAAAATAACATTTTGCTTTATCTGTTACTTCTGCTACAAACTCATTTCGGATGATTAGATAATGTTAAAGAAGACCGCACTTTAAAACCTTAAGATGAATAACATTTCTGTAATCGTTTAATAATTTTGTAGTATTTAGTTTGTTTGCCATAAATCAAAAAAGGCGTTTCTCCTATTCAAATTTAAAAATCGCGCCCTCATGAAGCATTACGACATGATTTACAGCAGTGATATTGAACGCTCATTGGCTCTCGCCTGCTTAATCACAGATTGTGACATGCCGTGTTTCAGTCGATTTGTATTTGAAATGGGAAACGCGCGCCTTCACCGAGTGAAGCCGGATTAATATTTAATCCTCATACAAAACTATTATATACCGCCAGAGATGACTGCGACTGCAACACATTTTGGTACTACTTTTGGTACCCCTTTTGACATTTTTGCAGAGAGAGCAGGCTGTTTGTTATCCATGCCGTGCCCAAAAACAAATGTTCACGTGAGTGGACAATACATCAATTCTCATATGTTTTGCACAGTGACTAAAATATACAGAACATTTTATTTTAAAGAAAAAATAAAGACCCACAAATCAATAATTATGGACCTCTATTTAGACAATTAAATAAGTTCAAGAGCTTTTTATATATTAGAATTTAATGGAGCTTAAAACTTATCACTATTGTCACTTTAAAATCATTGCAATATTATTATATTATATTTATCATAAAGCTTCATAAGATACCTGAGAACAATACTGCATGGCTTAGAAAATAGCACAAAGTCACATGGCTTCCTTTTCAAACTATTGACATGCCATTAGCCTACGCAGTGCATTCTGTTCAAATAACTTCCTCTTCCTCTTAGAAACTCTTTTTTTCAAGTCAGACAGTCACATGATGGATTGCTTAATTAAAGTGAAAGACAATGAGTGAGTACTTTCATTGTGTTTGGCCTCTCTGGATTGAGGGAAAAAAATTGATTGCTCTTTTAAGACAACTTCCTCTGCCCCTTGGGAAATGTCACATATTTCATTTACACGCGTTTGAGCCCTTGTCCCTGTAGAGTAGCTATGCACCAGACACTGTAAACTGGTCAGTAGATTAGGCAGGGAAATGGCTCTATGTGTCTAGGGCAAGATGGGAGAAAAATACTAATGTTGACTTCTAGAATGTGTCCAGTGCAGAAGGTGAACTGGAATGCTAGAATCTGACTGCTAAGATCTCACTAAATGTTGAAGAATGTCTGCCTCATTTTTCACTGAAGAATTAAGCTAAAAATTCTAAAGGATTAATTATATGAAATAAAAATAAAAGATTTGTTTTGCACTGTGACTCCATTTTCCATTTTCGTGACAATTCACTTTGTTTTAAAGGGTTAATTCACCCAAAAATGAAAATTAGCCCATCATTTACTCACCCTCAAGTCATCCTATGTGTATATGACATATTCAGTCATTCTTTCAGACGTATACAATCGGAGTTATATATATTTTTTAAAAGTCCTCCACCTGATCACCTTCCGTATTCAATTTACAGAAAAAGTGTAGTGCCTCTCGCAGTTCAAAATGCTTACTCTACATCTGACGACATTGCACACAAGTTAGCTTTTTTTTTTTACGATCTGGCAGATGCTAGATATTTTACTTTCTAATGTTTTAAATATGGATATTTTTCTTACACCAATGCTCATCTTCGCTTCAGAAGGCCTTTATTAACCCCCCGGCGCCGTGCGGAGCAGTTATATGATGGATAGATGCACTTTTATGGACTTCAAAAAACAAAGCAAAAATGCACTACAATTATAAAGCTTGCCTGGACATTTTTAACATAACTCTAATTGTATTCGTCTGAAAGAAGAATGTCATACACACCTAGGATAACTTGAGGGTGAGTAAATCATGGGCTAATTTTCATTTTTGGGTGAACTAACCCTTTAATGCCTTTAATGCAACAATAATATTCTACAGAGCCCCTAAAGGTAAAGAGAAAAAAAAAATAGATGGGAGGAAAAATTATATGTCAATGCTTTTGCATTCTCTTGCTAAATGTTAGCCTGAGAAACTTTGCATTTACTAGAGGGAGCTCAAACATTTTGCGTGCGAACGCGAAGTTTCTTAGGGAATGCAAAATTCTTTTGTCTGGCTATCACCAGACCAAGCTCATTTTAAGATTTAACATTAGTCTGGGGAGTCTGCTATGTATTTTCTACTGCACAAGAAGCATGATAAATGAGCATAATTCAAATGACTCTGTACGCAATTGGACAGTCCTCAACCAATCAGACCACAAGAGGTGTGATCAACAACGGGCAACGACCCATCGCTTCTCTATCCGTCATCGTGTTAAACTCGCCAATAGCGCGCCAAGTGGTCTGTGACTGGTTCCTCCAAAAGTGTAACAGAAGCAGTAGAAATGAATGTACAGGTTTCCAGACTGAGTTGCCGGGTGAAATCAAATCGCTGGCAGATCAGGCTGGGTTTACCCAGTCGAAACATTTTTGTGAGACAATGCAAAAAGCATTGAAATATATTGTTTCACTCCCATCTTATATTTTTCATCTCCATGTCCCTTTAAGAGGGGCTCCATAATATTATCATGACTGTGCAAAAAAATCAACAACAAAACAAATTTATTTTAAGTATTTGTTGTCATTTTTTGCTGATTTACACACAAAACATAGGCACCATTCGTTCAAAGTATAATTGTGTTATTATTGTTTTTATGTTTTTTTATGATGTATTATTAATTAATATTATTGTGATGAAACATGTCCCGCCTGGTTTTCATGAGGTTCACCTGTATCTGAATCATGTCAGTAGTTATAAATACAGAAAGCAAATCTTTGTAATTCCTAGGTCTACCACAGGTCTGGTACGGTGGCATCTAATTTGTATTCTCTGTTTTAATGCCTCCACACACCCGCTACAAATGAACGTATAGTTATTTAAGCATGTCACATGCCTAGAGTGAGATGAAGATGGACTCTTAAACTGCAGGCAAAAGATTATGAGCTGTGTTCAACTTCACATTTATTCACGACACTTATTCACTGTCTACAACCATAATGCAATCCTGTACACCGATGCCACTAAAATCAAACTGAGTCACAGGTTCTAATATGAGATACAGAGGGAGTGAGTGAGTCCTCATGGATCCTCACAGCATGACGGACTGTCCTCCCAAAAAGAAGAAGAAGAAAAAAATAAAATAAATGAATTTAGATGATTAGTCCGAATGCAAACCAGAATTGGAAGGCAATCAAAAAAAATCCGGGGAGGTGTTCTGCAGGCCTTGCTGATTTCCATCAACATTTTAGATGACGCACATCTTTTTTTTTTTTCTCCTTCCAAAAATATTCAGGTGCTGCTACTTGCCACAACATTATATACAATACATGAGGATGGACTGTAGACACAATCTCTTTAATACCTCAGTTGTTTTTTTCAAGACTGCAATGAGATCCAATTCGTACCATTTTCAAAACAGATATAAATCTCAATACATTTTTCATCAAATTCATCCAAAAAACGGAATATTTGAGCTGCGGTTTCATTTTAGGAGAAACGCCTGAGACAAAGTTGATAACTTCAATAAAACAATAAAACATAACCGAAAGCACCATTAAGTCTCCTGAGCTATGAAAGATCAATCTTTGTGCATTGAAATTTCCTCTGGAGAAAGCAAAACTTTTTGCATAACTTTAATGATAAAGTGAAATCAATGATGCGAAAAGAACCCATTTTTAAAGAGTCATGTCTTAAAGCTATATTTGAATTTTAGCCCTCTTTTCTCTGTTTCACGCTGGGATAGCAGAGATTGAAAACACACAGGTGAATAAGATGAAGGATGATCAAAGGTAAGCCCAGCTCTCTGGTGAATTAAATATTTAATTGTTACCTCTTAAATTCATATTAAATAACTTTTGTTATCGGTTCTCATGTTCAGCCTCTGAATCATGTTTATAGCAGCAATAGGAAACGATACAGGCATAAAATACATCATGCCTTAATTTATATTGTTCCATACACATTTAGTGTCTTGCTGCTTCACTGTCCAGTGTTTTTGTGTATGGTCAAGTGGATTGCACGACACTCAAATTAATCAAGTAAACTTAACTTGGGATATTTGTGTTACTAAGACTTTGAACACAAATAAGAATTACCAGATCTACAACAGTAAGGTAAACAAACACTTGCACTTTAGCTAAAGTCAACAACAAAAAATTATGTTATGTCAAGATCTGGGTGTTTAGTTTCATTTTGGCCACGTTTCCACAGGAACTAGGGACTTTGGGGTGGTACTCGTGTGTTTCAACCACAGGAACCAGGGTCTAAATAAAGTTACGAGGTAAAAATGTCCCCCTCAAAACGGCCTTGCTTGCGAGGTAGTACTTCAGTTCAGAAACTTACGGGGGTGGGACTTGGGCGCTGAACATGCTGATTGGTTGAGTTCACGCAGCATTTTATTTCAACCTAAAGATCTGTTGCGGTGCATGCAGTTAGAGTTGTTTGCTATTTGAATCAACAATGGAGTTTAAAAAATACGACCGGTGGACCGACGACGAGGTTCAGGCTTTATTAAGTTCATTTGCGGAAGACGATATCCATTGGAATCTGGAAAGTCGCGTGCAATGCTATGTCACCGGACTAATCTTCACGGTATTTTAGACTGCGATGGAAATGCAGACAGTAGCAGGTCTGGGGGGAAAAGAGGTCCTGAGAAAAAAGTTCCTGGGACAAATTGTTCTGGGTATTTCGGTGGAAACGGGGGTTTTCATGCACTTTTAGCTGTCATGGACACTCATTCACTCATCACACATGTTCGTTATTGTTTCATCATAACTGTATTTAAGTTCCTCTTTGTGCTCCATTTAGTTGTTTCTTATATCATGTCTACACGCTGTTTCATTGGCTTCTTCATACCTCTGAATTTCCATAAGTTTGTTTTATTGAATAAATACCCTAGTTTGGGAACTTTTTGCCTCTTTGACCTATATGTTACAGACTACTGGAGCCAAAAGAAGGGAAAATTGCCTCCATAAACATTGCTCAATTGGGGAGCTTGCCCAAGCCCAACGGGACTATGATTTTTAAATTTCAAGGAGGAAGAGACCTGAAGGAGTATGTGGTGGAGTTCATTGGCATCAGCCACCTTGCCGTTTACAACAGACTCGACTGTCGTCCAGCTCCATCTGGCTCCCTCATCCCACCAGTTCCACCTTGGTCAGTCATCACTCCACCACTCTACCTGTCTGCTGCACTCCATCCCTCTACCCCTAGGGCTCCATCGGGCTCCTCCATCCCTCAGGCTCCCAGTCCTTAGGTGTTACCGAGTCTCTCGGTCCCATGGGCTCTGTCTGGGCCTCTACATCTCCTGGTGTCATCGTTGTGGGTTGGGCTCAAAGTACCACCTTGGCTCCTCCTTCAATCACTGCCACCGTGGATTGCCTCCCTCATGTCGGTCTCCTGAGTCGCTCTGGGATCTCTTCGGTTATCCGTTCCTTCCTGGATCCTCCCACCGTCAACTCATCAATGGGTTCTTCCACCATCCTGGTTCTTTGGCCTCCTATCTGCTCCCCTATTGTTTTCCAGCACCTCGCCAATTTTTGTAGTCCATAAAAGAAAGAAGGGCATACGGCATTACAACACCAGGGTGAGTAATTTAAAGTTTCAATCAGTCTTCCAAGGTACCATAAGATGACGTCTAATGATGGCTTCCTCTGCTGTCTGCTCCACCCTGGTTCCTCCCATCTGCTCAGCTATCGGTTTCCAGTGTCTCACTGGTCCCTTGTCCTCTTGCAGAACATCCACCCTTCTTCTCTCAATCTGTCCATCACTATGCAAGGCCACGCCTTCCTGGGAGGGGGCGTTTTGTTTCCCACTAGTCATTAGTTGTCATGGACACTCAATCAATCATCACACCTGTTCGTTATTTTGTTATCATCACTGTGTATTTAACCCTCTAGGCGCCACGGTCGAGTTTACTCGACAAGATGCGGCACTGAATAAAATGGCTAATTTTGTCAAATAGGGTGTCAAATTTCATTCGACCTCCCCTCCACTAGATAGCAGACATGTCATACTTCATCACCGACTCAAAAAAACGTCATGCTTCTATACAAAATCTTCGAGCAAGAGCGCATTGAATCAGTGCGAATAAACGCGGATCTAGTGTGCGAGTGAGCCATTTTATCAGAGCAATATTGTCAACGCAATGAAGTGTTGGGTCTTCTATTCGCGGACCCTGATTCTGAAGGGGAATATCTGCCTTCAGAATATGACGATGATTCTGAAAGTGAAACTGTAGCCCTACACCAAGCACAAATGGTGAATCATTTGCCCAATGTAGATGGTCCTTTGCCCAATGTCAGTGGTGTAAACAATGTTTCCCGGGGTCGGAGTGTTCATCGTGAAGTTAGCAGGTGTGTTAGTGTTGTGGGGAACGACACGGGAGATTTTTACAGCGCTAGCCATGACACTTTGTCTTCGGACCGTGTGCCTCTCCGCAATCGTGGCGACAGTATTGTGGTGGAGACTTTGTCTAATGCCACTGGGTATGTTAGATGAGGTCGAAGTATTCTTAGGACAGTTAGGAGGCAGGGTGGGGAGTCGCAATGACAATGACAGTAGTCCGAACTGTGCACACTCGTGTCTTTCGCCTTGTCTCGTCATCTCACTCATGATCTTTGCCTTGCCGTGGCGAGTGAAGTTTTGAACTAAACAGGTCTTGTCTACTTGTGTTTGTGTGTCATATGAATAATATACATGTGCCCCATACATGGAATCAGAGTGCCTACTGTATGTAGTAAATGTAAAATCTCTACAGCAAAAGGTTTGTTTCTACCATTTATTAGTAATGATTTACACAGTTTGTTTACTATTTACTATTTACCTGAGCATTCAGTATTGTGCAATATAGCATACAGAAGGTGAGGGACATTTTTGGGGCAAAGAAGTGCTGCATTTTATCATTTAAACATGTGACTTTTCATGAAAATTCTATAATCCACGATGGCCACCACCATATGACGTCATACTATGCAAATGAAATGGGAAAATGTATTCCCTACATAAACTTTGGGTCATCCTTAATATTTCTCTAATGTACAGAAAGTCTATCTTTTATCACTTTTAAGATATAGCCTTTTGAAATTAATAAGTCAAAATCGAATGTTTTAGGAAAAAACCTCTGGCGCCTAAAGGGTTAAGTTTATCTTTGTGCTCCGTTCAGTTGCGGTACTATGTCATGTCTACATTGCCTTCTACGTACCTGTGGGTGGAGTTTGTTTTATTTAATAAATGTCTTAGTTTTGGAACCTTTTGCATCTTCATCGGACCTATTTGTGACAATTTATTCGATTTAACAGTGCATTTGACAGATGTTCGATAACTTGTTGCAACCAACACAACGGCTATATATTGCTATATTAACCTCAGAGAATAAGGTACATGGATTGTATTTCGTGTCACATTTTTGTTGATCTTGATTTCTCACAACTTTTGTGCTTTTTCTGGGACGAACTGTGGTGCTAATAGAGTCTCACGAACAGCACGTCGTATAGCAGAGCACTGAAGACCAACGGCCAAGGTCAGGATTTTAGTTAAATACATCTAACTTCATATCGTATACACCTAGAACACTAGGAATTGCACATGTCGCATTTGATCATTCTGTGATACTTTTGCGTCTTTTTTTAAATGATGATGGGACATATCTTTCTCCTTTTGTGGTCCATAAAAGAAAGAAGGGCATGTGGCATTAGAACAACACCAGGGTGATTCATTTATGACTTCCTTTTCATTTTAGGGTGAACTAGCCCTTTAAGGAAAGTTTCAAACAGTCTTCTAAGGCGTTATTATATGACGTCTAATGATCTAGAACAAAAGTGAGCTTTAAACATAACCAAAAGTAAATGTTTAATGACTAACCTTTTTTTATCTCTAGGTAAAAAAGGAACTATAAGTAAATAATAATAACTTTAAAATCAGTAGTTTGCAAAAATGCCTGTCTAAATTCAGCTGATGGATCCATTGATTGGACAAAAATGCCTTTTTAGAATATTTAAATATCAAGATAAATTATGTTAGCTGTATGGAGCAGCCCTTCCATTAGACTGCTAAATGGATCATGACATTGTAAATCTCCAGGTCTGGGTATTATTATTTAAACAGCCATTTACTAGCACAAGCAACATGGGAAGAGGCCATTATCATCAAAATAATTAAAAACCATTTGTGTCTTATTAAAGATAAAAGATTTGGAATTTCTGTACATAATAATAAAAAATAAAAAAATGGACTTCACGCCCTCTCTTTATCGAGGACAAGTAAGCAACCTTGAGGAATGAAGCATGTCCCATATTTTTCTGTGCTGTATTGGGCTGCAATCCTCCTCCAGGGTAGTTCTTTGATGTGAGCCAAGGAGACCAATTCCAATTGATTCTCTCAAAAATCTTGTTTACCTAGACATGGTCCAGAAACCTCTGTGCCAGTAACTGGACATGCACACAAACGCACACACACAGACACATCTACATCCAGAAAAATACTTATAAACGTGCATGAAAATGGGACACAGAAGCTGAAATCCCTTGAAATGTGATCAGAGCTTGATCCAAACCCTACTGATCTGCTCTTCACAATCATCTATTCTGTTTGAGTCCAACCCTGGTCTCATTCCTCCCGGTTCTTTCTTCTCAGCGCCCCTGTTCTATTCCTCTATCGTCTCTAATGATCTCTCTCCACATCCTGTCAGCCAATCCCCATGATGCTTTGCTACCGACTCACTGCTACTCCTTATGCTCCAATGTTTGTTCTCCCCTTTGACTGTCAGCTCCCCTGATCTCCTCCTGTGTTCCTCACAATGCTGCTCCTCTCAGAGTTATCATCCCGACATGTCCTCCTTACGTACATTTTATTTCCTCACTATTATTCTGTCCTGCCACAGAAAGCCGTCATATGCTGGTGCAGTCCGATGGAGATGAGATGCTATAATCGATATATTCTCTACCCACGGTAACAATGAGGTTTAACCTATAAAACCTATAAAAAGGTTTATCGTGGGCAAGATGCTGCTTGTTTCCTGTATCTTTAAGGGAGGTTTGTCTTGCTAGTGTCCCACTCATTTAGTCTTTTCACTCTGCATTTCTCATTATTTCTCACTCTGGCTTCTTGAGAATTTCTCCCACAACCCATCTGTTCCTCTAGTCCTATAAGTCATTCATACTGGCAGAGACAAGCCCACACAGCCACAAGTCATCCATCCAAAGTGTCTGTGATTCAGCTGTTGAAGTATTGTCATTTGAAGCCACAATTTAGTCATATTGGACAGAATTTATCAAATTCTGCACATGTAAATTTCCTGTGCATCTCCCCAAAGGGAATTTCTATTGCTCTTTCATAGATCAGGGACATAAAGGAGCTCTCAGTTAGGTTAGGGGCCATTTACACAGAAAGTGTTTTGTTTAACCTTATACCTACTGTATCATATTACTGTGTCATACTGTATGTACTATATCTGTTTGCTTTATTGATACTTTATACTATTTTAGCAAGTAAAAGGCCTTTTGGTATAATTCTAAATCAGGGGTCTCAAACTCATTTTACCTGGGGGCCGCTGGAGGTAGACTCTGGGTCAGGCTGGGCCGCATCAAGTATTACACATAAAAAGTGTTTCAAATATTCCCAAAAAAAAGTAGCACAACAGATCCAATATTCTCAATCTTTATTATTAACAGTTTCTTCTGAACATGAACTGTTCCTCTGAATTTGAACTAAATATAGCCTATAGAAATTAAATCATGTAATATGAAATAATGAATGATTTTAATTTTATTTTAAATAATAGACTAATTCACAGCAAGGCCGTAACCAGGTCAAACAGAACAGTGAGCAAAATTCTAGGTCTAATTCTAGTTGGGAAATAATCTTTTTGGGACTATTTGTAAACAATATTTGCATTGATTTGTCAAATATATTATTAGTCCCAATATTCGTCGCATGAGTGAGTGAATAAATACATAGATCCGCAAAAACGTTTTGAATTATCTAGTGGTCTGGTGGTAGAATTGTTGTCAACTATGTCAAAGGTTCCGGGTTCTAATCCGCTCTCATATAGTTTTTCTTCATTAAAATCAAAGATGTTAATCAATGATTGTATAATAAGACCATGGACACGTTTGCATTTTGTTTTGGGATTTCACCGGAAAGAATAGAGTCTCTCTCAGCAACGGCATTAAGCGATAGATTGACACGCTCGTCTGTATGGGAAGACTGAGCAGTGTGCACGAGCCAAAAGAGAACGTAAACCCCGCCTACTTTGATTTGATTGGCCATCTCAATCATTTTGACATTGACGAGTGCTGTTAGACCACATTCGTTTCGACTGTCTGATCAGCTTCGTTCGTCTGTTCCTGTCAATCATGCGGTGTCAACCAATTATACTGCATGAGGGAGGGGTGAGCCAACTCTCTCTATCTCTCTCTCTCTCTCTCTCTCTCTCTCTCTCTCTCTCACACACACACACACACACACACAAAGGAGGCAGCAAGCGTGGCAAGCACTACACGCGCAACGACTCAGCAAAAAGGTTCTTTTCAGAGCAATGCGCGGGCCGCACTAACACTAAACTTTGATGTCAAGAAGGGGGCCACAAAATATCATCCTGCGGGCCGCGAGTTTGAGACCCCTGTTCTAAATCATCCCTCTTCAGGTCGCAGAACCTGACTTTACAAGTGCAACATGTTCCTGGATCAACATCTTTCTTGATCCCGGAACAACATTCCAATCAACCAATCAAACCGAGGGACAAGTTTACAGTTTCTGTCAAGTTTAGGCTTTAAACCAGGATTAGGAGCTTCTACATCAGTGTTATACACCTATCATTCCCTTCGGAGTTTAAGGATAACTCATGGGCAGGGTTAGGTTTAGGGGTGGGGATATGGTTAGGATTAAATTATCGGACAGGAATGTTTTGCCGGGATTAACAAAATATGTTGACCCAGGTACACGTCTAACTCTGCAAAACCGGGACGTGCACAGTACAAGCAAATGTATAACTTGTATATTGTAATATGTCAAGATGAACACTTACTGGACTGAAGAAACTCTGGTTTACTTGATTATTCATACATCATCTTTTAGAAAAAATCATGTGAATATAGGCCTATCAAATAAGATTCAAAAGGTTCCACCACAACTCCACACACACACTATTTCATACTGGTGTATATCAGCCTGATGTATCAAATATAATAAAAAAAAAAAAAATTAAAAAAAATGTCACGCTTTAGATTGGGTCCAAATCTCTATTAACTAACTATTAACTACAACTTTCGCCTTAATTAAATCCTAATTACTACTTATTAATAGTTAGTACGTTTTTAAGCTTAGGTATTGGGTGGGATAAGGAATGTAGAATATGGTCATGCAGAACAAGAAATTAATATGTGCTTTATAATCACTAATAAACAGCTAATATCCTAGTAATATGCATGCTAACAAGCGACTAATTAATAGTGAGAACTGGACCCTAAACTAAAGTATTACCAACAAAACATATGCAATTTTTTTTAAATGTATATTTTAAAGGTTCAATAAACTGTTCCATTTTGAAATTACTTTTTTTTTTTTTCTCACATATGTCAGACTCTACAGGGTTACAGGAAATATTTGAGTTGCTATTGAAAACTCTTGCCGACACTTTCTGGTGTCTTGGCAAATGCAAGTACACTTTGAGATCTCGTCTGAAAAGTCACACAAAATAAATTGGAGAAGCAACAGCAAAAGTCTCATTTTGCCCTCTATATCATTGGTTTACGTCTAAGGAAAATCTAAAGACATAGATAATAGACATTTGAGATTTTATTTTCTTAAGGGGCATTTCAATAGCACAACCGGTGCCGGACCATGACAAGCACCTTAATCAGCTTCGTGCTTTATTCAGGTCAAGGTAAATGTGGAGATGGGGCACTCAGGCTGTAAACAGAAGCTTCTCCGTAGGGTTTCATGAGCAATGCCTTTGATTTTGTCCTTTGATCCATTTATAAGTGCTCATGCTATCTCATGAATACAGCACGGCCAGGGGACAGAGGCCGTCTGGAATACATAACCACTTAACGACTCACCTTCTCTTTGGCTGATAAACACTCACTGTCTCACTAGCAAACACACACATACACACATCTCTGTCCCTCAGAGTCATTCAGGGCCACCAGGGGAGCACACATACACAAATACCTGCATTTTTGTTGGAAAGCTGACCCGCAGCTAACAAACATATCGTCGCTGTCCGATGAAAACCACGTATGTCCATTTTGACGATTTTGAGATTTTTCGACGGATTGAATGTCCAGGTTCATTTCCGTATACAGTATGCTTCACATAGCTAAATGGCCAATGAAAAGTTGTGAAATCATGTCATCTGATTTTCACGTATATCCATTTGGTGTCAAAGCTGTCAATCACGCCGCGTATCTCCTGCCCTGTGGAAGCATCTCGCCGGTCTCGTGAAGTTGCATCTTCATTTTCACTTTTCTTTTCTGCAATACATTGCCAAATAAACATAGCCTGGTCAGACAATGACTTTCCTTCATCAAGGTAAACGTTTCCCCCCTGACGCCAGACGTACGTCTAGGAGTGACAAAATTACGGTAGGACTGTACAAACAAAGTATCTGTCTAGCATTACCATGTCAGTGTATTGATTCATTGTCCCTTCATAGTTTGCAAGAGACATTTAATACATTTATAATTAATATTAATTAATATAATTAATATAAAGACGTAGGCTATTTAATAAACTGAGCGTATTCCTCTGTCAATATGAAACGCGACTTGGCCATTCTAATTAATGATCGGAAGAACGCGTATCGACCACCGTTACTGTAAAGTATGCACGTATGTCCATTTAAACTCAATTTTGGTCTAATGTGGATTATATCATTACACTGGCAAGAATATGGTTACATGTAAAGATGTCGTACCAAGTATGACAATGCTACATTCAACTGCTTTTGAAATACAGTGTTTTTTTCACTTCCTGAAAAGTAACCGTTTTGGACATAATAATAATAATAATTCATTACATTTTTATAGCGCTTTTCAAGGTACTCAAAGCGCTTTACATAGAAGGGGGGAATCTCCTCAAACCACCACCAATGTGCAGCATCCACCTGGATGACATACGTGAGTTTCATCGGGCAGCGACGATACATTCTAAGAACATTTTGCTATACATTGCCGTTATGAAACTTTATTTCTGTTGTGAAAATGTTCTCTGAACATTCAAAGCGTCGCTTTTTCTTTGTTCTAATTTTGCTAACATAATAGGAAAGTTAATTTTGAATGTTCTCTGAAAGTTCTGAAACTAGAAAGTATAGTAACATTGTATTTAGTACATTCTATTAACTATAAGTAACGTTGCAGTCATTAGAGTATTAGTAGACTGTTAGGTTAGGGTTAGTAGAATAAGTTGACATGTAGTTGCAAATGAATGATAGTTAGTTGACATGTAGTTGCAAAGTTACTGACTATTGATATAAAGTGTTTGTAAAAAAAGAAAAGAAAAAAAGTTTCCCCGAAAAAAAGTCTATGAATGATGTATAAATGTGACCCAGGACCACAAAACCCGTCCACGGGTATATTTGTGTCAATAGCCAACAATACATTGTATAGGTGAAGATTTTTTTTTTTTTTTTTTTTATACCAAAAACACTTAGGATATTAAGTAAAGATCAGGTTCCATGAATATATTTTGTAAATTTCCTACCGTAAATATATATAAAAAAATATTAGTAGAAGTAATATGCATTACTAAGGACTTCATTTGGACAACTTTAAAGGTGATTTTCTTGCACCCTCAGATTCCAGATTTTCAAATAGTTGTATCTCGGCCAAATATTGTCCTCTCCTAACAAACCATAAATCAAAGGAAAGTGTAGTATGGTGCATAAATCTCAAATATAAACAATTGACCCTTATGACTGATCTTGTGATTTGTGGTCCATTTGTGGTCCATGGTCACAAATAATGTTTTTTTGTTTTTACTGGACAGTTGAATGCTCGAATCTAATTGGTTGACATACGTTCTAAGTTCTGATTATTTTCAGGGAGGCACATGGCTACAGTTCATATCACTTAGCCAAATGATTTCAGTTATTTCAAAGGTCCGTATACAACAGCAAAAGAACCAAAACGTCACTGAACAAACAAATAAATAATAAACACTAGGATAGAAATGATTCCCATGCTTTTTTTGTATTTGTTTTTTTGCCACAAAATTACGTTTCATTATGTACAGAAAGCACATTCTCTAACTCTCTCCTGCACACACACACACTCGCACAGAAACATGTTGTCAGTGCTGGTCTGATAATTGTATCAGTAAAAAGGTTTAGCAACTTAAAAGCTACATGACATTTCTCACCACCAAAGTAATAACGGCACTGTTCTTGAAGCAGATCAACGTACAGTATAACTATTAATAGAGACGCTGGTACACTATTGAGAGATGCAAAGACTCACAGATGCTTAATCTCTCTCTCTCTCTCTCTCTCTCTCTCTCTCTCTCTCTCTCTCTCTCTCTCTCTCTCTCTCTCTCTCTCTCTCTCTCTTTCTACTCTCTCTATTCTCTTATCTCTCTTTACAAGAGCATGTTCACCTTATTTTCTATGTCTATCTTTCTCAAATGAATATTGTGTCATCTACGATGCTGTGACGTCACTGACAGATACTGTTTAAAAACTATGGGCAATGAATAGTCCAGTCAGATTGTCTATCTAGCCAACTCTATGATGACGCTTTCTCCCGTCGCTCCCTCACACAGTTGCCCCCTCAACAACAGTCTCCTGGGTCTACTCAATAATGAATTACATCTCTCTGCTCGCCAGGTAGCTGAGCACAGGAAAGCAAATGTATCTCATTACCCCACCACCTGTGATCTATGCCAGGCTGCTGAGTAGGGTTTTGTTCGAAGAAAAGAAAGGCACAGACAGAAAAGGGGGCACAGAAAGTGGAGAGAAGCTAGTACATGGTGTAAGTCTGAAGAATAATTCACGACCCCAGCTGTTGAGGTAAAGCCACCCTGAAAGGCATTGTTGTGCCTTTTCAAAGACGAGACTCAACAGTCGGGGAAAGTTATCCTCAAAACTGTCAAAGCAGCTTCTTTTCTGTTTTTCTGAATACACTGCTCATGATCTAATACGTGGGAGTGGCTTGAGCAATCTGTTTTCCTCTTTCAATTTTGCAGGCAGGGTGACACCAATAGCCCTCTTCAGCAGAAAATATAGAGACTGCAACACCTTATAGACCTTTTCAGCAAGTTTCTCTCTGACAAACTAGGACCACAGCATTGCACTTTCCTCTTATTGTTCTCTGAAAGAAATGAGTAAAAAAATGCATTATTTCACTTTATCACTGAACCTTTCCAACACAATGTTTTGTATGTTTGGTAACACTTTATTCCGATAGTCCACTTTAAACATTATAACTATAAGTAACTTTGCAACTACATGTCAACTAGCAGTCATTAGAGTACTTGTAGACTGTCTGTGTAATATCTGCTAACGCTTTATTTTGATGCTCCCTAACTGACAATCTACTGACTATAAATAACTTTGCAACATGCTAACTTATTCTGCTAACCCATCCCTAACCTAACAGTCTAACTCTAACGAGAGCTAGTTGACGTAGTTATATGAAATATTACATTAAAACATTTCATCATTTGTTTTATGTTCCAAACCTGTTCAAGTTCAATCGATAGAACCCACAGGTCAGAATGTTCTATATACCTTATTTAGCATAAATTATTCTTTGGGTTTGAAACAGTGGCGGCATTTCACAAAAACCTAGGGTATTCTAGTCTAAACCTAGTCCTTCTAGCCATACAACAATGACATTCCCTAAAAGAACAACATCAATGCAAATACTGAAACAGCCCCATAATGCTGCGTTCACACCAAATGTGAATAGAGCGCCAGGAGTGAGTGATTTCAATGTTAAGTCAATGGAAAGGCACGTTGACGCGTGTCTGGAGGTCCTGCAGATTCTGCCTCATTCTGCCTCATTCGTGCGCATGACGCAAATTTGTCTTGAATTGAGCAAGTGGTGCTTTTTGTGCATTCACGCATTTGAAGCGAATTCGTGTATGATGCCCGAGTAGAAAATGTTTAACTTTGGCGTCAATTCGCGGCGCGTTAACCAATCAGTAGCCTGCTTGCTGATGTCACGTGGTAACATGCATAATTTAAAAATACTACTATTGTGTCACAAAATGTAGTTTTAAGACTTTTTCAGTTGAGAATGTAGTTGTTTAAAGCTCAAATTTGTGGTTTATTTATAAAGAGAGCGCCTATTTAAAAAAAAAGAATCTTGCGTTTTTGGAGTTGTGAGATCCAGGCATTTACCGGGCACTCAGCGCTCATTAACCCCGGCAAGAGCACCCTTTCCTCGGCCAGTCCTTCTGTACTTCAAAAGCTCGATTTATACCCGCGTCCAATTCGCTGTAGACGCGCAAATGGATTTCAAATGTTGAAGCGTCCATTCACGTTTGATGTGAACGCTGCATAAGCCTTAACTGTTTCTAACCAAATGCGACGAATGAGAAAAAATATCCCACGTTAATCAGATTTTTTTTGTACTAACCCGCCACAACGGCGATTCACAATGATTCTATTTTTTTATTTCTGCGGCGTTGTGGCTGGAACAACATGCAAAGTATGACAAGTGCAGATGATTTGCTTTATTTAATGTGAAAATAATTTAAAGTGAGTTTGAATATAATTTATCATGACCTTTATAGAAGTAACGCTAGTCTTACTGAAAGCAACAATGTATAATTCACCTCAGATCTTGAAAATAAATTGAACTATGCTCAAACTGTCAACTCAAGGTGGACAAACAAGGGTATTCTATGATACAAAAATAATGTTTCAGTCACTCAGTATGTATTTTTAATCATGCTAAAATTGTGTATGATTTAGGAATTCAATATTGTAGGCTACTATACATTTCATTGCGAATGCAGTCAGTGCGCTTGCAGAAACAGCCCATGCACCCACACGCTCTTCTGATTGGCTGTGATTTTTGATTGATTGATCTCTGAAAATTTGCCGCTGAAAATCTCGCATTGTGTCTGGTTATGACACCGCGTTAGGCTGTTTAAATTTGCTTTTTAAAAGCTGCAACAGGACTAAAGATCATGAGACAGCATCATGAGCTGTTTATTTCCCCTGCTTGTCTGAATGCCAATGCTTAAACGCCGCCCCTGGTTTGAATGAGTTCCATTTAGAATCTTAAACTTCTTTTTGTTGGAAATGGGAAACAACTGAAGCTGCATTCGAATCAGCATGGCCCACATACAGTGTTGGAGCATGCAAACAAACCGCAAAGCCATGGCCACACCATTAACTGCTCTTTAAATGTACTGTGAATTACATTGACGCAAATATTGTTGAGAACTGTAACGCTAAGCTAACCGTAAAGACTGGTACCAGAACCCGAAGACAAACACATGCGCACACAAAAACAGACACATGCTTATGGACAAACAAGCTTTGCACTCTGCATGTAACTCTATTTGGGATTAATCAGATTTCGGCTGTATTCATGCACCAGTTATATGAGCTTCATTACAGTCTCTGTGTCAGTCCCTGAGCTTTGGTTCACTGATCCAAAAGCCCCTGGTGCTGCTGCATGTTATAACACTTTTGTAAACTTCAGGATAAAAATACTCTTAGTCTTGTGGTGGATGAGCTATAAATACAATAAAATGCAATAGTGAAGTCATTATGCAGGATTTAAATAGGGATTACAGCTTATCTGAATCAAAGTCATCAACCATGAAATCCTAATTTTCGAACCCTCTTGTCCCTACAGCACAGAATATATTACATTTCTCTCAGGAAAACATATTGTAATCAAAAGCTTACTGCAATTGTAGGTGAAATTTGTGACTGTAATTATATTTCATTGTTAAATATAGCTGAGGCTGAGTAACATGAAAAAAAATAGATATATAAATGTATTTTGACCCCCAAATTACTTAAATGATGCTATAATATCTAAGACACCTTTCTGTATATTACTGTTATTTATTTTTATACTTGTATACAATGTACACATATTTGATTATGGGTTCTGTAAGGTAAATATATATGTTGTAATAGCATTAACTGTACATGTATTTCATATCTGGTTTGACAGATCTTGTCTTATGTATTATATACAGTACATTACTGTAAAGTCGGCATGAAACAAAAGTTGATAGTATTTTCTTCCTTATTGTGACACGTACAGTATATCTGAGTGAAATGGTGTCTCGAACAAGAAAATTGCTTGATGTTTCTCTAAATTTCATCATGATGATCTTGACAAAATAGAAAGCAGTTAAAAAGAGAGATATTGTTTTGGGATTTATTATAACTCATCTCATCAGATTTTCTGTTTGTATGTGCAGCTTTTGTAAGGTGTGTATGTGTGTGTGTGTGGCAGCAGGTAGGCATGACCGAGCGGTGAAACCTCAAAATAAAACACATTTGCTTTGGTTCACAAAAATTAACATCTGTCGAAAAGAATTCACACCACTCACTACATCAGACAATAAACCGAGGAAAGTAATATGTGTCAGCGTAAATGTTTTAGGAAGGTTGTAAATCTGAAAATTAATGATGTCATTAGTTGAATATACAACTTCAAAACACTTACTGAAGTACTTTATGGTCTTGTTATATGTGTCTAAGTCTCTTGGAGAAAGGCTAATTAAGGTGACGATCAACTGCTCATGCCCTCAGGTTGGAACACCATAAAAGTTTATTTCACAGTTGAAAAGATACTGTAATTTACTTTGCAAGGTCCATATTTTTGGAGAGTACTAATATATATCACAGCACTCAAAAATTGAGTTTGTAGCGTTTAGTATGCATAAGTAAGTGTATTTAGTATACTGATAGACAGATATTTCCATATCCAATTCAAGCGAATACATCACATAGTAATATAATATTCAAAGGGTGCCATGCAATTTCATGAAATACGCCTTGCAATTTGCAATTGCCTGGAAATTAGTATTGGCTATTATACTATTGGCTAAAATATTTTAGTAAACACATTTAAAAAATAATAATTTTGTAGTTTCAATTTTGGTAACGCTTTAGTTTAGGGTCCAATGCTCAATATTAACTAACTACAACTTTCACCTAAAAAAATTCTAATTTACTGCTTATTAATAATTAGTAAGGTCGTTTTCAAGCTTAGGTGTTGGATAAATGCAGAATAAGGCATTAATATGTGCTTTATATGTGTGTGTGTGTGTGTGTGTGTGTGTGTGTGTGTGTGTGTGTGTGTGTGTGTGTGTGTGTGTGTGTGTGTGTGTGTGTGTGTGTGTGTGTCGTATGTGTAAAAGCGTCAGTCTGCCTGTGTGTCTGTGTTTAAGCTGTAATATATATATATATATATATATATATATATATATATATATATATATATATATATATATATATATATATATATATATATATATATATATATATATATATATATCACAAAACAACCATGGACATATCAAAGGGCTCTAGGTGCTTTTAATTTTCGTTGAGGTAGGCCAGGCAATAAAGTGTGGCTTGTGATGATAAGAAGAAACTGCTTGGCCACATCAATCCAGTTACGAAAAAGCTATTGGGAAGTTTTAAATATTTCATTTTCCCACAGCAGAATGGCTTGTGCTTTCGGGTCTGGAGCATGCAAAGCCATTTCCTGCTCTGAAAGGATCACTACAGTCATTGATGGGTTTGTGTGTCTTGATACATGTGAGCTGGGGAATTGGAAAGGTTGGGCTTAGAAACAGCTTATGGCTTTTGCAGAAATGCTGTAATTCAGGTTCTCAAACTGTCCGTGCTTGAATCCTCTACTTGAATAAGTTTGGATAGAGTAACGGGGATAAGCCTTACACATGCTGGATCATTGTTGCCTGTTTCTCAGCGAATGGGAACATTTAATTGTAATTGACCATAAATAACCAGCTTTCAAGGCATTCCTTTTTGTTTCTTTGATTTGTGGTTGTGTGGAATAAACAGATGGATGCATGGCAGAGTTTAGCCTAGTCTTTGAGAACTGCTACAATATTCTTAAAAATAAAGCTTGACAAGAATGAACAGCATCATGATTTTAACACTATGCACAGGTGAAGGTAAATCACACTGATTATCTCCATCACGGCACCTGTTAGTAGGTGGGATATATTAGGCAGCAAGTGAACATCTTGTCCTCAAAGTTGATGTGTTAGAAGCAGGAAAAATGGGCAAGCGTAAGGATTTTAGCGAGTTTGACAAGGGCCAAATTGTGATGGCTAGACGACTGGGTCAGAGCATCTTCAAAACTGCAGCTCTTGTGGGGTGTTCCCAGACTGCAGTGGTCAGTCTCTATCAAAGGTGCTCCAAGGAAGGAACAGTGGTGAACAGGTGACAGTGTCATGGGTGGTCATGGTTCATTGATGCACGTGGGGAGCGAAGGCTGGTCCATGTGGTCCGATCAAACAGACGAGCTACTGTAGCTCAAATTGCTCAAGAAATGAATGCTGGTTCTGATAGAAAAGTGTCAGAATACACAGTGCATCACAGTTTGTTGCGTATGGGGCTGCATAGCCGCAGACCAGTCAGGGTGCCCATGCTGACCCCTGTCCACTGCCAAAAGTGCCAACAGTGTGCACATGAGCATCAGAACTGGACCACAGAGCAATGGAAGAAGGTGTGCGTCGCTTACCTGGGAAACACATGGCACCAGGATGTAATAAAAATGTCTCAGGAATGGTTTGAGGAGCACAACGAGTTTGAGGTGTTGACTTGGCCTCTCAATCCAATCGAGCATCTGTGGGATGTGCTGAACAAACAAGTCCGATCCATGGAGGCTCCACATCGCAACTTACAGGACTTAAAGGATCTGCTGCTAACTTCTTGGTGCCAGACACCACAGCACACCTTCAGGGGTCTAGTGGAGTCCATGCCTCGATGGGTCAGGGCTGTTTTGGCAGCAAAAAGGCCAACACAATATTAGGAAGGTGGAAGGCTATACCTGATCAGTGTAATGGTTAGCTTTCTAACAAATTTGGCCTTGAATTCACTATACGTTAATACTGAAAGTGTCTTTATTGTGCATCCAAGAAGATATTTTCTCTCCCCTCAAAACATAAAGAAGGATTATTAAAGCACTGTTATTCCAAAGAAAATATACCACTAGAAATGCATTTTATATTAATCAGCAACCCAATAAATTTCCACATAAATAACATTTTTAGCCATTTAGTTTTTCAGAAGAAAAAGCTGAGAAAAACTAATTTTTGGTCAAAAGACTACATCCAGATCAGATTCAGAATGATGGTCAAAACACATATGGAGTAGATGAAGACGTGTTTCAGTCCTGTAGCTCGCCCTGGGTCGACATTTCATTCAGTAACATTAGGCAGTTTTGATTTATATGCCGTTTAATGTTGATGATCGCGTTATTTTACATATGCATCTGCTTACATATGCTGGGCAAATTCCAATCGGAAGTGAGCATCCCTATGTCCTACACCATAATGATTAAATTACTTCTTTGAAGTGACCATTGCATGTTCCCTTCGCTAACAGACCTGTGGAAGGGCTCTTCATGAAGGGATTCACTTTCGTTTGGAACGTTCCTACAAATGGCATCCCCTTCCCAAAGTGCCCTTCAAGGGTGCAAAAATACAGTTTGGAATTTGGCCGCTATCACTTGTTTCTGCTTGTTCTTCGTCTGTGTTTCAATAAGGAGATTCAGTACTCTTTTAGAAACACATAAAGCCGTAAATTTCCGTCAGTGGCGGAGAAAGAGTTAATATCTGCTAACACTTTATTTTGATGCTCCCCAACAGACATTCTACTGGCTATAAGTAACTTTGCAAGTGCGTCAACTTATTTTACCAACCTTAACCCTAACCTAACAGTCTACTAACACTGATGAAACAATGAAAGTTAGTTGACATGTAGTTGCAAAGTTACTTATAGTTAGTAGAATGTCTAAAGTGTAATCACAAATGTACAAAAACATACATACATACATACATACATACATACATACATAAATGCTTTCTTTTCTTCCTCAACTGCTATCTTCACAAAAATAAAAGTTACAAAATCTTCAAAACAAAATCTTCAGTATTTTGGCAGGGGGTCGGGGGGTCACTTAAAGGGTGATAATAATGAGAGCAGATAACACCTTGTCAAATGTGTTTTGGCTGGCATGTTATTAATGCGAACACTTGCTTAATTAATCATTAATCAAGTCACACCGTCTACCCTTAATTTAGCACCGTGTGTGCTTCCTGTCGACAATGAATCACCTCCCCTCTGTGATTGGTCGCTCAGTGGGAGCTTTAATAAACAACAATTAGATCAGGTTTTTTGTTTACCTCAAAAGGCCTTCAAAATTGATTTGATGCCACCCGAGTATGAGGACTCTTATATTCAAGTGTACACAGCACTGTCTCCGAGGGCATACATGTTCTGCGTATCATCACGATCTGTCACATACTCAGCCCCAGAGACCTCCACTAGCCAGGTGCAATGAAAAACGTTTGCACCAGTTCACATCGAGTCTCCAATGCAAGTATACACATACATAGTATACATGCTCAAGTTGATGCATGTCATATTTTTATGGTGCATGTCAGATTCGAAAATACACTTGCTTTGTCAGGTATATATAAATATAAATACCTCGCTCACTTAGAGGCATGCTGTCACCCTTGTCTTCCCCCTTCAGCAAATACAACCCTGTGGTGTCCTTGGGTCAACTTGTACGTTTCAATGACAGTTTTTCACAAATCACATCAGTCAACTCCCACCGTGGACCACAACCTACCCAGCCTCCAGTCAGTACAGTTTGTCACTTACATGCATTTTAAAATACATTATACATACGTACTCAAGCACTCACTGTCCACAACAGGATCAGTACAGTTGACTAAAATCACTTAAAAAAAATTACTAAAACAAAGGACCCACTTTATTTTAGGTGGCCTTAACTACTATGCACTATGTACATTTGATACAATGCAATTATTGTGTACATACATGTTTTTACATTGTTCTTACATTTTAAAAATGACCTGCATGTAATTACATCTGTAATTAATGTATGTAGTTTCATTTATAATTACACTGTTGACAATTCCCTTACACTTAACCCTACCTTTAAACCACCACACCTGTCCCTAACTTTACCCGTATCCCACCTCAATATCAGCAAAAGTGTTTTGCAATACATTATGAACACAATACGTACATTGTACTTATTGTTTGATGTAAGTACATAGTAGTTAAGGCCACCTAATAAATATATATATATATATATATATATATATATATATATATATATATATATATATATATATATATATATATATATATATATATATATATATATATATATATATATATATATATATATATATATATATATATTTTTATATATATATATATATATTTTTATATATATATATATATATATATATATATATATATATATATATATATATATATATATATATATATATATATATATATATATATATATATATATATATATATATTAGTAAAACTTTTTTTATAGTTTTACTAAAATAAGTAAAACTGAAATAAAATGCATTAAAAATACACATATAAAAATGAAAGATAAAAAATAAAAATACCTAAAAATAGCTAAAACAAAAATGAAAATGGATTATATTTAACCAAAATATAAAAATGTTTGGACCAGTGTTATTTCATTGAGATACTGTTAAATATTTTATGAATATTTTGAAAATAAAAACTGAAAGAAAAAAAGAGTTAGGGTTAAAAAATAGACATGTTCGAAAGAAAACAAAAAAACCTTTCCATATTTTGGACTAGTGTTATTTTCAGTGAGATACTGTTAGTGTTTATGAATATAATTTAAATCAAAAACTGAAAGAAAAAAAAGAGTTGGGGTTAAAAATAGTCATTCAAAAAATGTAAATCTAAAACTAAAATCGAATTAGTATTATCTCAAATATACTAAAATAACACTGGTCCACTATATGAACTTCAATTGTCATGACAAGTTTTGGGGTTTAAACTCCAGTTTGTAAGTTTTCCAAAAAATAAGCTTAAAGTAATTCATTTTCTTGACTAGTTGTGAGTTATCTTCAAGTTGAGTTTACTGGCATTTTTAAGGCAACAGGTGAACTTCCGTTTTTCCAAATGTTTCACAGTTATGCTTCATAATCTGTAAAACTCTAAAACACCTCTTCTTTTTGACTTTAGACTTCATGTTGTCAATTCGGGGAAGATAAGGTAAACTTACATCACACATTTTTGAAGGACATTCTTATGTAAGGCCTCAGTCTGCTGTGATGAATCACATCTCGCATGGCTTGTCTTCAAATGTCAGTTTAAACTCGGCTGACAATCACACACTCGACGGAAGCACTGAGCACAAACCGAGCAAAGGTTGGCTGAGCACGTCTACGCAAATAGAGCTATTAAAGGAATGAGTACAAGCTATTTCTGCACATTTTCCCTATAGGTTAACATTTCATTCCCAAATTTAGCCGTTTTGTTACAGACTACCCTGCACAGTCCAAAGTGCATATCATAAATATGGGTCAGCGAGGTTTATGTTTTGGCTTATAAAGATTAATCACAAAATGCAATTTAACAAGATTCTCTGCATGAATGCATTTTATTTTATTTTTTTTTATGGTGGGGCCTCGAGTTTCACAGCATGAGAGCAAGCAGATATATGATCTTAATAAAACAGCTATCCTTTTTGCCAGTTAATTAGTCATGAGCTTTTGATTGCGGCGCTTTATTGATATTTGATACCATTTGACTTTTTCATGCCGGTGCTAGACCTGAGATATATTATATTTACTGTCACTGAAAGAAGATCTGAAAGTTCTCACAGGATTCGTTAGATAAATCAGTGCGTTTGTTTGCTAAGTGCTAGGGCCAACAATGGTAATTAGTGGCAAAGACGATCAGGGCAAAAGATCCTCTGTTCTTGTGGAATGATGGATTAGACAGTGTTTGCAGTTGCTTATTGTTCCAGCTCAGTGACTTTGATCATAAATGCCATGATTTGCTCCAGAGAATGAAGGTAAACGTATAAATGCACCTATTGACATGCTGTTATTGCTGTTTATCACATAAATCACTAGTTTTAATTAATGACGATGAAAAGATATTTATGATTAGAACGTCCCGCAGAGAATGCGCCTGGCGCTCGTGCACCTTAACCTGATAAAAATACAACCATACTGATATAGCAGACAATAACCTTGGACAGCTTGTCTAAGATTATTAGAGAGTAAAATAACCTGTTGCTGTTTCAACACTTCAGCAGACACGCGACCGCACTCGTGTTAAGGTGCACGAGCGCCAGGCGCATTCTCTGCGGGACGTTCTAACCATAAACATCTATGGTTCTAATAACGTGTTGATCTAACAGAACAGCCACTGACAGACGGGCGTAATCATTTCTGTGTTCTTACTCCACTTCATCTGCCAGTAAACGCCTCGCTCTAATAGCTCTGCTGCCGCCATGTTTCCAACACCTGGCCCCGCCTTGATGCGATGATTGACAGGGCGTGGCGGAGACTCAGATTGCATTTTCAATTCCACATTGAATTTTGCTACATTCATTGCGGGGCATTTCACGAAAATGCAATCGCAAGTATCTTAACTGTGATTGTAAATGCAATTAAGAAAAATGACATTTAAATGATCATTTTGCTACCATTTTTGCTTGAACATCTAATTATTTCACGTTTTAATTTCGCAACTTATAAAGCGTTAAAATATATGTTTATATCATATGTTAAAACTAGTGTAGGAAATAGCAAATGTAAATTATATTATTCAATTTGAATGATCATTTATGGATATCTCCTTCATGAACTGCCACCTTAACGTGGTGGAGGGGTTTGAGTACCCGAATGACCCTAGGAGCTACGTTGTCCGGGGCTATATGCCCCTATATAGGGTCATATGTAGGGTCTCCCAAGGCAAACAGGTCCTAGGTGACGGGTCAGACTAAGAGCAGTTCAAAAACCCCTTATGAAGAAAACAAAAACAAGGACCGTGACATCGCCCGGTACGGCGCAGCCGGGGCCCCACCCTGGAGCCAGGCCTGGGGTTGGGGCTCGTATGCGAGCGCCTGGTGGCCGGGCCTTCCCCCACGGGGTCCGGCCGGGCTCAGCCCAAAGGAGCGACGTGGGGACACCTTCCCGTGGGCTCACCACTCACGGGAGGGACCGTAAGGGGCCGGTGCAAAGCGAATCGGGCAACAGTCGAAGGCGGGGGCCTAGACGACCCAATCCCTGGACACGGAAACTGGCTCTTGGGACATGGAATGTCACCTCGCTGGCGGGGAAAGAGCCTGAGATTGTGCGTGAGGTTGAGAGGTTCCGACTAGAGATAGTCGGAATCACCTCCACGCACGGCTTGGGCTCTGGAACCACACTCCTCGAGAGGGGATGGACTCTTCACCACTCTGGAGTTGCCCATGGTGAGAGGCGGCGGGCTGGTGTGGGTTTGCTTATAGCCCCCCAGCTCTGCCGCCATGTGTTGGAGTTTACCCCGGTGAACGAGAGGGTCGTTTCCCTGCGGCTTCGGCTCGGGGATAGGTCTCTCACTGTTGTGTGTGCCTACGGGCCAAACAGCAGTGCAGAGTACCCGGCCTTCTTGGTGTCCCTGGGAGGGGTGCTGGAGAGTGCTCCGACTGGGGACTCCGTCGTTCTACTGGGGGACTTCAACGCCAACGTGGGCAATGACAGTGAAACCTGGAGGGGCGTGATTGGGAGGAACGGCTCCCCTGATCTGAACCCGAGTGGTGTTCAGTTATTGGACTTCTGTGCTAGTTACAGTTTGTCCATAATGAACACCATGTTCAAGCATAAGGGTGTCCATCAGTGCACATGGCACCAGGACACCCTAGGTCGTAGGTCAATGATCGACTTTGTGGTCGTTTCATCTGACCTGCGGCCGTATGTCTTGGACACTCGGGTGAAGAGAGGGGCGGAGCTGTCAACTGATCACCACCTGGTGGTGAGTTGGATCCGATGGCGGGGGAGGAAGCTGGATAGACTCGGTAGACCCAAACGTACTGTGAGGATCTGCTGGGAACGTTTGGCCGAGTCTCCTGTCAGAGAGATCTTCAACTCCTGCCTCCGGCAGAACTTCGACCGGATCCCGAGGGAGGCTGGAGATATTGAGTCCGAGTGGACCATGTTCTCCACCTCCATTGTCAAAGCGGCTGCTCGGAGCTGTGGACGCAAGGTCTCCGGTGCCTGTCGAGGCGGCAATCCCCGAACCCGGTGGTGGACACCGGAAGTAAGGGATGCCGTCAAGCTGAAGAAGGAGTCCTATCGGGCCTGGCTGGCTTGTGGGACTCCTGAGGCAGCTGACAGGTACCGGCAGGCTAAACGGACTGCAGCCCGGGTGGTTGTGGAGGAAAAAACTCGGGCCTGGGAGGAGTTCGGTGAGGCCATGGAAAAGGACTATCGGCTGGCCTCGAAGAGATTCTGGCAAACCGTCCGGCGCCGCAGGAGGGGGAAGCAGTGCCCTACCAACGCTGTTTACAGTGGCGATGGGCGGCTGTTGACCTCGACTGGGGATGTTGTCGGACGGTGGAAGGAATACTTCGAGGATCTCCTCAATCCCGCGGTCACGTCTTCCATTGAGGAAGCAGAGGCTGGGGGCTCAGAGGAGGACTCGTCCATCACCCAAGATGAAGTCACCGAGGTGGTCAAGAAACTCCTTGGTGGCAAGGCACCGGGGGTGGATGAGATCCGCCCTGAGTACCTCAAGTCTCTGGATGTTGTGGGGCTGTCTTGGCTGACACGCCTCTGCAGCATCTGGGATGGCAAACCGGGGTGGTGGTCCCTCTTTTTAAGAAGGGGGCGATTGATTGGAATGTTATTTCTGTTTCATTTCGCTCGATCATCAGTGAATATAACCGTGAACCATACACAGAGCGCGCAAGCCCGTCTGAAAAGCACATAGCCCCGGGATTTTGGGCTTTGAGAGCTGGCATTACAAGTCAGAGTCTAATCACGAATGAACCAATAACACCTTCTCCAGCCTGTGACAGCGTGCTAAGGTGTGTAATCAATAGATATCAAACGATCTGTAACAATGCAATACTAACACATAAAAAACAACCTGTTTTACTCACATAAGTGTGTTGGACCGTTCCTGTTGGATCCAATATAGAAGGCACAGCATTGTGTTCTAATCTCAATATTTCTGCAAATCCAGTCTCGACCTCTATCTTGTTTACAATCGATTCCGCGTCGTTCCACGAGTTAGTGGGTGGGCTTGAGGCGGTGCTTCTGCGTCCTACCATGTCAGTGGTCAACATATTCTGAGATCTCTCGTTTTCTGGGCCTGGTGTCAATATAAGCTTTTCTTTGACTGTCAAGGACGTTTTCAGCTCTGAAACCTGCAGGATATTCTTATATCACGATTAACTTTTATATACCAAAGGCTCAAAGGAAAGTTGATTTCTCAATTCATCACCCTTTTAATTTCTTTCTGGCAGGAGACCAATGCCATATCATCAGTATACTTTATAAGAGAGAGGTTTTCAGCATTACATTGCAATTCATTGATGTATACAGAAAACAGTATTGGAGACGGTACACATCCCTGCGGTACCCCAGTATTTAAAACCAAGCAGTCTGACATGACATTCTTATTAATACTCGCTGAGGTCGCCCTTTTAAGAACTCTTCAATCCTTAAAATCATCCAACTACTAACACCTAAATCATAGAGGCGCTTTAAAAGAAGATAAGGTTTGACAGTATTAAAGCAAACGAGAAATCCATGAAAGGTATTTGAACATAGGTTACAAAAAATAAATGATTTTGAACGTGTTCTCAATTATTATTATTATTATAAATTATTATAATTTCAAAATGTAAAATAAATCAATCAATCAGTAAAATAAATCGATCATGTACTGGCAGAAAATGACCAAAACATTATCCAGTAATTTTACAGACATTTCTGTTAACCCTAAAACACAATGCAATGAAGTTCAAAATACAGGTAAAACATCTGTAAAAAAAAAAAAACTGTCAAATTAAGTACATTGTGCCCTATTTTTAGAGTGCAATGATGATTATTGATGATTAAATTATACTATTATAATTTATTTAGTTATTACACTTTTATATTATGAAGGGACTAGACAGTAAAGAGTAACTGTTATGTTCAGTGAGATGAAGCATACTAACCATTGAGGCCACAGGTCTGGTCAATAGTTTTATAATGTAAATGTGAGTTCATTCATTGAGTAATTTTCAAACATGAGAGAGCAGAACCTGTATAGACACAATAGTTTCTGAGCAGTTCTGCAGGGTGCAAATTCACCACAATGAAAAGCTTTCTTAACGCGACCAATTTTTTCAGTCACATGACTGGCACGGAGACCTGGAGGGCAAAACATCTATAGAACTGCTGCAAAGGCCTGCCAATTTTCCGTTTCAAAAGAATAAAAATAAAAATATGTGAACAAAATGCAAGTTGTGATGCATGTACAGCACCTGCTGCAGTATTTCAATCACTAAAAGCAGCAGGACATAAATGTCTTAATGTGAAAAACACTTAATGTACTAAAAAAAAGGATTCAATATACACATTATTGATGATGCATACTACATAAAGGCGAATGCAACATGATAAACAGTCAAAGGTTTTGGAGCTTTTTCTATGGAAAAACGCTTAACGAGAAACTGCGTGTTGCATTAATATTCTCAATTCATCTGCTTGCTTGTACATATTATGCATCCACAATATGGTTTATTGAATTCTGTATTTTAATATCACTGTCTTACTATGTTAGTACTATGTTAGTTGTGGGCAAATGAGGAAAGCCATATTTTTCCCTCCAGGTGGGTGTTCCTGTCATGTGAATATGAATATGAGTGCAAAACAAACAGAGGATCTAGGTCAGTCTGATACTGTCTTTGTAAAATTTAGATCAATGATGTGAACCAACCCATTCTCACTCCCAAGGCGTCACAATCTGAAGCATGGTCAAGTGCCTTCCGCGTCACAATGAAGACGCTAAAGGTACCCCTAGGCGTCACTATATCAACACGCAGGTGCTCCATTGATTTCAGTTGTTTGCCCAATGTGTCAGATCAAGACGCATTTAATTCTTTGCATTTGTAAAAGCAGATTTTAGATATTTATAGGCTATTTTTGGAAAAACTAACCCCACCACTCCTATCCTAAACCTACACTGTAAAAAGATTACTGTGAAAAATACAGTAACTTGCTGGCAGCAATTAGCTTGTAAGTTGCTGTATTTCATTTCACAGTATTCTTACTGTAAATGTAATCGCAGTAACTTTAAAATTAATGTAAATTTTTTTTACAGTAATAATCACAGTACTGTATTTCATGACTACTACTGTAATGGGAATTACTGCATTAATTTTGTGTACTGTAAAATAAAGACACTGTCCCAAATGCCATTTATTTTCTCACTTTTAATTTCAAAAATTCATAAAATAAAAATAGTATAGCATAATTTTTTTCAATGTTACAATTTTTCTGTGAACATTTAATTTCATCACTTTTCTGAACATGCAAAAAACACTTTTCTGAACAAACAAAACAATCAATATTTATTAAAATTACAAATGTATAAAAATGTAATGATTTAAAAACAGCAGGATTTCAAACCTATATATTTTCTGAACATATACATTTTTTTCAATAAGTTAACATTTCTCTGTGAACAATTCATTTCATTTCAACACTTTTCTGAGCAAACAAAACAATCAATATGTATTCAAATGTTTGGGTAAAATTACAAATCTATAACAATTTAATGATTTAAAGGGATAGTTCACCCAAATGTTTTTATTGTGTCATCATTTACTCACCCTCAACCTGTATGAATTTCTTTCTTCTGCTGAACACAAAGAAAGATTTTTGAAGAAAGTCGGTAACCAGACAGTTGATGGGTCCCATTGACTTCCATAGTATTTTTTTTTCCTACTATGGAAGTCAATGGGACCCATCAACTGTCTGGTTACCGACATTCTTCAAAATATCTTTCTTTGTGTTCAGCAGAAGAAAGAAATTCATACAGGTTGAGGGTGAGTAAATGATGACACAATGTTCTTTTTTGGGTGAACTATCCCTTTAAAAACAGCAGGATTTCAAACCTGAATATTGTTTTTCTCCAATAAGTTTTTTTTTTTCTTCATAACTATTATTCTTTTAAAACTTGACCTGGACTTCCTGGGCTGGAGTCTTCTACCCTGTAGAGGAAGAAATTCATTATTAATATAAAAGTTTAAAAGCAAGACAGATGGGTTGATGACATATACATAAAAGTTTTAAATAAATATTAGTATTTTTTTATATGCTTTATTGGTGGTTTGTGGAGAAGCATCCCCCACATCATTATTTTATAGCTTGAATAAAGATGTAAAATGTAAATTTATTTTTGTTAACACAAACTGTAACATCTGTAAAAATAACAACCTATTTTTAAAAGATAAAATGTAAATATTCTTATGGAGTTACAACTCGACTCTTATTAGACAGTATTGGTTTCTGTCATTTGCCATTACTTTAATATTTAATAACTGTCTACATTAATAATATTATAAAATTGTACATGAATATCCCACATTTCTGCCACAATACCATGTTTACAGTTAGTGATAAAACAGTGAAATGTATGGTAAATGTTTGTGAGTTGTGAATGGAAAAGTATTCTAACTGGCTGGTGTTGTCACACAATGTTCCTCCTGTTTTTCATGTCAGTGTTGTTGAATCACCTTGTGTTGACGCTGTAAAACTGCATGATTTGAAAATGATGCTTGGCAGGCCTAAAGGGATAGTTCACTTTAAAAGGAAAATGCTATTATCATATACTCAACCTCAAGTTGTTTCGAACCTGTATGAATTTCTTTCTTCTGCTGAACACAAAAGAGGATATTTTGAAGAATGTCGGTAACCAAACAGTTAACTGGAGCCAGTGACTTCCATAGTATTTTTTTTTCCTACTATGGAAGTCACTGGCTCCAGTTAACTGTTTGGTTACCGACATTCTTCAAAATATCCTCTTTTGTGGTCAGCAGTAGAAAGAAATTCATACAGGTTTGAAACAACTTGAGAGTACATTTTAAAGTGAACTATCCCTTTAATAGACAAGTTGCGGGCCACCCCTGACTTTCAACCACCAACTACCCACCCAAACATGGCTTCCAGTTATTCCAAGGTATTCAAGGTAACAATTAAAAGTCTCACCTGGTATTAGTTGTTCTGCCAGTCATACTCAATGAAGTCCCTGATGAATGATGCTACGTGTGGATTGAGGCAATCGGTTTTTTTTTTGGACCACCTTCCCAGTTCGTCTGCTAATCTGGACCTTTGAATTAAAAAAAAAATGACGTTATAAATGTAATTTCGCCAGATAAGACAAATATTAATACAATATATGCTCCCAAAAGTTGGGAATGGCACTTCTAATTAGGCTATTAACAATCTAACGTTATAGTTTCTGCAGCTTGAAGGCAATGAAGTTCAGAAAAATCATGAAATTATTAAAAATATGTTAAGTAACGTAACTTAGCTGCTACCTCTAGCTGCGTTTTCTCGGCCCGCTTAACTTCAATGTCTGATTCCTCAGGCGGCAACAGCAAGCAAGAGAAAAAAACGAGAGATTATTAAACGGCTACCGCGCCAATAAATACAAAAAATTACACCATTTTAAATGAATGTCATTTCACAATGCTTACGTTAGACTTTAATCAAATTAAAGACGTTAAAAATGTAATGTTGCCGGATAAGACAAATCTTAATACAGTACAGCCCATGCCATGCTCCCACAAGTTTGAATAGCATTTCACCAATCTCGTTTCTGGGGGTTTACGTTCAGAAAAATCATGATGAATCACTATGAAAAATAGGTTAAGTATTAGGCCTAACGTACCTCAGCTGCGTTTTCTTTCAGCTCGAGACCGTCGAGAGTCGGTAGGCTTGACTCACTGCCTCACGCGCAAGTGGTGACAGGAAAAAAAAGTGATCATATTATGTGACGTATCTGCACCAAAAGAGATCAAATACACAATTCCAATTTAATTTTTATTTAACAATGCTATAAACTAATGACGTTATCAAATGTTGCCAGACAAGAAAATATATCGAAATCATGCAGAAATATACATTTGTGGTAATAAAATTATAAAATGCACACACAACATGAGACGTTTACTACGAAGTGTGCTGCTCATTACTCTTTTCTCTCTCAGTGCACTCTTAAAGTTGAACAAACAGGTGACTTAACAAGAGTAAACTTTGGAAATAAATTGTTACCTTTCTGAAGTAAAAAATTCAGATGAAAGTGGGAAATATCGTAGCTTTCCTTGGCTGAAAAAAAATCTCCTAGAAATTGCTGTATTGTGATTCACAGGAAAAACAAAAATTACTGTAGAATTTAACCACCGTTGAAAAAAGACCATGATGCTTTGCAGATCTACAGGAACATGCTGTATACAGGTTCTACAGTAAGTATTTGCTCATTTTACAGTAATAATGCTGTGAAAACTACAGAAATGTGTTACATTGTACCCACTTCTCAACAATATAAAACACGTAACAGGCAAAACAAGTACAGTCACAGGTATTTATTGCAAAAACTGACCAAAACAGTATAAAACTCATGTTGCATTCCAAGTCTTCTGAAGTCATACGATATCTTCATGTAAAGAACAGAGTTGATCTTAATGTTTTAATCGCTGAAATGATGATCCATCCTGGCGCTCGGTGAAAGCACACACACACTCATATCTCATTCAAAAGATAAACAAATCTATAGCATGACGCAATCGGTCACAAGACACACGAGAGCCAATGACATTTTACAATCAAAGCTGACGTAATGTTGCAATTGGTCACGAGGCATACTAGAGCCAATGCAATTTCACTATGAAATCTGACATGACGTTTCTTCGGGCGGCAATTTTGGAAATTTTAATGTGTGCATGATCTTGATTGCTGATTGCTTTTGGGGATTTTCTTCACACAAATCAATCGTTCGGCCTCGGAACACTTGTAATATTTGTACTTTTTGAAGAAATTGTGCCTGCAGTCGTATCTGCCTGTTATATCCTGTGTTTTATATCATATAACACACAAATGGTAGGTTTAGGGATGGGGTCGGGTTCAAACGTGTCTAAATAGCGTAAATAAAATAAATGTAAACAAAATTATGCTGGCTGATTAAATTGAGAATCACACTCCAAAATGTCATAATAGCAAAATCATAACCCAATATATGATCATTATGACGATAATATTCCCATGCCCAACGCGTCTGTGTATGACGCCAAAAGTTTCTCATTTAAATCAATGGAGCACCTGCGCGTCGATAAAGTGACGCCTAGGGGTGCCTTTAGCGTCTTCATTGTGACGTGGAAGGCACTTGACCATGCTTCAGATCTTGACGCCTTGGGAGTGAGAACGGGTTGTGTGAACAAAAAAATATTATGCATCATAAAATTAAAGTTCATAGACATCATTCTGTCTCCGTTTCTGACAATGCAGTGTCAGGCCATCAGATTATATATTGAATATTAAGTGTCAGCAAGCAGCCATTATGTGTCGTATGTTGAAGTTTCTATAAATATCCTCAGTGGGGGTGGTAACTTACTGGTTAACGTCTGAGTTCCATGCATAAAACTTTGGGTCCTAAAAGTTTGTGCCCACAGAAAGTCTGTCAGCCAAAGTCCATTTCACATAGTTAAGAGCCCTCTGAAAAATAATGCACTGCCGAATCATCTACTACATAATTAGACAGCTACTTCAGTTTTTTTTAACTGCCGAAAATAATCAAGCAAAACTTGACAAAAAAAATAAGTACAAGAAAAAAAAAAATCTGATTTAAACTAATAGATATCACCATACTTCCCCTGTTGAATAATCACAGTAAATTGAAATGCTAGTAGCACATAGAGAAGCTACGGTGGCTGACACAGGACAAAGATGTTGTCATCTGAGACAGCAGAGAGTAGCTAGCGCTCTGTAGAGCAGTTTGTCCGTTTAGGGCTACTGTAGAAACATGGCGGCGCAAAATGGCGACTTCACTGTAAGAGGACCCGTGGTGTGTGTAGATAGAAATGACTCAGTCTAAGGTAATGAAAACGGTTCATTATGTGAGGTCTTTATACACCAATGAAAACATAGTTACGTATATTATATATCATTTCTGTCAATAAATCCTCATAAATATTACACACTGCACCTTTAGGACAACTGTTTTGTATCCGTATATGATATGATTAAATATGCAAAATGACGCATTATCTAATTAAATATGCACTAAGTTGCACTAGTTTCCAGAACAGACATCAGAACATCTAATTAAATATGCACTAAGTTGCACTAGTTTCCAGAACAGACATCGGAACATTGAATAAAGTGTGAGTCTAAAATCTTGTTTTTACAGAGGGAATTTCAGATATATCTTTTCTCACTCTGTGAATCAGAAAATATTATTAACAGCCAGAAGAAGAAAAATCATCACCATGTTTTTAGGAATAAAATGTTATATAAATCAGGTGAATGATATATGAGCAGACCCCTCAGTAAAAACCTTCAGAATATAGAGAGTGAATGTAAGCTGCACGATTAATCATTAAAAGATCCTGATCTCGATTCAAACGATCTAATTCCTAAATGACAACGATTCGGCTGCGTCTATTAAACCTTTGACAAAATCATACCGGAACATTTAAACGTGTTCGCAATGCCCCTGAGCCAGAGAGAGCGGTTGTCGTATAGGTATGAAACAGCTTCACAACCATGCCTACACCCAAGGCACAATATGTACGATTTTTGGATTCAAATATCCAAAAACCACTAGAACAATGATATATATTTTGTTGACTTGTATACTTACATTATCCCAAATGTTTCCAAGAATGTTTAAAGAATGTTTAAATCCAGAGAAGTAAGCGTTAATTTTAACCAGGATATTACCCTCGATTTCCGTCTTTTGTAGAAACCATGGAAACACCAAAGATGCTTTAATATATATTATGTTTTATTAGACAGGTGAGCAACTGTTTGGAGACATTCATTGACAGAAAAGTAATCATTGTTATACAGCTCAACAGTCAAAAATCTCTTTTTCATTATTTACTGCGAATACCATGTTTTTACCATGCCTAACGGCATCATCAAGCTATGTCTTTGTTTTGAATAAGCGACTTCTAGTGGCGAAAGATTACATATTGTGGCTTAAAACCACACAGTGTTGTTATTTTTGTTCTGACAATAATTTAAATGATCACACAAGTACTGGAATAAATGTTTACAGTTCGGATATAAACATGGGCGGTATAGCGATCAAAAATAGAGCAGATCCCATTTTGAAATCAACTTGGTGCTCAGAATAACAAATGTAGCGATTACATCGGTACGCCACTAGTTGGCGAAAAGTCACTGTTAAAAAAATATGTTTTTGTTATTGAATCATTGATTCAAGAGATTCGTTCAAAAACGCTGATTCATCCAGTAATGAAACAAGGCTGCGTCCGAAAATTGCATACTCTCTTCAGTAGATACTTGTTTTAAAGGGGTGATGAACTGAGAAATCAACTGTCCCTTGAGCTTTTGATATATAAAAGGTCATGGTAATATAAGAATATCCTGTAAGTTTCAGAGCTGAAAACTTCCTTGTTAGTCAAAGAAAAGCTTTTATTGACACCAGGCCCAGAAAACGAGATGCGGATCTCTTACGTAATAGCACCTAGACTCCGCCTCTACAGATAAATATGCTTCTGTAGCCCCGCCCACCGACTCGTGAGCTAAGGATCGTCCCTGCATAAGCTTCCTTCTGAACACACACTTATGTAAGTAGGCTAAAACATGTTTTTTTATATGTGTTAGTTTTGCATAACATTACAGATAGTTTGAAATCTATTGATTACATACCGTGTGTCCGCGCGAGTGAGTGAGTGAGTGTGTGTGTGTGTGTGTAATCTAATCATTGTGTTTGTTTGATATTTTCCGAGTTGTCTGAGCATTTCCCCCAGACGATTCCTGGGACAGACGGTAGTTGAAGCTCATTAAATATGCAAATCTTATCCAATCCTAGCCGTGGGCGTTTACTTCCAAGTGTTCAGTGCGCATGCCCATCAAATCCGAGTGTTTTTCAGAGAACCTCAAAACCAAGGCAGAAAATAGCCTATTACTTATTCATTATGATGTTTTTTAATGTAAAAACCACATGAACATCATAAGTTGACTTCAGACAACAGTATAAAAAATAAAAAAGCCAGTTCATGACACCTTTAATATAAGTAATTACTTAAAAAGTACATTCTATATAGTATGAGTGTGTAGAATGAATATAATCTGGACATACTACATTCGCCATGTTGTCATTATCATGTGACCTACCAGCGTCAGTTGTGTCGCTTCACTGTCATTCACAAATCCTCTCCCATAGCCTCGTGGGATAGTAAAGTGTCCATCATATGCACACTTCAGAATCTCACCGGAAATAGTAGGTCATCCGGGTACTTTTTTATGAGTACTGTGCATTCGGACATACTTCTTTTGTCACATACTGTTTTTCACCTACTATATAGTAGGGAAGTATGTGATTACGGATGCAGCCTATGTGAAGTATTTATGAGTGAGTGATTGAATCATTTGTGCAAAAGATTTGTTCAAAAACGCTGATTCATCCAGAAAGTGAAGTCTTCATGAGTGAATCATTTATACAAACAAAAAATGAATTCTAATGAATGAAACTTTTTTTTGTATAAGACTGCATAATATATATTTTGTCACACCCTAGAAAATTGCGTTAATTTATTTAGTTGTCTGTTTAGAATCATGGAAGAATCGTGATCTCTGTTTGAAAAAAACAAACAAACAATTAATCCAGAGTCGTACAGCTCTAATGTAAGTGATACTGAAGTGGAGATTTCTGACATTTTGAGAAAAGAGCGTTTCACGACTTCACACATACATGTAATCAGATTAAAGTTTGCATATTTGGCGTGTACCCCCCTCCCCTCCCCCCACATCCTTGATTGGGATAGGAGCTTGCAAAGAGTTGGGGGTGCTAGAGGGATGCTGCAAATTTCTCAAGGACCTGGGGTGAGAGACGGCTGATTGGTTGGATTACCTGCACATGTTCCTCCCAAACTGTTATTAAATAAACATCATTTAAATATACTTATTGCAACTGAAATATACGCAAATAAATAAAGTGTGATAAAATAAACACTTAAATGTGTAGTTTGGATGCTAGTACATGACAACAGTGGTTTTGTCTGTGCTCCTCCCTTAAGAATGATGAAAGATTATCAATCCATCATATTTGGACATATGAACGGGGTTAGCAACCCCTGCCCTTTCCCAAATTCACAACCCTCTCTGTCTTAAACATCCCAAACAGATGGGCTACTCTGACAACAACACACTGATCGAGCAGCTGTGCGATGATGTACACAAGCAAATAATGAATAATCAGAAGCTGAGCTCCAAGTGCCTCACATTAATAGCAAGGTGTTCTAATTAGTTTCCCACAACTGCTCCGGTTCAACCTCCGAGCAACAGTTTTGATGAATGTGACTCCCAGAAGAACCACTGACAATGATCAGCGTGCAAAAGTAGTAGGAAATTCTGGAACGGTTTCCTTTGCATGACAATGACTCATTTGGCAAATGCTTTTATCAAATGTGACTTATATGTGACTTACTCTGCATTAAAGGTATAGTTATAATTTAAAAGTTGTCTATGTGTTCCAGATGAATGAATAATGTTATGTTTGTTATGTTATTATGTTACATGTTGTTATATGTTATGTTATGATGTTATATGCTATGCTATATAATGTTTTATGTTGTTATATGGTGTTATTTTGTTGTATGTTATGTTGTATGTTATGTTTTATGTTATAGTTTATGCTGTTATGTTATGTGTTATGCTATGGTGTTTTGTTATGATGTTATATGTTGTGTTTTATGTTGTTATATGATGTTATGTTGCTGTATGTTATGTTATATGTTATGTTTTATGTTATATTTCATTGTGTTATGCTATGTGTTATGCTATGATGTTATATGTTATGTTATGATGTTATGTTGTTGTATGTTATGCTATTAATTATTAACATGCTATGATGTTATATGTTATGCTGTTATGTTTATGTTCAACACGATCTTATGACAATGTGTATCAATAGTACGTGTGTGCAATGTCGTGGAATGTAAACTCATTTTGGCGTGCATTTGCTACACAGTTTTTCGCGTGGATGTGATACACACTTTATAGCGTGTATATGACACGCTCTTGGGTAGGATGGGCTGGGGGTTCATACGAATAATACGCCATAAAGTGCGTATCATGTGCACGCGGAAAACTGCGTACCATATGTACACCAAAACTCATTTTGGCGTATACATTCCACAACATTGCACACTCGTATTATTTATACGCATTTTTGTGAGATCGGGCTCTTATGTTATTTTATTATATATTGTTATATGTTGTGTTATGATGTTATATGATATGCTATATGTTATGTTTTATGTTGTTATTTGATGTTATGTTGTTGTATGCTATGTTAAATGTTATGTTTTTTGTTATGTTTATGTACTGTTATTATATGTTATGTTATGTTGTTATTTGTTATGTTATGATGTTATATGCTATGTCATATGTTATGTTTTATGTTGTTATATGATGTTATGTTGTTGTTGTATATTATGTTATATGTTATGTTTTTTGTTATGTTTATGTAATATTATATGTTATGTTATGTTGTTATGTTATGTTATATGCTATGCTATATGTTATGTTTTATGTTGTTATATGATGTTATGTTGTTGTATGTTATGTTATATGTTATGTTTTAGTTATGTTTAATATGTAATGTTATTATATGTTGTTATATGTTATGTTGTTATTTGTTATGGTGTTATGTTTATGTTATGTTATTATATGTTGTTACGTATATGTTATGTTATGATGTTATATGCTATGTTATGTTTTATGTTATAAGTACAATACAATACAATACAATATTTATTTGTAAAGCACATTAAAAACAACCAAGGCTGACCAAAGTGCTGTATATACAATAATCAAACTAAAAGATAGAGAAAAAAGTATCAAACTTAATGAACACACAGCAAATAATAAAACAATAACGAACCTAAGATCAATAAGTATTGAAAGCCTGAGAGAATAAATAGGTCTTTAGAGCAGATTTAAAGGTGGAAATGGAGGGAGCTAATCTGATGTGAAGAGGCAGACTGTTCCAAAGTTTTGGACCTGCCGTCGCAAAAGCGTGATCGCCACGTTTTTTTTCAATCTAGATCTAGGCACGATGAGTAGACAGTGCTCACTGGATCTCAAAGTTCTAGATGGAGTGTACGGACGGAGCAGATTAGTCTGGTACTGAGGAGTCAGATTGTTGAGGGATTTGTAAACATATAAAATCATTTTAAAATCGATTATATATGTTATGTTTTATGTTATATTTTATGTTATGTTATGTGTTATGCTATGATGTTATGTTATGCTATGTTATGTTTATGTTATGTTAATATAAATTGTTATTTGTTATGTTTTATGTCATATATTATGTTGTTATGTTATGTGTCATGCTATGATGTTATGTTATGTTATGATGTTATATGCCATGTTATTTTATGTTAAGATGTTATGCTATGATGTTATGTTATGTTGTTATGTTATGTATGTTATGGTTGTGCATTATTTTCGAATAATTCAACAGCCCATTGTCAGTTATTCCTTATTTATATTATACTATTAAATTCAGAATGGAGCTTTTTGCTACAACCCTGGAATAAGCATTTATTTTAAGTGTATGGTTCCCCGTTTGTCAGTTCATGTTTGACTAAATAAGAACATTATTTATTAGGTTTATTTACTTCCCATTGTTTTCTTCATTAAACCTTTGACTTTACCTTACAGACAATCCTGCTTTTTATTTATAGTCACATGAAATGCATATCTTCTTCCATTTAAATAATATAGTTCACGTTTGTTAACATTACAGTACCTCGCCTGAGCCACAGTCTCAGAAAACGCTTCTGTGCTTCTTCAGCACACATTTGATTTTAAGTCATTTTAATCCCTCAGAATTTATCAGCAGAGTGTACAACACATAAAACTTTAGTGCGATAAAAGTTGAGCGCGTCTACAGACGAATCGATACCTGCACAGGAATCCTTCAAGTTATTGGCAGTCGACTGGGCGCTCTCTGATAATATGACTCACTAGCCCTCACTTAAACCCATTCAGGCCCCATTATGTGTGTCCATTTCTCATTACTGGCAGGCGGCAGGCTGGATGAACTTGCGCTGATCATTTTTACGAGCGGAATGGAGATTGTTCCCGCTGGAAGAGGCCTTTGGAAACAATCTAATGCATAATGATGAACATTCTTTCTCCTCCGGGGACTTTGCGGAGTTCATGTTCCCCAGACCCCTTACGGTGCATCAGATGTCTAATTATTGTTCCAAAGTGACATGCATGTTCACGGAAGTTGGTGACAGAATATATTAAGAGAGAAGAGAGAATTGTGCGGCCGGGTTTTGTCTACCTTGATGATGCCCTTGTCTTTGCGTCCATATGGCGATGAGGCATACATATGCATGGACTTTTAGACTGCCATATCCACGCCACTACTTCTTACTCTTGCCTGTCATTGGTTTCATCAGAAAGACGCCCTTCCAGACTCACGGGAATGTGTGAAGATTTCAGACGACACAACATGTTGTTCTACAAGGAAAACTGATTTATTTTCTGTGCATGCTGCTGGAACTGTGCCTACTACTGTATGCAGTGCATTTTCACATCCTCTAATCTTAATAGAGATAACATATTAAATTAGCATTTTTTTAATCACAATATAATTAAGTGAACACAGGGAGAATATTAAAGTCTCGAGTGGATGGTGTCCTTTTTGTCATGTTCTCCGATGCATTGATTGCTACAATAAAAACTGTCCAATGACATCATCATTCAGGAAGTGACATCATCACCAACAGCACAGACATGCGTCTGTCAGGGATATTTGGTTCATTTCATTCTTAGTTTCACTTTCATGGACTTTTAGTTTGTATTCTGTTGCTCATACGTTCCTTTGTTCAGTTTTCCCACTCATCATTTGTGTTCTTGGGTATTAATTAGTCTTGTTTGAATTTGCTATATAAGTTTCCCATTCATTCTCAATTCAGTCTACTTTATATTTAGAGTGTGTTACCCTGCCTGTCTATTTATTATTTGTATAATCTTAAACTTTGTATTGGAACTTTATCTTCATCTTCGTCTGCCACCTGACGTCGTGCATCCACCAGCAGTGCCTATGCGAGTGGATCCTGTGGCTCCACCTCCGGCCTGTCGGATCCATCTTGGCTCCTCCCACCTTCGGCTCCGCCAGAGACCCTGTGCCTAGAGGCATCACCGGGTTCCCTCATCCCACTGGCTCCCCCTTGTCATACCACTTCTACCATGGACTTGCAGGCCGTCCCTATGGCTGCAGTGGGCTCCTCCTTACCCTTCAGCATCTCCTCTGTCTTCTGTCACACCAGCTCCACCTCAGCCCTCAGGTGCTCTGGCTTCGCCTTCGACGATCGCCGCCGTGGCATTGCTTTGGTCTCCAGTACCAGTGATGTTGCTCATTTCCTTCGGCTCTCTGCCTACTCTGTCCCATCCCTTCACCATCGCTCCACCATCTCCTGGCTCCTTGCCCGTGGTATCTCCTCGGCCACCTCCAAAGCCCCCTCCATCCCTCCCTGTTTTATTCTGTTACAACGCAAGGTCGTGTCTACCGGGAAGAGGCTTCCTGTCAGGGATATTGGGTTCAGTTCAGTTTAATTTAAATTTCATGGACTGGACTTTTAGTTTGAATTCTGTTGCTCATGTGTTCCTTTGTTTAGTTTTCCCGCTAATTTGTGTTCTTGGTTTCAGCTGTGTGTATTAATTAGTCTTGTTTGTGTTTGCTATATAAGTTGAACCCTCTCATTCATTCTCTGTTCGGTATACGTTACTTTTAGTGTGTGTTGCCCTCTTTGTCTGTTTTTTATTTGTATAATCCTCATTAAACTTTGGTTTGGAACTTTATCTGTATCTCCGTCTGCCTTCTTGCAACCACCCGTGACAGAGTGAGTGTGAGCAATGGTGTTGTGTTGGTTTGTGCACACTAAAGTTTGAGTGGTTGAACTTTTGCTCTTTATTTACATCCTATTACTCTTCAAGCCAGTGTGAAAAGAACTTATAATTAACATTTTATTTCCCAAGCTTGACCAGCATACATTTCTGAAAGTCTGCCAAACACTTTTATAGAAAATTAGAAGACTGTTTTAGTCTCAGGGAAAAAAAAATATATAATAAAAAAATGATTCGCTGGGTTTGAAGTTTTATTTCTCTTAATTAAATTCAATTCAAATTTATTTGTATAGCGCTTTTCACGATACATATCGTTTCAAAGCTGCTTCACAGAAAATGCATCTACATTACAATTTAAATTGATTTGTACATGTTATGCATTTCAGAAAGCACATATACAAAGCACACAGATTAGCTAACTATCTATTATTAATCAATATAATAACTATGGTACAGAAATAAGAATACATGTTGTTAATGAATAGGGTATATAGAGATGAGCATTAATTGAGACTTTATCTCACAATTGCAACATTACCTATAGGCTATCTTAAAACTGGTAATTGTCCCCCCTTTATTGTGACATTATCTTACACTTTGACTTTCTAATGTTACTGAATTTCTTATTTTAAACTTTATCTCAGAACTGGTTTAATTTCTTTTACTTTGAAGTAAAACCTGGCTTCCATTGAAATACTTCTTTAAAAAATGTTTAAAAACAGTTTCTAAATGTTATATGGTTGCAAAGTTATTGAATTGAATTAACCATAAATATATATTAATTTCAGCTCAATCTCCAATGTTTTGTTGCAATTATGCTACAATTTTTATTTTTCGAGGCACTAGGAAATATAAATCAATACTGATTATTTCAATTCTGATGCCTGGTGTTTTTCATTTCATTTTGCGTTCACCGAATCCTATCACCCTGTGTGAAAAGAAATCATCTCCACTCTCAGACTGAGCTTTGCAAGGTGATAATACCGCTTTTTATCACATATTGCTTGTTTGCTCACACAATCACTATCAGCGGATTTCAGCAGCATCTGCATTCAGCTTGCCGAGGCAAACTTTACAAGCTTTGTAATAAATTTCACGTGGTGTGAAAGTACAACGGCAAGGTTCTTTCTGTGGGGCAACTTAATGCTAACGTTGCATCATTTCCTTTGTAGAGTTGCGTCTTTGCCAAGAATTGAATTTCTGGCCTTGACCAATCTTACAATATTTGTGTGATACCTGAGTGCCTTGTACCAACTGTCTGGGGCTCCGAATAAAGCTGACAGATTTCAAACTACATTTCGAGCTGTCTCACTTATCTGTTTGTTGAACCATATATTAACCAGCTGCTTTTATTAGTAATATTACTGTGTTCTTGCAAGCACCCCTGTACCTGTAAGCTTGCTAAAATACATTTGGCTTGTATACAGTGTTTCCAATGTCTCACCACCCAAATTCAGGACAATAGGTTATAAAGATGTTGTAGCAGAAATAATCTTTTACTCTCATCCAGTTATTTATCATGTAAAGATGCAACTAAACACCTTTTATTGCAGCACAGAGTGTGTTTGCACATTTATTGCAAATACAAAAACAGCATGTTATGCACGATTATAATTTTTTTTGAGTTGGTTGGCAATCACTCTTAATGAGTAAGAAATTATGTAATTATATTCCTGTGGGCAAGTTTATATGCATTTCAACTTAGATAAGTTTAGCGAATGGGGCATTTTTGTTGATGTCCTTGCTAATGCATTTGTATTTGAAAATGAAAAATTGTTTTTTGTTTTTTGTACGAAAAAAATAATTGTATATATATTTTATATATATATATATATATATATATATATATATATATATATATATATATATATATATATATATATATATATATATATATATATATATATACACTCACCTAAAGGATTATTAGGAACACCATACTAATACTGTGTTTGACCCCCTTTCGCTTTCCGAACTGCCTTAATTCTACGTGGCATTGATTCAACAAGGTGCTGAAAGCATTCTTTTGAAATATTGGCCCATATTGATAGTATAGCATCTTGCAGTTGATGGAGATTTGTGGGATGCACATCCAGGGCACGAAGCTCCTGTTCCACCACATCTCAAAGATGCTCTATTGGGTTGACTGTGACTGTGGGGGCCATTTTAGTACAGTGAACTCATTGTCATGTTCAAGAAACTAATATGAAATGATTCAAGCTTTGTGACATGGTGCATTATCCTGCTGGAAGTAGCCATCAGAGGATGGGGACATGGTGGTCATAAAGGGATGGACATGGTCAGAAACAATGCTCAGGTAGGCTGTGGCATTTAAACGATGCCCAATTGGCACTAAGGGGCCTAAAGTGTGCCAAGAAAACATCCCCCACACTATTACACCACCACCACCAGCCTGCACAGTGGTAACAAGGCATGATGGATCCATGTTCTAATTCTGTTTACACCAAATTCTGACTCTACCATCTGAATGTCTCAACAGAAATCGAGACTCAAGACTCCTCAGACCAGGCAACATTTGTCCAGTCTTCAACTGTCCAATTTTGGTGAGCTCGTGAAAATCATAGCCTCTTTTTCCTATTTGTAGTGGAGATGAGTGGTACCCGGTGGGGTCTTCTGCTGTTGTAGCCCATCCGCCTCAAGGTTGTGCGTGTTGTGGCTTCACAAATGCTTTGCTGCATACCTCAGTTGTAACGAGTGGTTATTTCAGTCAAAGTTGCTCTTCTATAAGCTTGAATCAGTCGGCCCATTCTCCTCTGACCTCTAGCATCAACAAGGCATTTTCGCCCACAGGACTGCCGCATACTGGATGTTTTTCCCTTTTCACACCATTCTTTGTAAACCCTAGAAATGGTTGTGCGTGAAAATCCCAGTAACTGAGCAGATTGTGAAATACTCAGACCGGCCCGTCTGGCACCAACAACCATGCCACGCTCAAAATTGCTTAAATCACCTTTCTTTCCCATTCTGACATTCAGTTTGGAGTTCAGGAGATTGTCTTGACCAGGACCACACCCCTAAATGCGTTGAAGCAACTGCCATGTGATTGGTTGATTAGATAATTGCATTAATGAGAAATTGAACCGGTGTTCCTAATAATCCCTATATATATATACACACACTTTTTATTACTAAACACTTTTTATTGCAGCACAGAGTTTGTTTGCACAATAATCACAATGATGAAATATTACACTTTTTTTCAAATTGGTTGACAATCGCAATATTTTTTTTTAAATAATGAAATCATTCTGTTGTGCTTGAGGGCAAGTTTACATGCAATTCAGTTAAGATAAGTTTGGCGTACGAGGCATTTTCATTTACCATAAACATGACATCTTGGCTAACGCAGGATGTTTGCCCACCGTAATTGTTGGCATGATTGTTTTTCTTGTATTGAGTTTACTGAGTTTGGCATATGGGGCATTTTCGTTGATTAAAAAAACAAAATGCCCCTGGTAATGCAGGACTATTGGTGACCGTAATAATTGGATGTAGTAGCATAATTGTATCATTTACTAGTTTGGCATAGAGTACATTAGACATTGGCCAAAAAACAGAATATCCCAGCTAATATGGTGCGGCTGGCAATCTAACTTGTGTATCATAAGCATGAAAGCATTTAGCATTGTCTGATGTAGACCACTCTAAATGATAATTATAGCACATCTTGATTTGCTTATGACTGCATAATGTATGCCGCATGATCTTCTACAGTGACCCAAAGCGGTCAAGTCCACCTCGACACAATGTTCCCCCCAGTGGGGCCGACTTCAGCATCCATGCTCTGACAGCCAAGGTCATAGGAACAAACCTGCTCTAACCCGATTGCTTTGCCTGGCCTGATGTGAAGACAGCGATATATGCTTGTCAAGTGGGATTACGGATGTTCACCCATGCAGAAAAGGCAGTTACTCCCAAGTGCACATCTCCAGCTTTGGCAGAGCACTATCAGGCCAGACCATAAATGAATGTATATTACTTGTTGTCACCTTCTTGATTGTGTATGATAGCGTAAATCTAGACAATTTTTGGATGTTGTCATAAAGTAAACGTCGACAAAATTGTTTGAAACTTATAGTATACTTATCTGGCACGCATTACAAGACTTTCCGGAGGAGAGATAGCAGAGAGTTAGAGAGAGATGAAGTCAGAGGAATGCAGTGGTTGTGGAAAAGGTTAGAGCTCTTAACACACTACCCTCAAGACTATATTCTACGTCAGTGTGTGCAGTGCGTTTTCAGCATGCCGCTGACATTTTTAGAGCACAATTTCAAAGTTCAAAGGTATGAACCACTTAGTGCTCAGAAAATGTGCTTCTCTGTTGTTTCACAAGCCCACTGATGCTAGATATTTTTTGTGCATTTCTTCCTAAATAAAAAGCAATGATGAGATTTCTGATTGAGACGCAATTATATCCAAACAACTCAAGTAACATTACACCAACTAAAGCTTTTCTTAGGAGAATACACAACACTGCCTGAAGTGCAGGTCTTTTTAAGAGATGGTCAACACTGCGAGTTCATCCATTGTTATCTTGTAGCACTATATTGATTTGTAGCTGTTGGGCTCTATTACTGATAAAGGACAGGGGGCGGGTTGAATTGCATTGCAGTGTATAAGGAACCTGACAAATCAAGTAATATTGACGGCCACACAATCTTGTAATTAGAAGCATTTTTAAGATAATGATATGGAGACAGCATCTCTTGTATATGTGCTCTGTTCCAAAAGCTAATGAGCTGCCTTACTGTAATATATACATTGGGCTGATAGCTACTTAGAGAGCATTCTTAATTGAATCGCAACCACATAAGCAACACTATAAGAAAGCAACTCCTATAAATAGCGCTGCTCAATTGAAGCTAACAAGACTTGATTCACAATTCATGACAATACTGCAAAATAATCCCAAAAAATATATAATAAAATACTTGCACTACTCTATGAGAATACATAGCATACACACATAAAAACACACAGGACAGAGTGCACTTTAGTATTTATTCATATTTTGAATTTGCTTTGATTTGAGTATTTTCAGTTTTCATTTTAGTTCTAGCTATTTTGTATTTTTCATTAGAGTATTAGTTGATTTTTTGCTTTATATCTGCTGACACTTTATTTTGATGCTCCCCAACAGACATTCTACTGACTAGAAGTAACTTTGCAACTATGTCAACTTATTCTACTAACCTTAACCCTGACCTCACTGTAACTAAAACATGATAGGAGTTAGTTGACATGTAGTTACAAAGTTACTCACAGTTAGAAGCATATCTAAATTGGACTATTGAAATAAAGTGTAAACTTCATTTGGCTCACATAGACACATAGAACATTATCAATTACTATAATGATTGTTAGCCTGCAACACTTCCTATAAGACCCAATGTACTCGTTACATCATAAGAATAATGCCATCTATGCTAATATTAGTTTCTCTGTTTATCCCGAGGTTTACTGTAGTCAGCCGTATCCGGGTCGTATCCAGATCAGATGGTGGACACGTGCCTAGACACGACCACAGTGCATCCCTGAAGTGTCTGCAGAGATTGCATCAACTAGACTCTCCCATGTGAAATCCTCATCGACACGACAGCCAGTGGCACTGATCCTCCACTCCTCACATTTCGATCTCCAACCAGATGGAATTGGATAAATATTCTGAATTTTCCAAGCCAATCTGACTTCTGACCTGTAATGTTGCCTGAATCATAATAATACCCTGTTCGTGTGTTGGCCAGAGGAGAAGGTTTTTTTCTCCATTCTGTCACCTGATGGAGTTTTGGTTCCTTGCCACTGTCGCCTTTGGCTTTTGGCTTGCTTACTTGGGGGCACTAAATATTCAACAATATTACTGATCTGGGCTGCGTTTCCCGAAAGTGTCGTTAGGAAACGCTGATGGGACACACCAGATTCAATCATTGGCTCGTCCTTACATACTAGAGCATGTCCGCACATGCGCACTCTTCAAAAAAGGAGCTTTAAATTAGCCTGGCTCCACCCCCCTACGTACTTCCGCACAATTTACATTTTCCTTAAGTACTTCGTCTGAGATTTTCAAATTTTCCAACAGAGGGAGTGGCTGAGAACGATTACATTGATGTTGTGCGCTAGTTCGAGATGATATATATGTCACGACCAAATGTTAGCGATTGGTTATGGCAGATCCAGAGTGGCTCTGGGCAGATCCAATAGTTTTAAACTTCAACAGAGTTCCAGTCTTCAAGGAAATTAACGCTTGTCAATGGAGAGTGGCCAGACTCTCTGAACAAATGAAATGTACGAGAGTCTGGTAGGACCAGGCTAGCTTTAAATCTCTTGACAAACTAAAATACATAAATGACATTTGTATGTATTCGAAATAAAATATATAGATTGTACTAAATGTCAGCTTGCTTATTTTGCTCAAGATAAGGAAGTCCACATGTCAGGCAAACAAGAAACTTCTAACCACCGGTCGAGAGCTGTCGTTGCAACCACACAAGTTTGCGATTCTGATTGCGAATGTTCGTTGGGACTATGGTTTCGGGAAACACAGACTGGATGAACTATGTTGATAACGACGGAACTTGCGACCACAGTTGGCTAACAACGCTTTAGGGAAGCGCACCCCTGAGCTGGACAATGACATCACTGTTTTCTCCAGAGCAGCTGTATAGATAGATAAACAAAGTTAATAACATTTTACAACAGAAATGAACCATCACTGAATTTACTTAAGCTGGACTATGACACTATTTTCTTCTAGATCTGCTGTACAGCCGAAACAAACTGTGTTGCATTATTTTCCTGTTATCACTGTAAAGCTGATTTGAAACAATATGTATTGTAAAAATAACTATATAAATAAAGGTGACTTGACTTATTTTATTTTAGATTCATTTAATTTGGCAAAAACTGTTTAATATTTTTAGTTAACAGGAGCAACACTGAACACACATACTTATTGGGTAATATATATATATATATATATATATATATATATATATATATATATATATATATATATATATATATATATATTTGTTTTACTATTTCATTAATGCTTTTCAGTGTAATCAGCATTGAACGTCATTTTCCAGTCTCTGGGATGGATTTCTTTACTGAGCTTGTCACAATACATTATTTAGCATATGATAAAGCTTTAGACTTTGACAAAAAGGATTTATTTCAGAAGGCAACATCCTTATTGCAGCAGCCTTGTTGTCTTATATACAAGGTGAATTTAGTTTGTATGTGTAGATTTAATTGCTTGCTTTTTGCTAAATTGAAACCTGAATATCACCATTATGATTCATACTCGGATGACCTATTGTTTGCCTTCTCAATATTCGTTTTTTAAGGATATAACCTATGTAGATAATTATGCAATTATCGTCCGATTCATAAATACCCTTGTGGCAAAGAAGTGTGCACACTACTCACCTCTCCTGCCCACTCACATCTAAACAAAACCATTGTTCGTTTGTATTTCTTCCACTCGCTGTCCATATCTATCTTTCTATCTGTCTAATATCCTCTCCCGTCTTTTCTCACCGGTCTATCTCTCGTTTTCTGTTGTAGAAAACACCAGAAGATTGATCTGCCTCATTGTTACTTACTGCATACGCTATATGAGCTCTCAAGCGTTCATGTATTGAGTCGCCTACTGGATGCATTATACATTCAGAACCAATATCGACTAGTTTGCTGCTGCCTTTCTAATCAAGCCTATAAAAGAGCTAATTATTTATCTTAACACCACCTAAAACAAGGTCAGCATGACAGTGTGAATAATTCAGAGGGTTACAATGAGCTTGTAGCTTGTGGATGTTATTGTGAATCTCAAGAGACTTTTAAATGCTTTGACACCTGTATGTTCCCTATAATGCTTTGACCAAATTACTACTGTGAAGGACGGGCTTCTGAAGTGGACATGACAAGCCACATCAATGATAGGTACAGGAAGTACTTTGCACCAACATACTCACAAACATTTCACGTCAAGTGTACATGCAGTCCAGAGATCTAAAACACAGTCCCAGTATATAAAGAACAACTTTTAAGACATCCGGGAATCTCATGTCATTCAAAATGTTCAAACACAAAAGGAACTGATGTGTGTTCATGCATAAAAGTTGTCTTCTGTAGCTATTGTAACCCCTCCTGTTCGAAGGTCAGAGGAGTGAGGTTTATTCACACAGCAACTACTAGCTGGCCTCCGTTACACTCACCCCCCTAAACCTCACTTTCATCTGGGTCACGGCACCAATGTAACCCCTCCTGTTCGAACCACCCGCTCTAAGTGGGACTCAAACCCGGGTTCGCCGGCATGAGAGTCAGACGCTCTAACAAGGAGGCTAAAGGCTGCAACCTCTAGTCGTCAGAGCATCTCTTGAGATCAGAGTAGTGAGGTTTACTCACACAGCAACTACTAGACGGCCTCTGTTGCACTCACCCCCCTCCGGGTCACAGCACCATTGTAACTCGAACCACCCACTCTAAGCGGGACTCCTACCCGGGCCCCTCGACATGAGAGTCAGACACTCTAACAAGGAGGCTCAAGGAAACAACCTCTAGTCGCTAGAGCATCTCTTGAGATCAGAGGAGTGAGGTTTACTCACACAGCAACTACTAGCTGGCCTCCGTTGCACTCACCCCCCTCCATGTCACAGCACCATTGTAACTCGAACCACCCACTCTAAGCGGGACTCCAACCCGGGTCCCCCGACATGAGAGTCAGACACTATAACAAAGAGGCTCAAGGATACAACCTCTAGTCGCTAGAGCATCTCTTGAGATCAGAGGAGTGAGGTTTACTCACACAGCAACTACTAGCTGGCCTCCGTTGCACTCACCCCCCTCCATGTCACAGCACCATTGTAACTCGAACCACCCACTCTAAGCGGGACTCCAACCCGGGTCCCCCGACATGAGAGTCAGACACTATAACAAAGAGGCTCAAGGATACAACCTCTAGTCGCTAGAGCATCTCTTGAGATCAGAGGAGTGAGGTTTACTCACACAGCAACTACTAGCTGGCCTCCGTTGCACTCACCCCCCTCCTTGTCACAGCAAAATTGTAACTCGAACCACCCACTCTAAGCGGGACTCGAACCCGGGTCCCCCGACATGAGAGTCAGACACTCTAACAAGGAGGCTCAAGGATGCAACCTCTAGTCGCTAGAGCATCTCTTGAGATCAGGGGAGTGAGGTTTACTTACAAAGAAACTACTAACTGCCCTCCGTTGCACTCACCCCCCTCCGGGTCATGGCACCAATGAAAACCCCTCCTGTCCGAATCCGGGTCCGCCGGCATGAGAGTCAGACACTCTAACAAGGAGGCTAAAGGATGCAACCTCTAGTTGCTAGAGCATCTCTTGAGATCAGAGGAGTGAGGTTTACTTACAAAGAAACTACTAGCTGGCCTCTGTTTCACTATGCGATAGGTTTATGTTGAGAAAAGGTTTTCCTTTTCAATCTAGTATTCTTTTTAAACTCTTGTGCGCATTCAACAAAAAAACTGTGGTTCCATTCTATTCATTTGAATATTTGAAAATGCATGATTTCAGTACTTCAGTGTAGGTATAGATTCTAAGTGAATGTCTGTTCCTGTTGAATGGCTTGAGAAGACATTAAATGCATTGAAAGTGTCATATGCACTACTTTTATAGTAATATTTTGTCACTTAATAGTGTGTGTTTTAATTTTTTGAAAGAAGTCTCCTATACTCACCAAGTCTGCATTTATTTTATCAAAAATATTGCTATTTGACACTAATATTTGATATTACATTGTAAAATGTTATGTATTCCTGTGATGCAAAGCTAAGTTTTCATCATTACTCCAGTCTTCAGTTAGCCTGACGTCGTCATACTCAGATTCTAGTCAGAATATGAGTCTGATGCTGCTCCATTGGGCTGGTATTATGGGGTATTTCATCCGAACCAGGAGAGAAAATGCCTCTGCACTCAATTGGATAGACCTACAACCAGAGCAATGGGGCAATGCATAGTCAACAGAACTCAACTGCATGCACGCTGGAAGAAGTAGAAGAAGAAGATGAGTGTAAACTCTTTGCTGGTGTTGTAAAAAGAATTAAAGGATACAAAGAGTACTTACCAACAGATCATCATTTTTGAGAGAAATAGTAAAGTTGAATGGATATATACGAATAAGTTCTCCGTTTAGGATTAGAACGAATTCAACCCAAGCGATCTTTGGTGATGTGCATGATTGATGATTGTATAAAGCTTGACCCTGACAATTTGATTGGTCCAAACAACTCTGGTTCGGGCATAGTTGCTCCACAACGGATCAAGTTCAGACCGAACTTCCCAACCTCAAATGTTGTGGGCGAGGCCAAGTTCGGCTGGCATCCAGGCTAGTCTTCAGTGTCACATGATTCTAATATGCTGATTTGCTACTCAAGAAACATTTCCTATTATTTTCAATGTTGAAAACAGTAAAGCTTCTTTATAATTTTTGTTTAAACTTACATTATTTCAGGATTAGTTGATGAATAGAAAGTACATCAAATAAACAAAATGCATAAAAATCCATATAAATATTTGCCCTCTGAGTTAACCAGTCTACCCCAAATCAAGCTGGTCTCAGTTCCTCTGTCGGTTTCTTGATGAGCATTTCTCGCACTCTTTTTCTCATTAGATGTGACGGCTCTTCTCAGTATGCAATCAATCATTAGGGCTGGCCACTAGATTAAGACTGGACTCACTGTGTGCATGTGCTCTTTGAGCTGTAGGGGGTGAACCGACTTCCTAGAGATTCCCGATGTGATACGGCAGCAGTTCAAAGGACAGAGCCGTTGTACCACCAGAAAGAAGTCTAAGACAAGAAATAAGGACCAGAGGGACATATTCTCATTTTCACGCAGCTTTTTAGCCTTTAATGATCTGGATTGAATTTGAACACTTGTGGTGGGGTTTGCAGAGTGCTTTGAAGTATGTGTCTTTTTTTTTTGTGCAAATACAGCGAATGGTAGAAACTACCTAAAGGCAAAGTGTTCTCCTACTTTTTTTCTTCTGGTATTATTTTGGTTTAATTTTTTTTCCTACACCTACCTCTAAACCTACCAATAACCATTTATTAAAACTACGTGCTGTTATAAATAAAAGCACAACAGATAGACAAGTGTAATCACAATAATTGATTTATTGCGAAAATGTCAAAAGCAGTACCAAAAGTAGTTTAAATAACGATGTTTTGCAGTTGCAGTCCTTTCTGGGAGTATATCATAGTCTTGTATGAGGTACAAAGCAGATTTTTATGTATTAACCAATGAAAATATTAACAGAGTGTCTATTCACACCAAGTGCAAATAGCGTGCCTTGTTGGCAAGTGCTATTCGCCAAGCTCAGCCTAACAATGCCTGGTTGGGCCAAACAAGATTTAAAAGAGTGCCTGGATTTCAATGTTCTCAGTGGCGCAATCAGTGAAGCGTATGGCTTATGAATCTTGATTTTGACGCGACTGACATGGGTTTGAGTCCGCCTTTTGTAAAGTTTTTTCTTTTCTCTTTTCTCATCACAAGTCACACCAGAAATGCATTTACTTTCAATAAAAATTAAGAAAATGTTCTAAATGTGGAAATAAAGTGCTTAACGAAATGTTTAATGATAATAAAATAATTTATTGGGTAGGGTTAGGGGTAGGTGTAGGGAGGCCTTTTATTGTCCCATTAAGGCGGCATCCATTTAATAATTTTAATAAATCTAATTGTAGCAACAATGAGTTTCGGGGAATAATTCATTCAAATGGTATAACTATTCATGAGTCTATGAATATGATTTGCTTGTTGTACAGACAATATTAGGTATAACGGAACCTTTAATCATTTAAAAGTAACCTTTATCCAAATTGATTTCTTCATCAATTATCAATCTTACAAACCTTAAGAAACATTAATCTGTTTGATCAGGACAAATAATATTTCTTATGTTTGTACAATTTGTATTACTGAAGTAGTAATACAGGAAAATCAAGCTTAAATGGGTAGCTAAAATCTTACGTCTCATTGACTTCGATATTTGTGAGCAAAACAATACGGATTCACTTCAATGCAATCATTGGGTTTTAATAAAACAACTACAGTTTACAAAGCTACGATTCACACGGGGGGAAATATGCATAATGTAGGAGAAAACAAACAATATGGTACAAACAAGGAAACATGAAACTTAACGAATAATAAAAAGGGAAGAAGAATTAACAAGGGAGAGAGAGAGAGAGAGAGAGAGAGAGACAGCTTCACAGTCCTTTCGCAAGAGCCCTCAAGAAATTCATATTTCATATTTCAATTCATATCGGGAATCATTCAGACAACCTTTTCCAAGCAGTTTGATTGTGAAATAGAATACTTGCATTACTACGGCTTCTCGTGTAAGTTTCTGAGTTCGAATCGTCTGGGAAGTTCGCTAAGGATTTGCGAGTCCCAGGTGAGCTTCTTTGAAGTTTAGGAAAGTCGCTCCAGAAGTCTGCCGGTTCTTCTCTCCGTGCGGGGAGGCCTTCTCTCAGGATTGGGAAGACCAGGGTTGGTCTTCCCCTTCATGGCGAAATGCCAAGAGGTCCGTTCCTTGTGGTGGCAAAAATGCAAAGAGTTGATGGTCGGTTCCAGTTTTTATAGAGGGGAAGGCCGACGTCCAAAGAGTTCAACGCTCCAATCTCTACATGATGACGCCTCGGATCTAATCAGCATAACACACAAGCCCCTTTGTTTAAGTATGATTTGATTAGAAAAGTCATGAGGGCTGTGAGGTGATCAGACTTTGGCCTTCCTGCCAGACGACTGATTGAATCATTACTGTTACATAATCTTAACCCAAATGTTATTATTGCATCATGTTAATGTACAACAATACTGAGGTGCAAATAGTCTGTCAAAATAAAGTATAAATTACATGTAATTGCTATTTACACATATTGCAAATAACTGCTACTTTTATATGGTGTAAATAGAATATGTCAACTTAGTATGCTATTTCACTTAGTAAATAGCATCTAGAGCTATTTGCACTTAGTGTAAATATCATCTATCGCTAAGAAAATATGTTATTTTCACTTGGTGCAAATATAATTTAGTTTTTATTAACACTTGGTGTAAACAGCATCTATCGCTATATGCACTTAGTGCAAATAGCCGCTGCCAAATATTAATCTGGCTTCTCTCCATGAAGGCACACATTTCCCCATTTCAAATATACATCGACTGAAAGACGACATGTCACAATCTGTGACGAAGCAGGTGAGAGCCAATGAGCGTTCAATATCACTGCCGTAAATCAAGTCGTAATGCTTTGTGAGGGCGCGTTTTTGAATTCAAATTCATAGGCCCTGTCCCAAATGGCACACTCTATGTGCGCTTTTGGTCTTGTGGACTTAAAATGGCTGCTGCGTGTGCGTGTCCGTTGAGTCCACGAAACCGTAGGGTATCCCATTTGTCATTTTAGATCCAATTTGCGGTCGATATGCGCCCTCAATGTGCACTTTTGCGAAACATACAATGATGTGAACTCTGCAGCAGACTTCTTCCCGACAGTCAAAGCGGCGTTCCGTTATGTAAGTGCGGACTCGTGGGAAGACCGCAAGGGTTTAGGGTGCCATTTTGGGACAGGGCCATAATAACGACCGCAGGATTTGACGGTTATGGTTGCGGCTGAGAATAAGATGAAGATCGCTGGATCTGTTCCTCGCAAACATATGGATTCTAAAGATTTGGATTACAGCCAGCGAATACAATTTATGTGTTTTGTGAATTTATGTTGTGTTTTGGTGTATTTTATGATCGTCAGTTGATGAATAGGAGAAAACACCTTTTTTTGTCTCACGACAAACAAACTAAATACTAAAAAATGGTTAAACGATTACAGAAATGTTATTCATCTTAAGGTTTTAAAGTGTACATTTCATTATGTAATCCTCCAAAATGAGTTTGCAGCAGAAGTCACAAACAGAGAGAAATGTCATTTTATATTAAGTAGATTAGTAAACTGCATTTAATAAATGCTACTGAAAACATGTATTGATATGACAATTGAATACAATAGAATCAAAACATTAATGCCACAATTTTAATGCTCATACATGGGAATTCGTAGACTTTCACACTTGGATACGTAAGTCATTTACGTTTTAGTGCTGTCAATACGTCAGTATTGTATGTTTTATTGTGTGTATGAAAACGTAAGTAAATGTAGGTTTGGTAGAAACACACTTTACGTAAAAACACTCATGATATCACTTTCACATCACATCACATCAATACATATTTTTTTAATGAAATGTGTTTTTAACAATGATGAATCTTAAGGACAATCAAATTATTTAACAAATAATTATTATATATAATTAGTTAACACTTTATTTCGATAGTCCAATCTAGACCTTCTCCAAATGAATTTACTTTTCAACTACATATCAACTAGAACTCATACAGTATTAGTAGACTGTGTGCTTATCTGCTAACTTTGCAACTACATTTCAACTTATTGTCCTAACCCTAACCTAATGGTCTACCAGTTCTCTAATGAGAGTTAGTTGTAAAGTTACTTAAAGTTTGTAAAATGTCTAAAGTGGACTATCAAAAATCATATTATTTAAAATTAAGTCCTCCTACCAGTCAAAATAAAATATGAATGAGCACAGCTCAATTTTATGACACTACGAGGCATTTGCATATTTAACTAGGGATTACATTATATCTTACATTACTTCCAAAGGTTAGATTCAGTAAGCTTGTATTTCATCAGACTGTTTTGCAGTATTTCTCATGAAGAGTAATGTTTTTACCACTTTGAATTCTTCTTATAAACTTATTTTATATCTTGGAAAGTTGCTCCCGACACCCACTTATTCGAAATTGGGAGCCAAGTCTTGCGACGTTGGCCGCCTTGTGTTTATTTACATCTCCACGTATTCACTTCTAGCAACATGTTTCCACAATACATAGCCTCTTTTGGTGGAACTGTTTTTCACACTTTTCTTTTGCATTCATTTCTCTGCAGTCGTTCTGGACTCACATTAATATCAGCCATGCATAGATGTGACACAATCAAACATAAAAACAAAGGCATGTTCCTCATCCATCTTAATGGCTTCTGCGAAATTAATTCGTCATCTGCTGCATTCGGTGAAGGCAGGTATGCCAGAGCTGTGATAAGTAAATAACTGCATAAAAGAGCGCATTTCTGTAATTTGAATACCAATCACAGCTATTATGTATAGAACAATCGCTTAATCATTCCTCATATTTTTGTGTTACGCTCTGTCAGAGGCATTTTCCCATGAAGGCTACTGTAAAAACTCACTGGTTTTATTCTCTGAGGGTTTTGATTGAACTTTGCACACTGCTTGGATGGCTAAATCTTAAATGCAATATTACACACTCTGCCCATGGTGTTAAAGGGAACATGCAACGTATATATATACACTGATCAGGCATAACATTATGACCACCTTCCTGATATTGAGTTGGTCCAACTGACAGTCCAAAACAGCCCTGACCCGTCGAGGTATGGACTTCACTAGACCACTGAAGATGTGCTGTGGTATCTGGCACCAAGATGTTAGCAGCAGATCCTTTAAGTCATCCTGTAAATTGCGAGGTGGGACCTCCATGGATCGGACTTGTTTGTTCTGCACATCCCACAGATGCTCGATTGGATTGAGATCTGGGGAATTTGGAGGCCAAGTCAACACCTCAAACTCGTGCTCCTCAAACCATTCCTGAACCATTTTTGCTTTGTGGCAGGGCGCATTATCCTGCTTAAAGAGGCCATAGACACCGGGGAATACCGTTTCCATGAAAGGGTGTACATGGTCTGCAACAATGCTTAGGTAAGTGGTACGTGTCAAAGTAACATCCACATGGATGGCAGGACCCAAGGTTTCCCAGCAGAACATTGCCCAAAGCATCACACTGCCTCCGCCGGCTTGCCTTCTTCCCATAGTATATCCTGGTGCCATGTGTTCCCTAGGTAATTGACGCACCCGGCCATTCACATGATGTAAAAGAAAACGTGATTCATCAGATTCAGGCCACCTTCTTCCATTGCTCCATGGTTCAGTTCTGCTGCTCACGTTCCCACTGTTGCTGCTTTTGGCGGTGGACAATTACTGCAAACTGCAGTTATTAATTGTCAGACCTCTTTTTTAGCTGCCACATGACTGACCTCATATTGGCATAACCTGTGAACTGCAGAGTTAATGAAGTCTTTTATTACTATTGCACTCTTGAGAAAGGCACTTGTCCCTTATCCTTTAAGTTTCACAATGGGTAGGTAGACAAAACAGCAGAAATATCACTCAAGAACAGCTTCAATTATAATGTTCCAAATGCAGCAGTGTGAACTACAGTAGATTGATTGCCAGTTATCTTGATGTTACAGCCTGGTCAATGTGGTCTATTACCAACCCTTTAATATGCAAGTTTTCAAAGCACAATGAGGCGAAACCCAGTTAAAGAGGCCAAATGGGGGCCCAAACTGCAGGTGCATTGGTCATGAAAATGGAAAGTTATATGTCAGCATGAAGGTTTAGGTAAATGGCAGCACCGGCATTAAGCATATCTGTGAGAATAAAAAGGTTTGGAAATAACCAGAGAAAAACAAATCAACTGCATTGCGTCATGATAATAACTCAAACACATGCATTGCATTTCCTTTGCATATTAAGCATTTAGCATGATGCGCTTTAGTGTATTAAAGAGTTAGTTCATTAATTACTCACCCTCATGTCGTTCCAAACATGTAAGACCTTCGTCCATCTTTGGAACACAAATTAAAGGGATAGTTCACCCAAAAACAAAATTTTTATGTTTATCTGCTTACCCCCAGGGCATCCAAGATGTAGGTGTCTTTGTTTCTTCAGTAGAACGCAAATGAAGATTTTTAACTTCAACCGTTGCAGTGTGATAGTCGTATAATGCATGCAATGAGAGTAAAACCACATAGACATACGAATCCTTATTAAACCATGCGGCTCGTGGCGACACATTGATGTCTTAAGCAGCTGCAAATAAGTATTTGAACACTTGAGAAAGTCAATGTTAATATTTGGTACAGTAGCCTTTGTTTGCAATTACAGAGGTCAAACCTTTCCTGTAGTTTTTCACCAGGTTTGCACACACTGCAGGAGGGATTTTGGCCCACTCCTCCACACAGATCTTCTCTAGATCAGTCAGGTTTCTGGCCTGTCGCTGAGAAACACAGAGTTTGAGCTCCCTCCAAAGATTCTCTATTGGGTTTAGGTCTGGAGACTGGCTAGGCCACACCAGAACCTTGATATGCTTCTTACAGAGCCACTCCTTGGTTATCCTGGCTGTGTGCTTCGGGTCATTGTCATGTTGGAAGACCCATCTTCAATGCTCTAACTGAGGGAAGGAGGTTGTTCCCCAAAATCTCGCAATACATGGCCCTGGTCCTCCTCTCCTTAATAAAGTGCAGTCGCCCTGTCCCATGTGCAGAAAAACACCCCCAAAGCATGATGCTACCACCCCCATGCTTCACAGTAGGGATGGTGTTCTTGGGATGGTACTCATCATTCTTCTTCCTCCAAACACGTTTAGTGGAATTATGACCAAAAAGTTATATTTTGGTCTCATCTGACCACATGACTTTCTCCCATGACTCCTCTGGATCATCCAAATGGTCATTGGCAAACTTAAGACGGGCCTGGACATGTGCTGGTTTAAGCAGGGGAACCTGCCATGCATGATTTCAAACCATGACGTCTTAGTGTATTACCAACAGTAACCTTGGAAATGGTGGTCCCAGCTCTTTTCAGGTCATTGACCAGCTCCTCCCGTGTAGTTCTGGGGTGATTTCTCACCTTTCTTAGGATCATTGAGACCCCACGAGGTGAGATCTTGCATGGAGCCCCAGTCCGTGTGAGATTGACAGTCATGTTTAGCTTCTTCCATTTTCTAATGATTGCTCCAACAGTGGACCTTTTTTCACCAAGCTGCTTGGCAATTTCCCCGTAGCCCTTTCCAGCCTTGTGGAGGTGTACAATTTTGTCTTTAGTGTCTTTGGACAGCTCTTTGGTTTTGGCCATGACAGTAGTTGGATTCTTACGGATTGTATGGGGTGGACAGGTGTCTTTATGCAGCTAACAACCTCAAACAGGTGCATCTAATTTAGGATAATAAATGGAGTGGAGGTGGACATTTTAAAGGCAGACTAACAGGTCTTTGAGGGTAAGAATTCTAGCTGATAGACAGGTGTTCAAATACTTCTTTGCAGCTGTATCATACAAATAAATAGTTAAAAAATCATACATTGTGACTTCTGGATTTTTTTTTAGATTAAATCTCTCACAGTGGACATGCACCTACGATGACAATTTCAGACCCCTCCATGATTTCTAAGTGGGAGAACTTTCAAAATAGCAGGGTGTTCAAATACTTATTTTCCTCACTGTATATGTAGATGCCTCATTCGATGCCTCATGCCCGTACCTGCAGTGCTTAAAACCGCACCCGTTTTCTGACAACAGCACTAATTCAAATCCGCACCCGACCCGACCCACTTAAAATAGAACCGACACCCGACCCGCACCCGAAATAAAATCAGTTTAGCATATCACATTATGCTAACTTACAAAAATGCTTATTGCCAGCATACTGAAGTTAGTACACGACCATTAACACAAAGACAACTTCAGCCGAAGCTGTCAAACATGGTTATGTGTCTTTATCATCTCTACGAGGCACATTCAGTTCTGTCCTCTTTTGAAAAAACTGGTCGATAGAACTGCGTGTGCTTGGTTTGTTACCACAGTTATCTGCGTGCTTCCTCAGCGATGAAGTTCCACATTTGCGGCTATCTTTTCTTCAACTCCTCAGGATCCCTCTCGACGACTGAAGTGCAGGCAGATCGCACGCGCGGTTGTGTTTCTCCTTAATGCGCGTGCATTAAGATGCATTTTTTATGGACTTCAAAAACAGAGCAACTATTACTGCTATTATAATGCTTGGATTAGCCAGAACATTTTTAATAAAACTGATTTTATTTGTCTGAAAGAAGAATGTCATATACACCTCGGATATCTTGAGGGTGAGTAAATCATGGGCCAATTTTCAATTTTGGGTGAACTATCCCTTTAAGATTTTTGATGAAATCCGAAAGCTTTCTGACCCCCGTAGATGGCAACACTATGACCACTTTCAAGGCCCAGAAAGGTAGCAAAGACATCGTTAAAATAGTCCATGTGACTGCAGTGATTCAACCTTAATGTTATGAAGCGACGAGAATACTTTTTGTGCGCAAACCGCCTCCCCCAAAAATAACGACTTTATTCAACAATTTCTTCTCTTCTGCTCATTCTATCCATGTGCAGCCCAATTTTTGTGACAGCGCAGAAGGTGCACATACAACAGCGCGTGTGGAAGTGACTAGAGGGCTTGAAAACAAAGTTCAATAGATCTGGACTTTAGTGTGCATGCACCGAACGCATTTTTGAACGCATCTTTCCACGAGGAGTGTCCTTTGAAAGGCTCATGTGCTCAACTGTGCACGAGATGGAGTGGAACATGTAAAATAAAGTATACCGAGGCCTTTAGATCCCCCCACTTAGATATTTTTAGTCTTGTAACTGTCTTCATGAAACAAAGCCTAATCTGACATGTCATTTTTCACCCTATATCCTAAATTGGGTTTATGCTTGGTGAAAGCAAAGGAATGCTAAAACAAACGATGTGTGTTTTTCAGCAGATAAGCATAATGATGTGTGCAGCCATGTTGTGGGAGTTATTACGTTCGATGATTGCATGTCAGCATCATCACGAGTCAAATGCTCTGCAAGTCAAATGTCTTGCACTTCTTCCCCAGTCACCATCTGAACATCACTGAAGCATTACGGGTAATTCTGAAGCCCAGAGTGCAAAGTAGATTTCCTCCTCCTTCATCCTTCAAAGAACTGGAGGCTTTTCTTCTTGAAGAATGGCGCAATATTCCACGACCACACACACACACACACACATACGTTAGGACTCATATGGCAGCACTCCAGGACTGAAGCTGTTCAAATTGCAAGTGGTGGTGTGTGTGCGTGTGTGTGTGCCTGTGTGTGGCTATATATATGGCGTCCTTAAGGAGGATTGACAGGGTTTCATGTTGACTTCGTTTTCCCATTCAATATTGCTGAAAAAGAGGCACTCCATCAAAGCTCATAACAAACAAAAGGACAACATATTCAGGGACCTTGTTGGAAATGGATGTATGTGTGTCCACAGAGACCGGAAATCCTCCGCAACTCAAAATCCTTGTGTCTCAAGACCGAGATTGAATCTGAGAATGTAATGTAGGGAAGCGCACCATATGGAGAGTGCTTGTGTGGTTCCTGATTAGTTCCACATAATTGATCATTGGTTTCAGAGGGACTTATCACCACCCAGACGCCCGTGTCATCTGTACTGGAGGCGAATGGTGTTTGTCATGCAAGCCAGTGCAGAGCTGAGATAAAGAAAATTCTGTCCTATGAATAGTGGATGCTTCAGCAGCAACCGGTTTACAGCAACATTGCATTATTCCTCGGGGTATTAAAATATGCCCTGTTGAGCTTGGTTAAACTAGATGTATGAGATTGGGAGCCTGTGTGAACGGTAAGTCTTTGCCAGGCTGGTGGAGCCCAATTTTCTGCTATTGGCAAGGCTGCTTATACCACTGAGTCATTGACAGCTCACTGCTGGGTCAAATGCTCATGTTCCCTCTTTAACAAGTAGATACAAGTATAGGAAACTTTTACAAATATAGAGTGAAATTTCCAGTTCTACTTTACAGCTGTGCTTTAGTTCAGGGGGGCAGCATATGAGTTGAATTTCAAATAGTACACAAGTTGTGTACACAACCACATTATAAAGATACAAATCCACCCAGTGCTTTTATTTTTAAATGCCCATAAATCATAAGCTCTGTCTCAGCACTAGTCGTTCACAGATTATGGGCATAGTGACGTCACTTTGCTCAGGCCCCTCCCACGACTGTTGACGGACACTGCCATTTCAGTATAGACCCGCCCTGACTGAGCTGTACACAGTCCACCATTGTTTCGACGCCGGAGCAGATGTAGACAAGATTATCTCCTAAGCAATTGAGGTGTTTTGTTGTTGGATGTAAGAATGGACATAGCAGTCGTCTTGGTAACGCTTTAGATTACGGCCCGGAAAGTACTGTGTAATTAAAACGAATTTACAGCCTAACTTTCTGTAATTATAGTGTAACTATAAAATACGTATGTGTAGGTATAAGGGAACAATATGTAATATTTGGGGAATAAAGGGGTAACTACCAGGAAAATTAACAAATTATTTATACTGTAAGTATTTTTTAATTAAGGGTTAATTATCCATGTAGTTACAGGGTAAGTGTGAATCTGCGGCTGTAAATTAAAGTGGTGCTTGTTCCCCTCTTGTTTCGTGTAATTACAGGGTAAGTAAAACAAAAACACGTACATAATTTGATATCACTCTGAAATCTTTATTTGAAAAACAACTTTCAAAACAGATTTACAACACCAGAAATATCCACACCGTTAACCCGTCTTTTACCCTCATGCTATCCGAGATGTATACGACTTTCTTTCTTCAGATGAACACAGAAAAATAAATAATCTCTGCTAATGAAAACTCATTCTGGTTCCTAAAAGTTGAAAGCTTGAAGCTTCACGTTACTCATGTTGCACGAGCTGGTAACAGTTGGTCAGAAGCGAAGATATAAGTCAATTATGAGAGCATTTCTGGGTGTACTTTTTATATAAATAAATATTAATACACAATAGTAAAAGACATGGGATTCCTTCAGTGGAAATAATGAAAATGAAGGAGAACAAGAAGAGGAGAAGCCAAGCAAGAGAAACAAAAAAGGGACAAAACATGCTTTTTTCTTTAAGGACGTTAGTATTTGAAATTAGAATTTTTTTTATATGAATAAGAAGTGTCATAAATCTGTTTTCAAATAAAAAAACACGTACACAATCTGATATCACTCAGAAACATTTATGGTATTTACCCTGTAACTACACAAATAATTACCCCTTAAATAAAAAATACTTACAGTATAAATTATTTGTTAATTTTCCTGATAGTTACCCCTTTATTCCCCAAATATTACATATTGTTCCCTTATTCCTATACACATACATAATTTATAATTACCGGAAGTTACACTGTAACATCGTTTTACTTACACAGTTCTTTCCGGGCCATAATCTAAAGCGTTACCGTCGTCTTTTACTCCCAAATCTGAGCCGCTAAAGACTAGGGGTAGGAATCTTAAGGCACTTAATGATCCGATCCGATTCCGATTCGGGGAGTAACGATCTGATTCCCAAAACGATTCTTAACATACTTTTTTGGTAACTAATTGTCCTGCTGTGCAAATACATTAACTTTACATTTTAACCAAAATTGGAGTTACTATGCTTTTTGTTTATATTTAGAATATCTGTTTAACAGTATTTCCATATTAAAAAACTATTATGAAGATTTATTTCAATACTTTTATATTATTAACAAAGTTATATTCAGGATTAAAAAGCTCTGAATTAAACATGGTAAGCCATACAATAAACAGTTCTCAATTTACAACTAAGTGTTACAACTAAGTAAGTGTTTCTTTAGAACATTTTAACAAAAAAATTCTTTAAACCAAAAAAAGGTTATTTTCAAGTCAAGTCAAATTTTATTTATATAGCACATTTAAAAGCAACAGAGCTACGCCAGGTAAGCAGGTCGTAGTTTGTCCATTTTAACTTCAAATTCACCCTTCGCCGCAAGATTGATTGGCAGGCGATCTTACCAATCACATCACCAAATCTGGCGTTTTGTCCGACAAAGCAGTCAGGAGAGTTAGGAGATTAACATCCGTGGAATTGAACTTGAAAAACTGTGTTTACTGACGTCTTTCTGCAGTTGAAACAATAATTATTTTAGTGTTCATTCATGTTAATTTGATGCGTATCAATGAACTAGAAGGAAGAGATGATTGGTTCACGAGCAGCTTTAGCTGAATCGTTAGATAATGAATCGCGATGCATCGATGCATCAACCTTTTCTCCCACCACTACTAAAGACACAGTGGATACTTTTCTGTAATGCGCCCCAAAATATACTAAATTTGGATATGTCTGCGCAAATCATTTCACTCCAGACTGCTTTGTGAACAAGGGGCAATGCAAGGCAGGCTTTGCTAAAAAGTTGTTACTCAAGGATGGATCCGTACCAACTGTTCGTGATCCAGCTTACAGTCTCCGGAGCGACACTGGTCACGGCAGTAATGAAAGGAAGAGCATGCACTTTATTACAGTTCATCAGAGTTGTTTTATGGATAAAAAGTTTATTAAGTACACCCTGAAAAGGCATAAGGTCTGTATATATTTGTTTATGGTTAGTTATAACGAGTGTTTTTGTGTAATTCGCTGTGTATGTTGATGAAAATGCAAGGGAGAGAGAGTGTTTATGGATAGGACTTTAATGCGCACTTCTTGTGCTGTGTTTTATTCAGCTCTTACATTGATTTTGTGGCGTAAAACAGACACTTCATATTTTGTGTTAAATGCAATAAACTTCATAAAAATCATCAGTAAAGTTTTGGCCATCATTCAGGTCTTCTGCAATAGGCTTGTACTAATAGTGGATAAAAGCAAGATGAAGAAATGTCTAACCGTAATTAAACAAAACTATGATCTTAGCATTTATTCTCTGGCTCTGTAGGCATTATTGTCCGATTCCGGGTCGAACTGAACACCCCTACTGAGAGTTTATCTTCTGACATTTTCATTCCGTGCGATGAGATTGTCCTGACGGAAGCTCCGTCCTCTTCTTGAAAGGGGGCAGGAGACACCAACTAATTTGCATTTAAAGGGATGCACACAAAAACGGCACGTTTTTGCTCGCCCCCCAAAAGTGGCAATTTTAACATGCTATAAAAATTATATGTGGGGTATTTTTACCTAAAGCTTCATATACACACTCTGGGGTCATCAGAGACTTATTTTACATCTTGTAAAAAGACATCGTTCAACCAAAAACGAAAAAAGTCATATTTACAGCAATCACCACTGTTGTGTATTTTGACTGAACCTCTTAAATATTGTCCCAGGTTTGATATCATATATGTCAACTTAAATATATGTTGTTGTTTTTTTTTGTCTGAATGCTCTTTGAATGTTCAAAATGTCCTTTTTTTCTTGGTTATCCAGATGTTAAGGGGACATTCCATTTTATCATTTTGCAAACATTATTAGAAAGTTACTTTTGAATGTTCTTTGAACATTCTGAAACAAGCAGTAACATTAAAAGCGTTAAACATCCAACTAAAACATTCAATGAATGATATATAATTAATGTTTTTGTGCTAACGTTTTGAGAACATTATTGAAGACAAGATCAGTTTGAACTATAACTTCTGTTACTACTTGAAGAACGTCTGTTCTTAAATGTTTGAGAGAAACTTAGCAGAAAGTTCTAAGAACATTGCCTGTTAGCTAGGTCACAATGAAATGTCATTGTATGCAAATTGGTATGAAGATTCTTGAAAACGTCTCATTTTATGTTACACAGATAACATAATAGCCAAAGGTTTGGAATTATGTAATGGCAAGTAAATAAAGACTTAATTGGAACTGGATGTACTGTTTCTTTAAGAGACTTAAAGTATCAAAAAGTGTTATCAAAGCACACTTGATCCATATTAATACATAGAGCCATTATTTTAGTTTCATTTCACAACTGTCACATTTCCAATTAGAAATGAGAGAACCAAAACAACAGCAATTTTCAGAGCTCATAAATCTTTAAACACTTTTGAGAGCTGCTTAATTCGTATTGTAAGCTCAGATGAGAGACCTTTAACTCTTATGATTTTAATAAAAACTCCAAATGGCTGGATGTGCTTCCTAATTTTACTCATGCACTGTTGTTACTGTTCATTTATTTGATTGAGTAAACGGAGGGCTTTGTTGAATTGAAAATAGGTGGCTTGTAAAAGCGTCTTGAGTAATGCACTATGACAAAGTATTGATCATGACACAAATAGGCTGAGGTATGTTTGTCTCTTCAGCGGAGGCAGTGCTGGCTATGGGACAAGCTGTCAACAGATTCCATCACTCAAGTGTCGGTTTGACAGTGTTCTGGCATTATGATCTAACGCAGATCAGATGGCTTTAATGAATATGACATGTAGAAACACTACACTACAAAACAAGGGAAAGTTTTTTGACATTTCGGTGATGCATGCTGTACTGTTGATGTATTGCAACTGAGGTTTCTCAACTATTTTGTTGTACAAATCTCCAAATCATCCCTTCAAATAAAAAAGTAAGGACCCCTCACTGTAAAAAAGTTGCTTCCTTGAATTTGTAACTTGGGGGGGGTCGGGTACATCCTGAATAACATAAAAAACTAGTGTAGTAGTATAAAACTACTATTTTGATGTGTTAAAGTTATGTAAAAACATATGTTGTCATGACTTATTGATCACTTAAATAATATGTATATATATATATATATATATATATATATATATATATATATATATATATATATATATATATATATATATATATATAGTGTTATTTTAGTATTATTTATGTACTACCAAATATTACTACTTTGTATTATATTGTGTATTTATATTTTCATATTCACATTTATATATTTAAGTTAATCTAATAATTAGTTTCATGTTTTTTTTAATTGAAGAAAAAAGTTTGATCATCCTTAATTTATATTATATTAATTATATTATATTATATTGTTCATACCAACAATATACTCAAATTAATGAAAAGTGCAGCATTTAAACCATGACTAATGTCATTTCTAATCCATAACACGGTTTGTTTTATGTCATGTACAAGTGAGATTCACTCCATTATAACTTTGTTGCATAATTCACTATATTTACACTATAAGTGGACAGAAGCATCAGTTCAAGTGTGATCCGTCCAGGCTGCCGATAGCTTCAGGAAGAAGGATGATATGTTGACCGTTGGGCATCTTGCAAGCACCAGAAAATTATGCCGCGATAATTGGGTAAGTCAGTTGAATTACTCATGACAAATCAGGATCAGCCACAGTTCACACAGTCCAGCAATAGCACACTTCAGGATGATTACCAGATCATATGTGAGACGCTGACCAATCAAACACTTCAGAAAACATCCTGCAGGTGTCAGATCCACATTTGGTCATGGAATGGGGAATGGGGTTGCTTGTATCAACAAAAAAAAAAGCTATAAAAAATCCCTTTCTGGGATGTAGGACGGAAAACTAAACAACTTTCAAGATACGAAATGGTCTAGGTTCCTAAATAAACAAAGGCACCCCTTAATTACAGCGAATATCATGGTGCGCTTGGTAGTTAGGATTGTGTAGGATCTATTTTAAAGCTAGGGTAGGCAATTTCAGGGAGGCTAGCAATAACAAGCTAGCTTTGAAAGCATATAATCCCACTCTTCATTCAGATTGTCTCCAAACAGCAAGAGCAGAGTTTGCAAAACATCACGAGAGACGGCGTTAAAATAATATCCTGATGTCTCAAAGCACATAACATTATAATAATAATTAAAGCTGCAAGCAGCAATGAAAGGGCCCTCTCACACAGGACCACCACCACCCGGTGGCCAGAAGGTGGCACTTTGAGTATAACTGAATATTGGCATGTAGAGTATTCAGGTCAGGACTATTATCAAACATGTATTGTATGCCTAAGTTATAACAACATCCTGTTTTATGGCGAAACGTTGAAATTTGTGAGGCCGCCACGGACACGCCCTTCAGGAAAAACTCAAGATCTTCGAAATGTAACATCGTTAAGGCCTTTATATTAGACTCTGCAAATATGATGTTGATCTGATTAAATCTCTAGGAGGAGTTTGTTAAAGTACAATGTCTGGAAATGGCAAAATATTCAGAACATTCATGAGAAACTTCAAAATATCTCACTTCCTGTTGTGTTTTTTTAGATTTCGTACCAGGAGACTTTTTTGTAGGTATTGGGCTTTTACATGTGTCAACAGAATTTCAACTCGTACGTGAAACATAGCTCGAACGGCGCTTAATTGAAAATGTGTAGGTGGCACTATCGAGCCTTTTTGCCACGCCTAATTCTGAAACCCATATCAGACATACATTTTCACCACTTTTGACGCGTGTGAAAAGTTTAATGAGTTTTCGAGCATGTTTAGGCCCTCAAAAATGAAAGCTTTAGTATAAGTTCTGCCGCGAAGACTTAATTGTCACGTCACTTCAACTTTTTATCTATCCAATCACATTCTAATACTTGGGTATAAAAGATCGGTAACTACTCATGTCTGAGTTTGCAGATGCTGACGGTCCAATTGACCCCCATCCTACCCACCACCTCCAAGTCAAATTCTTCCCTACATCCAACCCACCACCACCACCAGGATGGTCCCTTCCATACCTCACAGGGGGGTCGGCTGCGCCTCTGCCTTCGTCTTCAGGCAGGATATGCAGAGTCCGGACCCTCAGATTGCGAGCTACGGACGGGGCCTATGCCAAAGTACTTTATTGCTTGCTGGGTTGTTAATAAATGGATAATTGTCACAGTATTTATTCTCCCGAGTCTTTCTGGTAGAAATGCGATTAATTTGGGAGAAGAATGATAATAGGCTGAGCAATTCCAATAGGGTCCTCACACCATCGGTGCTCAAGCCCTAATGAACATAAACAACTTGTACCACCTGACTGCCGCAGATTCAATTCAGGTAATTAGGTAATCGAGAAATATCAGCATTCACAAGTTCCACCACCATTAAAACACTGGGTCTATAATTTCCTTTATAAAGCGGTAAGGGATCAATCAAGCGTATAGCGTCAGTTCTGGCAGGACACGTTAGTCAAGCTTGCATCTACCTATAGGAATACAACATCTATCACAGCATGCATATACTGTATAAGCTCTTTCACTACTATCAGCAGCTAACGTGTTTCTCCAGAGCTCATTTACTCTCCTCCATCCCCAGCTCCTCCTCTTGTCCAGTCAGGATTTGGTATTCTGATTCCCCTTGAATCAGGGTAAATTCCTGACATATCTGCAATACATTATGTTGGTTCTGTTCATGACATAAACATGACAATATAACATCGCGACTACATGAAAGGAGGTTTTACTGTTATAAAAAAACAGATTTGTGCGCATTAGTGGAACTGAAGGTTCTAAAATAAACACGAAACACACATGATCGCTGTCATGTGAAGAATCTGGGCAATCGTGGAACAGCTGTATCGTCATCACCGCTCTAGAGAAGCTGCACCGGCTGTATTAGCTTTCGCGCCACTTTGTTGACATACATCAATGTCACGTGGCGTTGGCGCTGTCTCAAGTCGGACAACATTTCGAGCATTCACTGCTTCAAGTCAGCCGCCGATCGGTCTGCACATCGCTGGGTGAAGTCGAACAAGCCTGTTGTCATTGGTCTATTTAGTCATGTGGTTTCTCAGTTATGTTTCTGTCATTGGTTCATTGTTTATCATTGTTCACAGGTGTCCCTTGTCTTACTCATTATTCCTTGTGTATTTAAGCCCTCATGTTTGCTTTGTTCCCTTGTCTGGTATTAACCTTGTAACCCGCTGTTCGGTGAGTGGTTTCTGTTAGCCATGCCATGCTAGTCTTTGTTTCTTGTTGTGCCAAGCCAAGTCTTTGTTTCATGTTTGGATCTTTGAATAAGCTGCATTTGGGTTCGCAAGCTTGCCTCCAGTGGACTAAATGTTACACCACCACAGCGAAAACGATAAAGGCACAGAGAAACAATATCGTTGGAATCACTTTCAAAATGTTTTTTGTCCAGCTGATGAACAATAAAAACTTTGACAGCCAATCAGAATCCATGCTGCTATAAAAAGTGACAAGCACATGCTTTGAATAAACAGAACAATATCGTCTGCTGGTGTGGACGCTAATATATTTATTTGTATAGTTATCGTTCATGGTGTGAAAAGGCCTTAAATCCTTCCCAATGCTTAACTATTAATAAGCAGTAATTAGGAGTTTATTGAGGCAACAATAGTTAATAGTTAGTTAATAGTAAGAATTGGACCTTAAACTAAAATGTGACCGAACAAGCTTGTAAAGATAACTAATTTAGCGAGCAAATTATAAGTGGTCCACCTTCTAATATATTCGACTGTGTTAAGTCATTCATGATTCATGTACTGCCATAAAAATGCACCCGAGTTTCAGGATCCGAGTCTGAGGACGAAAACAGTTTAGTTGAACGTCACGGGTTGCGGTAATTACAACATGGCATGAACACAGCATAAGCTCATTGTTTTGGTTCAGGAGGAACTGTAAAAGGTGGCTTTAATATTTATACCACTTCTAATATTGATTGCTATCAGGATGTGAAGAGCGTTTCAACCAGTATAACAAAAGTGTTTATGGAAAACATTACCCTTTTAAGGTGGTTCTCAACTTTTGGTCAGTGTCACATCCAGTAACCCTTGTATTTGTCCTCTCTGTCGCTGTGACGCATCAACAGCATTGAAAATAGATTCGGAGCGCTCTCTGACGCAGCACAAACTAGTGTGTGGGTGTGCTAAATATCCAACACTGTATAAACATATGTTAGTGCGGAACTGCTGGCTGGGACAGCAGGAAATCCAGCTTTATCAGAGAGCTTTTGCATGGGATGACTCATCGTCTTAATGGGATGATTTCAGGGATTGTCTCTTTTTGTGCATGAAAGTGTTTTACTGGGTTTTTTCTTTGGTTTGTGTATATTGTCATTCAGAATCTAAATTAAAAAAATGCACCTATTAATTTTGCATCACTGCATTTAAAAAAAGGAAAATGTTCAGCTCAGTTCGCAATGCGTTCAACCTAAACAATATGCATTGAGTTCATAGATTTATAAACAGAAGTGATTAATATTTAATGTTTTTAACAAAGCATCCTGTCGACTCCTGTTGTTCCGGGAAAATGGCTCTCAGACATCGGAACATTAGATGGCATGATGTGCAAATTGCTCACATATACATTGTATAGTACAGCCTTCATATATAATGCATCAGCAATGCAGCATGCCTATGGAATGTGCATGCATATTGTGTTGATTTAAAGTCAACATTAAATCAAAATTGATCCTATTCACTTTCTTTATGCATGTTCTTGTGGTCTTATTGTGCACGATTCACCACTGTATTTTGCAAATAGTATATTTTCCAAAAGAAAAAAAAAAAGTGTTGTATATTTGTAATTATTCTTATTCTTATTATTAATTATTATTACTATTGGTTGTGAAAGTTCTCGGTCATGGCAAAGTCCTTGTGAAGTCCCAGTTCTTGATGGTCATGAGATATATATTTTAAAGGGGACATATCATGAAAATCTAACGCCACCTCACGACGTACGAATTTGTACGTTTTGTACGTTTAAGGGGCGGGGTTTGAGGTAAGTCATTTGTAAAAATTCATACGAATTTGTCAACTCTTGGCAACTCGTCAAATACGTACAAATTAGCAAAAATCGTACACATTTCGTACGAGTGATGTCGTGCAAATTTGTACGAATTAGCCACCTCGTAAAATATGTACGAATTGCCGTGAGATCGGGTTGGAAAATCAGACTTTTTCCATGCTATAATCGGGTCCCCGGTGCATCTACCAACCCAGATATAGGCGTGTATAGTTTTTCTTTACAAAGTAACATCGCCAACTACTGGCCTAGCATAATACAGCGTTTATAGTCGTTTTTTCACATCTATGTGAACGTGGATCGTTTTGACAATGTTGTCGTCTGTACATAAAAAATTATGTTCATTTTATTTATGAGGAAATTGCTAAAGTTGAGTTTGCTAGATGCAGAATAATTTTATATATTAATGCAAAATCTGTTCATCTGTGCACGCATACATAGCATCTCGCCGACATTTTACCACTGTTCTTTGAAAAGTTTATTTATTTTTCTGTTTCTCAATATTTGTTCAAGCTAATGTCTGTACTTAAACTGTCAGAGGTCTAAACGGACCTATTTTGTGCTATGTATTTAGTCCTTTCAAGCCTTTAATTGATTCTAAATGGAATTTAAATTGGTCTTGAGGGTTCTGGGTGACCCATAAAGACCTGAGTGTTATATTAGACAGCAACTTGTCTTTCAAAAATGTTTCAAAAACAGTCTTCTTCCACCTCAGAAGCATTGCTAAGCTACAGAACATCTGTCGCTGATGCAGAAAAGTTAGTTCATGCATTCATGACCTGTAGACTAGATTACTGTAATGCATTACTATCTGGCTGTCCTGCCTCCTCAATAAACAAGCTACAATTAGTCCAAAATGCAGTTATTAGAGTTCTTACTAGGTCAAGAAAATATGATCACATAACACCAATTTTAACATCTCTACACTGGTTATCTATTAAGTTTCGTATAAATTATAAAGTATTGCTACTGACCTATAAGGCCATAAACGGTTTAGCTCCCGTGTATTTAACTGAATTTCTGTCGATCTTTAAGATCACTAAACTCTGGGCTTCTGGTAGTACCTAGGATATCTAAGTCCACAAAAGGAGGAAGAACGTTTTCACATTTGGCTCCTAAACTCTGGAATAGTCTTCCTGATAAGGTTCGGGGCTCAGACTCACTCCCACAGTCTAAATCTAGATTAAAGACGCATATCTTTAGCCAAGCATTCACATAATGCATCTCATAACCTTGTGCTGCAGTTATACCAGTGCACATGATTGTCTTTACTTAATGCTTTGAACAGCAGCTACGCTAATTATTTTCCTGTTCTGTTTTATCTCTTTAAATTGTAATGTAGACGCATACATTTTCTGTGAAGCAGCTTTGAAACGCTATGTATTGTGAAAAGCGCTATACAAATATGTGTGAATTGAATTGAATAGTTGGGTTAGCTTTCCATTGATGCTGTTGAAAATGCTAGATTTTTCCCAAACACATTATCCTGTTTTTGCTTAGCTGCATCCGGGCCATCACTGTAACGTGCTAAAACCTATGCCGTATTTTAAAACTAGCATGTTTAATTGTCGATTGCCTGTTAGAAACTCTGGTCTGAAAGTACACTGTGATTCATGTGTGGCATTTTGTTCTTGTTAGTGATCTAAGAATATCACCCTTGAATCATTTCTAGAAAGTTCAACGCTTGTGTCGCCACATGCCCTGTGGAACTTCTCACCCAAACCCACAAAGAATCTGCTCTTGGGTTGCATTGAAGGACTCTTCCATATGATCTAACGGACATGCGTTTGAGCTAATCATCCTACTGTCCGATTGGCAAATATATGTGCAATGCATTAGCATGGGCACACTCTCACTTAAAAGTCACTTACTTTTAAATTCTACAAACCAAAAGCTTTGAGCTGTCTGGATCACGTAATACACACCGCCCCACGTTTGTCACTAAGCATTTGTCTGATATGCCCTGTGAGCTTTGCCAGCCCTGGAAGAGTGCAAGAGTGTTTCCCTGAACTCCCCCCGGCCGTTAAACTGTATTCCAGACACCAGGTCTAAAAATGTTTTGTCAAGTGTGAACAGCAAGTGATGCCTTACAGCTATCATGCTTTTCCATGCCAGACTTTTCATTTCCATCTGGTAGAATGCATCTCCCATCAAAGCTGCACTTATTTTATAGACTTGTATAAGACTCTTGCCACGTCTTTTTTTCTCATTGATGGACAAATCCAATGTATTTTGTTTTGATAGTTAATATATGTTACATAATCTATTATATATTATATATTATCACGTAATGCTTGTCTGTTTTGTGTTGTAATATTTTTTTGTGATACTTTCTGCAGGTTATACAGTCTTGTTGATCAAATTGCTCATTGAACCGATCTGTTCAAAAACATTGATTCATTCGGGAACAAAAAACCTCTAACGTGTGTTGGTCTATTAGTCCATCCAGTGCGAGTTATTCTCTATATCAGTGTGCACCGTTTCTGAATGCCTCCATTGAAGTCCAAGGCATTTGCAAAAAAGTGTCAGGGTCTGGTTGAAACTTGGGGTTGTGGTAAGGGGGTGTGGAATTTCCCAAAAACGCTTAAAGTGTTTGACCAATCAGAACACTCTGATCAAACACACCAGGCTTGTTCGAGATCCATCAGCGTTGCGCAGACCGATCCGCGCATGATATCAAAGCACCGCAAGAGTGTTTCAAAAGCATTTGAGTCGTGTGCTCTCGCTGTACTTTGATGTCAAACGGCGATCGGTCTGCACAGCACCGATGCATCTCGACAAGCCTTCCATCAACAATGGCGAACATTGCGTTACTATTGATGCACATGGCCTTACGATCCTACATCGGCATCAAAACACAGCGAATCAAACGCATTCGTGCAGCTCGCCGTAATTTGTATAGACGGAGATTACAATCGAACAGCTATTAGATCGATTAGCAGCTATTTAAAAAATGGTGGTCACAAGTGTGTTTTCGTCTTGTTGGAACAAGACGAACCCCAGCCCCCAGCCCCTGACACAAGCGGTTCTGACTTCTAGACCAGCAATGTTTTGGTGCTACTTAAGAACCCCTTTTCCTGGTTCAGAGCTGGTGCTTTGGGTGTCGAAAGACAAAGAACCGATTTGAAACTAGGCTCTGGCGCCGAACCAGCACCAGCACTGCCTTGGTGGAAAAGGGGTAAAAAAAGAGCCACAACTATTTTAAATATGTAATAAAAATAAATAAAAACATTGCACATTCAAGCATGAAAACCTATTCTAGTGGAGCCCAAAAAACAAAATCTTTGTAAAAAGGCATAATTGCTCCTCTTTAAATTCTAAGTACACATTTTAATTAACAATTATCTTTGTGTTGACTGCATTCATCAGGCTTATCCATTTACCAAGTTATTGTAAAAAAACAAAAGTTATAAAGTTAATTAAAAAGTATATCAACAACTTCAAACCTAACAAATCCAAGATACATTTGCAACACTGTTACTTATTTTGCCATCGTTTTCTTTTTCAATTGCATTTTTTTAAATAGTATTAATCATGATGTTTATTTGATGATTATTTCTATAACGACAGAGATCGGGGTTTTAATTAAACTGTGTTTATTGTATTCTGCAATGCTTTAACTATTCATAAAAGGAAAAAAAATCATAAAATGGATAAACCTGCTTCTATTGTTCACTTATTTAGAGAAAGAAAAAAATCTTTTCAGTCTACTCATCTGTTTTTCCACCCTCTGAAGTTAATCTATATGCAATTGTTCCATTGTTTTGTAAGATGCTGAAAACTGATTTATTTATCATATATTGAGAGGCAAAGTGTCATTTGCCTGACTCTGCAACTAAAGAAGAAGGAGAAATCATGAGCATTTGCAACGACATGAGGGGGAGTAAATGATGACAGAACTTTCCTATTTGGGTGAACTATTCTTTTACCTCCAAAACGGTATTTTTCTCTTTGTTTACGACATCTTATTCTACGCATAAACATCAACATTATTGAGCTGTGTATATCAGCACGGGAGGCTTGGAGATTCCAATCTAAACGGTAACTCTGCCATCTTCTCTGGATTCGATTTGTCCCATGTAATAAATGTACTAGTTTGTACAGCATACACATAATCTATGTGCCACGGAGCAACTAACTTTTCCCAACTTTTTAAGTTGATACATAGCTATATTCAACTGGCCTAGAAATCTAGATGCACCCTAGCGGCAGCAAATATCATTCTCCGTTGGCTTGCGAGCTGGAAAAAACAAACTCTAGTCAGGCAAATCACGTCCTCGACCAGCGGTCTTTCGAATCGGCTTTGGCTGCGACTGTGGAAGACTTGGAGTTAAGTTAACGGCACTGAAGTCATTCTTAAAAAAGGAAGATGTGTTCAGAGTTTTACCAACCGGATATGGCAAACGTTTAATCTATCAACTAGCTTCGCTTCACCTTCTTCATTGCTCTGGTTGGTTGTAGCGCTATCCTATTGCGTGCAGAGGGAATTTGAAAGACAACCGTTTATCCCGCCCCTCGGATTGAGCCCTGCCAATGGTTCTTGATGTGGGTCTGGCTTGTCAGGCTAATATTCAACTGCCCGTTAGCAACTCAATGCATTCAGGCATATCGACATGGTCAAAATGATCTGTCAAACTTCATCAGAATGGGAAAGAAATTAGATTTAAGTGACTTTGAACGTGGCATGGTTGTTGGTGCCAGATGGGCACTGGTCTGAGTATTTCAGAAACTGCTGATCTACTTGGATTTTCAAACACAACCATCTCTTTACAGAGATAGAGGAGGTCTGCCAGAGGTCTGAGGAGAATGGCCAGATTGGTTCAAGCTGATAAAAAGGCAACAGTAACTCAAATAACCACTCGTTACAACCGAGGTCTGCAGAAGACCATCTCTGAACATGTTAAACCTTGGTCTACAGCAGCAGAACACACACCAGTGCCACTCCTGTCAGCTAAGAACAGGAAACTGAGGCTACAATTCACACAGACTCACCAAAATGGGACAATAGAACATTGGAAAACAGTGCCTGGTCTGATGAGTCTCGATTTCTGCTGCGGCATTCAGATGGTCAGGTCAGAATTTGGCGTAAACATCATGAAAGCATGGATCCATCCTGCCTTGTATCAGTGATTCAGACTGCTGGTGGTGTGAAGATGTGAGGGATATTTTCTTGGCACACTTTGGGCACGATTGAGCAGCGTTTAAATGCCACAGCCCACCTGAGTATTGTTGCTGACTATGTCCATCCCTTTATGAGGTGTACCATCTTCTGATGGCTACTTCCAGCAGGATAACGAGCCATTTCAAAAAGCTCAAATTATCAGCTGACAAATCGGTCAGTATGGACCTAAATCCAATGTTTCCAGCACTTTGTTGAACCTGTGCCACAAATAATTAAGGCAGATATGAAGTTAAAAAGGGGGTACTACCTGGTACAAGCAAGGTTTAGCCAATAAAGTGGCCAGCGAGTGTATGTCTTTCTAATGATTGTCTCCCACCTCATCCCATTAAGACTTTGTGACAAGAAATTCAAGGTATCTCAAAAAGGTATTTCAGTCTAAAGTGGATAACTTTTTCTTTTACTTCAGGTTTACTTCATGAAAGCCTTCCAGCTAACAGAGTCAGTCTAAACAGACAATTACTGGTGGTAAAACTCACTATAAAAATGTTTCCTCTGTCAAGCTACCCTTAGGGCAGGCACATTAAATCAAGGACTCATTTGAGGCAAACAATAGCAGTGAAGCAAAATAAAATAGTAAAAGTACTAAATAATACAGATGAAATGTGCAAAAGGGACCTAGCTTAAGTTTATTTGCTTCCATTGTTATTTTGAATGTACTTCAGAAAGCTGCATGGAAGTGGTCATCATGTCACACCCTTTCCTATGGAAAAATGGCATAGGAAAACAAAAAGCCACATTAGGCTGTGCATTGCAGTGGTTCGACTGTAAAAAGGGCATTGTTAGGCACAACGCATAATACTAGGCCTCTAGAGGCTTATTGTTTTCATACAGTAATGGCAACAGCAGTGCGATAAAAGACAAAAACTGGGTGAATCTCAAGAAACCCGTCCAGATCTTATTTCTTTCCAAAAGCAAAATAAATAAATGCGTAATAGTAATAATAATAATAATAATAATAATAATAATAATAATAATAATAATAATAATAATAAAGTAGTATGTCAAAAATATGTAAGTTAAAAATAAAAAAATTAATTGTGACATAATTTACATGACAATTAAACATCACTGTAATAATAAGGAAAACAATTTTAATGCCATTCTAATGGGAATTACTATTAATAATTGTAAAATAATACTTTTTTTGTTCCTTTTCCATTTCCATTTCCAATGTTAGCATTTTTTTTTAAGATACACCCAAATAAATCTATTTTTAAAAATAATTAAGTAAATAATGAAATTCCTAATTTTACAAAATGTAACAATCAAAATAAACAATAATGCACTCAAACCAAAAATTATCACCATATATAATGTTTTACTGGTGGTTGCAGGACACTATAGTTCATTTATGTAAGTGAGGATATCAAAATAAAGTAAACTGTGACATATTATACCAAAAAATTCTTCATACAGTGGACTACCAGTAAAATTGATAAAAATTTGGGACCAAAATTATTCAGAAACTTTGACCTGACCATGTTTTGCTGAAGTGCAAAAATTATTTTTTTTAATTCTTAATGCAACCTTTTACACCACAGACTAAACAAACTGAAGCATTGCTCGGTCATTGGTTGACCTAAATTGGTATTGTCTAATTGTGTACTTAAATTTAACAGCTGACAGCTGATTGGTTGATTGTAATGCATTACATACCTTTCTATCAAAGTTATCTGACATTATCAACATTAATTTGTTCTGACAACTCTGAGTTCTTGTCATATTTTATTACCATTTTCTTAACTTTAGCGAGTAAAATGTAAATGTTGAAGGTGTCTGGATACATTTTGGTTTGACTGTAGCTCACTGACTTGCAGCAATTTGGAGAGTTACTATAGAATTTGGTTGATGTGCGGCTCATCCAATCAGATTTTAGAACCTCAACCATCCATTGTATTATATCTTATTGTGTAGCCTTTAAAAAATGGCACGGCGGTACAGTAGATGCCAGAAATTCTTATTCTATAGAATTTTTTATTTTTTTCTCCACTCCATCACGGGCATATAGCCAGGCTCCATTTTTATTGTAAGTCACATAACAAATGAGACTCCTGCATTTTGAAATCTCATTTTTTGCAGATTGCCTCTGTAATGGCGACTTTTAAATGGCTCTACTTCTCCGAGGGAGCTCTTACTCCCTGTCATGGGAGTGACACCATAAAGTGCACAGGCTACACTGAGAGCAAAGGTATATATATGGGAGCATATAGGCGAGAGGTAGGGATAAACCTGTATTATATGGTTGTCATGTGAATGGGATCCCGGCAATGCTCACTGCATGCATGCAGACTACAGAGGAGAACTCCATTAATCATGCAATGGGAGGGAATGAGAACAGATATGAAGCTGCGACAGATGTTAGAAAGCGACCGGCGATGGCGAATGATTCCAATCGTTATTGTTCTGGTGTATAGGAAAAGCACAAGGTGGTTCTGCTGGCCTTATTTAAAGTCAATGTAACACCAAAATAAATGTTCTTACTTCATGTTCCTGCATCTTCTTCTTGTGCATGATGTTTTTTTTTTTTAATAAGTATCTTCTGCTCAACAAGACTACATTTGTTTAATAAAAAATGTTGAGGGCAAATATGCTGATTTCTTATTATTAATACCAATGTTGAAAACAGTTGTGCTGCTTCATATTTTGGGGAAAACCTTGATGATATATATTTTGATGAATTGAAAGTTCAATAGCAGCATTTATTAGAAATATAAAAAAATTGTAATATTGTAAAAGTCAATAACAGGTCTCATTAGTTAATGTTATTTAATACATTAAAGCAGCACTATGTAACATTTGTTCAGTAAAATATCCAAAAAACACTAGGCCAGTGTTATATATTTTGTTCAGTGGAGTACTTACAATTTCTCAAATGTTTTCAACTATTTGTAAATCGTGAGAAAATTGCTATTTTAACCAAGGAACCGGGACGTGTGATGGAGTCGCCTGTCGATTGCGTCATATTTGCGTTACCCTCGGTTTACGGGTTTATTTTGCAGAAATGCTTTACTCCGAGTGGAAGCACAGAGTAACGTCATAATCTCATTTTCAACACACTCAGATGTATCTAATATGATAAACAGAGCTGCGTTACCTCATACTCATGACCAGAAAAGCGGAAATGGTGCCGGCGACTGTGGCATAATAAAAGTCCCGCTGCTCGCGAGGCGTGTGTTGCATTCATCTTATTAATAATCGCTCCAGCGGCCTTCCTCAGCTCCACAATTTACAAGATTTCTGCCCGAGTCCTATCCCGATTCTTTTCCACCGGCTGTGAGGTGAAGACCACATGTCCCAAGATTCTGCACTCAAACGTGGCGTCATCCAACTACACCTTTGTTTTGAATAGGCGGCCTCTAGTGGATGGAAAAGTTACATAGTGCACCTTTAACTAAACTCAACTACCAATGTACAATCAATTTCTTAATATTTAATAATCTTTGTTAATGTTAGTTAATACAAAATAAAAAATAAATACAAGTGTTCATTGTCAGTTCCTGAGAGCTCGGGTCCATTGAATAACATTAACAGATGCAGCTTTTGATATTAATAATTTATTAGTAAATGTTACAATTAAAAATAGCTAATAAATGCTTTTCATTATGTGTGCATTTATATTTACCAATGTAACCTTCATTTAATTAATCCTTGTTGAATAATAAATAAAATAAAATAAAATAAAATAAAATAAAATAAAATAAAATAAAATAAAATAAAATAAAATAAAATAAAATAAAATAAAATAAATAAAATAAAATAAAATAAAATAAAATAAAATAAAATAAAATAAAATAATAAAATAAAATAAAATAAAATAAAAAATAAATAAATAAATACTGACTGGAATTCAGAATAGCACATACATTTGTGGTCTTTATCAGCTTTCTGGCTGGCCAGACAACTCAAAATCCCTTCTATGTATAAATTCACATCATGTGAATGTGAAACTAGGAAATTATGCAAAATATTTAGTCTCAGGGATTTAACTGTCATCGCCACCCACTTAAAATGTGCCATGGCACATCATGCGGGCCGTTCTTTCAATCTGCCACAGATTCCTAGAGATTTGAACACCGCTTCAAGCCTAAAATAACCCCGCAAGTTCAACCAATCAAAGGAGAATCCATTAAGAGGCACAAATTCCCAGTTGGCGCTTATAAATGTAACTGCGTCCAAAAACTGCAGTCTCTATCTATGTACAGGATGGCAAGGGTTGAGCTGGTGCTGTGGGCTTGTGAACACCAGTCAATCAAGGTCATTTGGACCCCGATGGCTTGTCCCGACAGCGAGCGTAATCAATTGCCCTATGGACCTTTGTAAAATGCAGCAAAAAGGGAGCAATAACTCTACTGGCACCAAAGAAACAGAAAATAACGTTGTGCATATTGGCTTTGCTCCACTCGGGTACATTTCATCAGGAAAAAGAGAAGGACTTGAAAAGCTAAATCAATAGTTAATTATATCAGGCATAAACATAAATACAGTTGTGCTATAGTGCCTTGGCGAGAATTGCTAAGTACTGGTCTTGGTGAGTTCTCAGAGACCCTTTTCATCTTATGTAGCCGGTAGTCTATTAAATGCACATGGCGTATTTGTATACAAATAATGTTCTTAAGTACAAAAAAAAGAAAGTAAACTAAGAAATAAATAATCAAAATGAAGTTTAGCCAGGAGCAACTGACCAGCGAAGTGTTGCATGGGCAAGTTTGGATTGTAAGCCATTAGTGGAACAAATGGAAAGCATTTATCAACCTACCCATGTTTACGATCGGTAAAAACATGCCCTAATGAGGAATACAAGATTACAATTCAAAAAAGCATGAAGAGAAGCATAAATACAGGCCTAAGATCAATTTCTATGCACCTATATTTTATGTACTTATTTACTCACCCTCGTTTCGGAATATTTCTCAATGACAGACCTGACCTGCCTGACTGGATCTGTCTGTGAATAAATCTTTCAATCATTCATTTGAAATTATCCAATTACAAGAATGATTCATTCAAAAATTAGCCATCACTACTTCTTTTGTTTAATATAGTCAGAATATGCTGGTTATGTTTTGAAGCAGCATAGCAGCTGGTTTGAGCTGGTTTATGCTGGTCCTTAGTTGGTCATGAGCTGGAACTAGTTTCTTAGGATCAGCACTTGACCAGCTTAAACCAGCTCAAACCTGCCTCAAGACATACCTAACCTTGGGCCTGTACCATGATGGTAGCTGAATAATCTCAGGCTTACAGGATTAGTTTTGAGTTGACAAAACCAAACCAATCCAATCCGGGCTTTGTTGGTTCCATGATGCTGATCATCAGCTTTCTCTGTCAACTCAGGCTTTGATCCTGAGTTTAGGAGTTTAGCTGTGACATCAGTAGTGAACAGCCAATCACACGTTGTGGATGAGTAAAACTGAGATTCACTTCTCTCTTCTGCAGAATATCACATGATTGAGATATTTAAGAATTTAAACAAATTTACACAGCAAGGAGAAAAGAGCTGTCTATAAAGAGGACAACTTAATGAAAAATCTTACTACGTAAATGCAAGTAAAAGTTATGAAGTTAGTTTAGTTGATATATAGAGAGAATTGAACATTTAAGCTCACATGTAGTATTTTTTATAGCTTTATTTATTGATGTAAAAGCTTATTTGTACGACCTTTATACAGGCTGTTAACTAAGTGCCTATTAATGATTGATTAACTAAAATGATACATGTGTAATTGATTAAGACAGGGGTCTCCAAACTCGGTCCTGGAGGGCCACTGTCCTGCAGAGTTTAGCTCCAACTAGAGGTCTTCACGGAGCCCCCGAGACCCGTGGACCCGGGACCCGACCCGGGACCCGTACGGGTTCGGGTCTATATTTTAAATGATCAGCCGGGTCCGGGTCTGTTTAACATTGTGTGCAATACCCGAGTCGATCCGGACTCGGAGAACACCTGCCCGTGATCAGAGTCATTCAGCACTGCTTGTGTGTTTTTTGTAACTTGCAACTGTAAAATTAGGATAAGAAAAGTGTGAGCCGGGAAATAAGGTTTAAAAAAAAGAAAGAAGAAAAACACGAGCGATCTCTCTCTCTCTTGCTCGCTCGCCTCACGCGCTCGCGCTCTCTCTCTCTCTCTCTCTCTCGCTCTCTCTGCAAGCGCACGGTAATAATAATGGTTACCTTCATGAGTGATGTGTGAAAAAAGCTAAAAAACAACGAATAAAGAAGTTAAACCCACGGCACCTCTTCTGTCCGGGCATCCTTCATGCATATTGTGGACAAACATGAGAAAAAAGTAAGTGCTGTCTACGTGTGACGCACTGTTGAATTTTGATTTGAAATTATATTTAAATAATATATTTAAAATCAGCAACAAAATCTCAGTTGAACTGTCACAAATGTTTTCTATGATGCTCAAATTGCGTAAAAAAGCTCATATTTCAGGTTGCTCCAGCCACCGCGCATGTGCAGTATCAAGCGCGTGTCATTTCTATGGCAACCCGAGCTTCCGCTGTGATTGACTTTAATAATAATATGAATGAACCGTCTTATTTATTAAAGTTTTGGTGGTCAGGCTCGGCTCACAGAGATTATAGCAAATAAATAATGCGGACGTCAGCGGCCACCGAACGAGCAATCGTTATCATAGTTCAAAAAGGCAAACAGTCAAAGTTATTATGCGAGTTAACTCGAGTCGAAATGCAAATCTGCAAAGACGCATTTGTCATCCGTCACCGTGACATAAAGTGGACTTTAAAAGCTGAAATGATGAGTGAATTAAGCATGCTTGGAATAACAAGAGAGGAATAACATGGATTTAACTTTTTGGCAAGGATGTAATGAATCACAAGTAACGTTACAAGGAAGGGAGACGACGGCTAGGTAAGACAAAAAGTTATATTTTTCATAACTTGTTTATTGACTTGTTAATATCAGTTATTGTGGAATATGTGACAAACGGGTCCAGTCGGGTCTGTGTCTTCACGCCGGGTTCGGTTCCAGCTTTTAAATAATAGACGGGTCCAGGTCGGTTCCGGGTACTACGTTTTTGGCATTTCTCGGATCTTCACGGGTCCGGGTCCAGCTTTTGAAATAATAGACGGGTCCGGGTCGGTTCCGTTAAGCACATTACGGGTCTCCTCGGGTTCGGGTATGCATTTTTGGACCCGTGAAGACCTCTAGCTCCAACCCCAAAAAACCCAGCTGAACCAGCTAATCAGTGTCTTACAAGGCCCTATTAAAACACTAATTAACTGGTTCAGGTGTGTTTAATTGGGGGTTGGAGCTAAAATCTGCAGGACAGCGTCCCTCCAGGACCGAGTTTGTTGACACCTGGATAAAGGATATAATTTAAATTATATCTAAATCCTTCAAAATTTGTATTATTATAAATAAGCATAGCTAAAACCGTTGGCTATGTAGTGACCTTTAATTTGGAGTAGAAAAAGGGGGAGTGACTTTATTGCATCAGAGGTGTGTCACTTTGCTCACTACTGATTGATTCAATTTCAGTTTGAGATCTTTTTTCCAGAACATAACCTGCCCTGGAGCAGGTTAGCCGTGGAGCGTACGTTACTATGGCGATGAACACAGCTAAAAGCCAAACCACTTTAATGGTCCAGGATTGGTACAAACTAAGCTTAAACAAATCTGGTTATCCAGCTAAACCGGCTTCGTGGTATAGGCCCCCCAGCATATGCTGTTTTTTTTAAACCGGGAGGGAACAAATGTATGCTTTTAATACATTTTCAGTATACTACCTCTTTTTGAAAGTAATCAATACCTATTTTCAACAAGTACACATTAAATTGATCAAAAATGACAGTAAAATATGTATAATGTCACAAAAGATTTATATTTCAAATACAGTATATGCTGTTATTGTTAAAGGTAGGGTAGGTAGGATTTGGTTAAAAAACTTTTTTTCCAAATTTGTTTAAACTTTCTTTATATATCAATACATAATTAAAATGTAAGTACTCAGAAAAAGAAAGTATAAAAATTGAGTGTCTGTAGACCTCTCACGACTGTTTTAAAGACAGCTCATTATTTCCATTCACTCCACCTTCTCCCTTCTGGGCTCTTTCCAAAGCCACGCCCCCAAAACACATGAACGCTCCACGCCGACCACGATCAGCTCAGCTGAAAGACGCATTATTTACCTGAGGCGAGCGGAGAAGAAGTGCATGTAGTGACATCATGTCAGAATCACATGTAATAAAAAAATCTATCTTTATCATTATGAAAATAAACAAATAAGATGTCTTTTAGTACTCACTATCAAGCTAGAATAACGATACTGGTAAAGTTTAAAATACACACACAACACAATGTCTACGACACACACAGATACAAGATAAAAACATCAACATAAACATTGGTAGAGTATATAAAAACAAACCACGGGCCGAAATAAACGTGCAGGTAAAGTTCCCGGTGAACATGGTAAAAGAGTTTAGACAGAGGGTAGTAGCTAAAGCTAACTTAGTTCTAAAAAAAGTTCCTGGATGCGGTGTACTAGCTTTTACACATGCATTTTGTTACCTAAAGTTACATTTTGCGAAATTCAACACGACAGCGATCAACTTGAGCTAAGCATATTGAGTATTTATCATCTCTACTAATGGTTCGCTAAGTGTATAATATTGTAACTTTATGCTAAGTAATGTTATGTTAGCTATATTAGGCAGCTACGTGTGCTAGTGAGACATGCTTCATGAAAACATAAACCCAAAAAATGTATAATTAAAATGAAAGACTACCTGTCCAGCAGAAATACAGCCTCTTGAACTCAAATCAAACGGGTGCGCCAGGGTTGCCAGGTTTTCACAACAAAATCCGCCCAATTGCTACTCAAAACTAGCCCAAAACAAGCCCAATCATGTTTCTCCGGTAAAAATCGCGTTTGGGGGGTAAAATATGTGTCTTTTTGGTAGGGCTGCCTACTAAAATGCGCAAATCCCGGGGCAAAATATCACATAATTGGGGTCGCTTCAACCCGTGGACATGAAAAACAGCCCGCGGCAACAGTGTTTGAAGTAGCCCGACTTGGCAACACTGGGGTGAGCGCATGTGGGCAGATCCTGTAGCAAAAGTGGCGGTAGCCATGGTAGCGAGAGAGAGTGACAGTCGTCCAAGCCAATCACTTGTTTTGGCCCGAATGAAAATAATGAGCAGTGTTTATTGCAGATTAAAAAGTCTAGAGTCACTCGATTTTTATACTCTCTTTTTCAGAGTACTTAAATTTTAATTGTGTATTGACATATAAAGAAAGTTTAAACAAATTTGGACAAAAGTGTTTTAGATCATTCTTACCTACCCCACCTTTAACTTTCTAGTAATATTAAGCGAAAATATTTAGCATCACAACTGTTTTCAACATTGCTAATAATCAGAAATGTTTCTTGAATGATTTCTGAAGGATCATGTGACACTGAAGACTGGAGTAATGATGCTGAAAATACAGCTTTGATCACAAGAATAAATTACATTTTAAACTATATTCAAATAGAAAACAGTTATTTTAAATTGTAATAATATTCCACACTATTAATGTTTTTAGTTTTTATGAACATAAGACTTTTTCAAAAACATCATTTTTTTTTCTTCTTTAAGAGTGGCCAGGGTATTCTTCAAAAATGCTCTTCCATTAACAATTCATCTGAAGTGTATTAGTATGTTTCACATCCTCAAGGCATTTGAGCATGTGAGCGTGTTCCACTAACATCTTTGCAGGGGATCCAAATGTGCAGAGCAGATTCCCATCAAAGTTCAGAGGCCTCGGCTGATCACTGTGATTCACCAGCTGACACCCACAGAGCCAAACCCAGCGAGAAGCTGTAAGATCAACTCATCAAGCACCTGCTCGCGTGTCTCATCACCGATTCCCTGTGTTCCCCCAGCTTGTTTTACAGCCATTTAAATGTGCGGCGGAAGAACAGCAGATTCATCATGCATGAGTTTGTGGTATTTCATTGACTTTCTGATGAAGAGAACTGCGTAATTCGTAAGTGTGACGCTCGCTGTTGACAAGTAAGCTGTTTACATAAGCATGTATGAATTTAAGTGGGTCGCATATCAGTGCATTGACTTTTATCTAGTTTCATGTTGCCAGTTCACATTAAAGAATATTTGTAGCCTAGAACTGATTTTTAGACAATTTAGACGGAAAGAGACCATCTGTGTCTCTATACGGAAGCCCTGAACCGCATCTTGAAAAAAAACGATAAATACATACATCTAAGATAAGAATAAAGAATAAGAATAAAGTCGTAGCTATACGGGATTGAAATCGTAATATTTTGAGAATAAAGTATTGAGTGAATAAACTTAGTATTGCGATTTAACCTCAACCATCCATTAAAATATCACGACTTTAATCTCGAATTGCTATGACTTTATTCTTGTAATCTTAGATTTATTAATTTTTTTATAGGGCGGTTCAGGGCTTCTGTAAATCTATAACCTCAGAGCAAAAATTAACATATGGATACATCACACGAAACATGCCTGGGTCATATATTTAACCCTTGCATTATGATAGACCTACAGACATATGTATATACATTTGACTCTTTTTATTGACTTAGAATGGCTTAACTTGAAGTGGAAAAAAATATTATTTTAAGGTACTTTATGATATGTTTCCATATGGCAACAACATACAATAGTGGAAATAACTTAGAATAAGTGTAAGTTTACTTATAGTTAATATTTTTTTATAGTTAATGTTGTTTGTGTTGAAGGTCCTATTCATATTATAATCAATACATAACTTAAGTCTTACATATCCAGATGCATCAGAATAATGTAGCTAACACTGTTTACTAGACTATACCTGTCTCGTCTGCCTCTGAGCTTACTTACCTGAACTTTCCATCACTGCTTTCATCTACTGTCCAATCCATATCATCCTCATGGTCACTAAATCCTCTCTCATCCTCACTTTCATCTGCAGGAAGAGCCAGTTCTGCCCTTCACTTCTTTACCTTGCCAAAGAATATGGCCGTGCTCACTGATGTAATGTTAACTGTATTTAAAGATATTTTGAGCCATTTAAATGTGATTTTATCCAAATTACAAATGCCTTGGCAGTCCTTAACATATATGACTAATCAACATTATATCACTAACATTAATGTTGTTATTGTTACAGGTTTACAGATTGCAGCTGACCTTGCAACTATTGCAATGTCATTCCACTATTGCACAGTGTTGCCACTTGGCAACATAGACATTTGATCGATTTAACAAAAACGAATTTCATGAAAACTTTTTTTGACTGGTAAATATGTCATCATAACTTACCTGAGGTAATGTTTCCGATTTTTTTGTGTATGTGAAATGGGCTGGTCCTTATTTAAATAAATATTATCAGTAGGCCTACTATAGTGTAATTTTCAGTAGGGCTACTATAAGTGTAAATATTGTGTAAATATAATCAGTACTGTAGTACTCCTTTGGTAGTGGAGCTCACGTTATCACCTGGGTTTTTAGCCACTAATTTTGTGGCGGCATGTGATGATGTGAGGTGCTTCATTAGATTAGAATTACTTGCCACCGACGTGGAGAGACTCTTTCTTCCTGGGCATAAGTTGCACATTACATAAACATTCTTACCTTTCACCTCAACGAGGGAAAAGTAGCGCTTATACTTCCAGTTTGCGAAAGCTACCTTTGAAGTCGTTGGACTTGGTGTGTGTGACTGTGCATATGCGTGTGCGAGTGCGTGTGTGTCATAGGTGTGTGTGTGTGTGTGTGTGTGTGTGTGTGTGTGTGTGTGTGTGTGTGTGTGTGTGTGTGTGAACTCAACCTATCAACCTCAACCTTGTCTCCCACCCACGAATCATCATCAGTTTTGTGTACAACCCCACCCACCCCCCAACAAGCATGGTATGCAGGCCCGCACGCACACACACACACACACACACACACCAACAAGAGAAAGAAAAACGTTGCAGGTCCAACTGACTGAGAGCCTGTTCGGATGAAAACCGCTTCAGTGAGCTCAATTATAGTAAGTTATAGTATACAATTATAGTATAGCTCAATTTTCTCTCTCAGTAACGCTAACGGCGTTGTAACGGGAGAAACAGTCATTCGTTTGATTACTCACTGAAAAAAATCATTCCGTTCGTAACGCCGTTAATCTATAACGCCGTTATTCCCATCGCTGCAGACAACGGACTTGGTTTTGCCTTTTTTGCTCACCAAACGCTGCTGCAACTGCCCTTCTGCCATCTTTACTCGCACCGTGTTTTTAAATTCCAGCGGATGATATGCACACTAGTCACGACCTGAGAGAGTTTGTGGCTTCGGGAGGGGCGGATGTACGCGTGCGCGTTTCATTCAGAACGCAAGACAAAATAAGAGTGTTCTTGCAAAACAGAACATGGCAAAATAATAGTTTTTTCTCGATTGTACCATTTTGGTGATCGTTGGGAGCCAAAATCGAAATCGAAATTCAATTAATTGCACAGCCCTAATACTGACCACTGCAGACCGGAAACACCCCACAAGAGCTGTAGTTTTGGAGATGCTCTGACCCAGTCGTCTAGCCATCACAATTTGGCCCTTGTCGAACTTGCTCAAATTCTTACGCTTTGAGGACAAAATGTTCACTTGCTGCCTAATATATCCCACCCACTAACAGGTGCCGCGATGAAGAGATAATCAGTGTTGTTCGCTTCATATGTCAGTGGTCACAATGCTATGCCTGATTGGTGTATATGCAAAACAACCACAATTGTCCTAAAAATTTGCTTTTTTTGTGCCAAATATAATTTCTTATTTTTCTTTCTTTTAAACTTGTCCTCGCTTGAGGATGTGAAACATGCTAATAAACTTCAAATCAATTGTTTATGGCCCAGTTAAGTTCTTGACACGTTTCAAGGATATTTTGATTACATTCTGGCACAGACTCAAACAAAAGTCTTCAATATCTTTCAAAGATCTGATGCCACTAACCTTGCACACATATCCAGCATCCATTTCTTCCCCAAAATCACTCAGATACAGCCTCAGAACTTGACTGATTGCTGATGAACTAAAAAAAAAAGGGTGCACACTGACTCTCATAAATTTTGTAATATCAACCAATAATAAAAGGAGCGTGTCATTTCAAGAAATCTCTAGCCATTTTGGTGTGAAATATGCATTAGATGCTCAGTCTGTGAAATTATTTTTCATCTCACCCATCATTTCTGAGCAACCTTCATTCAATAGCAGCTGCGCTGAACACTAAAGCAACTTCATTGCCCGACCTTTAGACTTCCGGCTAAATTTTTAGACTTTTAAGTCACACCCTCCAAACTTTGTCGACCATTCCTGTTTTAATGACAGGGTTTGGGTCAATCGAAGCAGTGGTATCGCTATTGTCCATGCAGTATCCATAAACATGAGACTCTGTAGTGGGATGGGCTTGTCAAGAGATAGTGTTCTCACTTCAATTGCACCTCCTTAATTTACACCCACTGCCTTTACAACCATCTGCCTCCTGAACCAGGGTTCACAACTCCCGTCAGCTACCGAGCCTGTTACGAATGAAGACCTCCTACTGGTTCTCTCCCACCAGCAAAGAAAAAGAAAGGTGACTTTATGGCCAAGAATAACTTTACTTGAAGCTTGTGTAGCCCATAAACTACATTAAAGAGCAGGTAAATATTGGAATATAATATCATTTTTATGGGGATATGTTTAAATTAATTCCGATTTTATTTGAATGCAGATGTTGAACTTGCCAGAACTTTGTGCAAAGCAGAGCTTGAAGGAGTCCACAAAACCGACTATATTATACGAAAGGGACATATAAATGTCTCTGATTTACAATGTAATATTCCAGCGTGAAAGTGCCCTTGCTTTCTCTCTCCGTGACTCTCCATTCTTTTCAAATCACTGCCCTTTTCAAGTAATTCAGTATGAATGCAATTATAGTATTCTCTCCCCATTCAATTTAAATAAAACGTGCATATATTTAGAGCTAGGAGAACGCTTCGAAGTATGCGCGGCTTATGTGACTCACCGATATATTAATAGCGAGGAAGCTTACTAAATAATACTGCTAATAGAACGTACTACAAATAGAATGTGTATGTGAGTCGATGAATTAATATTCCAGATCTGAGAGGAAAACGTCTCAATGTACGTTTGTTCTCTGGCTATTTCCCATGCTGCCTGTAATGTTTACCAGTGAATCACAGAGCATTGTGGCCCACCTCCACCTCCTCTGAAGAAGGATTTACACTTCAAACAATGTGCCTCTCTGCATGTAGCGTGACGAGGAGTATTATTTTTATCATCCTCTGAGCAAATGCATGCTAAAAGGTGAAACGCTCTACACTCCCCCGGACACTGAGAGAAAGACCTGGATGTGTTTTCTCACAGGAGGATAAAATGGGCCCATAACTCATTTATATTCACTTGTGCATGAGTGTGTCCATTGGTTCTGGTGTTGGATTGGTGGCAACTAGAGATTTATACAAGGGGTGACCAGGTGGCGGCCAAGGCTACTTCAGGGGGTCCATAGACCGTGGAAGAAAATGAGTGTGCAATCCTAACCAGGCATCAAAAAGCATAAATAAATAAGTGATAATTTACATACACTTGAGTTGCTCAATGTTGCAAAAATTGTGGTCCAAAAGGGTTCTTCACATTACCCCTCATACAGGCTTTTACAAAAAAAAAGTCTTATAAATTTTAAATCAGTGTATTTTTTATGTGAATGAGTAGGCTCAATGATTCTCATATCAGTTTGAAGCAAAAACTCTAGGCAAATACACCCATTAGTCAAAAGTCTTGTGGACACATATCTATTGTGTGTTTTGAGGCCTTAATTAAAAAATTTTTTTCTCAAAAGCCATGCATAAACATTTTTTCTCTCAAAAATACAAGCATATTGATCATTACATGTTGCTCACATATTATGGTAGCCCAGTTTGTGCTGAATACAGTGCAATTACACTTTTGCCATTAATGTGTTTATTAGCAACTGAAAAAAATGTCAGAACAGTTCAAAACTTCTAAAGGGCCCCAAAACAGCTCAGACTCCTAGGGGTTAACTAAACCTTTCTGTAACTTGCAAGTAAGACACTGACTGCACTGAATGTATTACTAGCACAGATGTAAACAGAGCTATGTTAGGCTAAATGGGGAACTCTTTTATTTATCTTGTCTAATTAACTCTATTAATGGAGCAAAAGATCTAACGTTATCTTACACAGTGACTCGCTTTCATAAAGGCTATGATGGCAGACGTGTTACGTTCTCAAATTCAAGGTGGCAGTCCAAAACGTATCTAATCACCAGAGATGCACTGTAAAAAAAAATTGGGGGGAAAAATTTTGCAAATTGATCATTACATATTGGCCCAATAAATGACTTCCAAATAATTATCGCCATGCAAAAAGATGCATTGTACTAATCATAGCTTAAGGTCTTCACTCAAAATTAAAATTGTATATTCACCGAACATATTTAATTGTGCTCAGTAAATCTATGAAGTCGAAGTGAAAAATCCATGTTGGCTGAACAAGTCCTACGTCCGAAAAACGGTACACGCATGCGCAAAATGCACTTGAAGAAAAACGTTCGTGTGGAGATTTCAAATGCGGAGAGCGGGAGCGGCAGCGCGAGCAGAGCCGAACCAGCAGGTGCTGAAGACCGAAACAGACATTCCCAAGAGAATAGAGAGATATTCATCTCACAAAGACGTTGGTGAGTATTTAGCACTGAAATTATTCTCCAGAGTTTTGCTTTATGACCGGGTATGAAGTTTAAAAGACATTTTGTAGAATCACGAGTTCATGCATTCATTGGTTTCATGCGTGTGCTCTCGTTTACCACATAATTATCTAATGGTAGCCTGTAGCCAATAGTTTTATTTTCCTCATGTCTTATATGCCTAAAACAATAGGTAATAGGGAAATTAAGTCATTTGTGTGATATGTGCGGCATGCGACTGTTGAACACGGTGCGTTTGGCGTCGGCCTCTTTCAGGGCTTGAGTTATTGCCTTTTAATATCAAACACGCCAAGCTCGTGATTTTTGTTATGTCCATTCATTCGTCTCATCCTCATTATATAATGAAGAAACTTCTGTTCTGTCTCTTGCCAGATGTGATGCAGGGGAGCTTTGTCATTAATGTTAGTTTTTATTTTTATTTGCAGGTTTTTAGCTTGCAGTTGCCGTGTTTTCTTCACCACTTTAAGACATCCTGTTATGCAGAAGACTTCTTGAATGTATTCAGAGTTTTTCCTTATTGAAAATAAGGTATTTTCACCCAAATATCCTGTGTTGGAATTTACTTGTTAATAAAGTAATGTGATAAAATGTCAACCCTGTTGTCTGATTCTGTATTTTGCTTAATATATTTATGTTTTTAGTCATTTTTGTCTTTTGGGACAGTGAGAAATAAACAATTGTTACTACAATTTAAAATATTTAATTGGACCAACCAAACAGTTTCACTGTAAAACATTTCTCCAATTCAAAATGTTCTAGTGACTGATCACATCTAAATGTTTTAGTTGGCCAAATTGAAAAATTTAGATGTGATCGGTCACTAGAAAATTTTAAATTGGAGAGGCCTGACATTTTTTACAGTGTTGGTAAATTAAATTTTTCCATTGGCTCAACATATTATTTCTAATTGAGCCCATGTTAACAGACTGTTGCCACAATGGATAAAATTCAATTCACAGAAATTCAATTTGGCCAATTGAAAATTTTAGATGTGACCAGTCACTAGAAATTTTGAGTTGGGAAGATTATACATTTTTTACAGTGTGCTCAGTTGGCAGTTACAGCCGCGGACTCCGTGGATAAACCGCGGATCTGGCGGATGACGTGATGATAGGGCTGGGCGATATGGGCCAAAAAAATTATTACGATATAATTTTCCATATCAGTTGATATCGATAATTAGCACGATAAATGTCAAATCTTTATTTCTTTAAAGTTTAAAGGCATATTTTTGCTCCTGAGTGAAAGATAATTAATTGTGGTTTTAAACTATCCTTTATTGTCAAAACATGACAAACGATCAAAACTGAGGTAGATTTATTTATTACTAATAAAATCAATATTAATAGAGTAGACAATTATTCATATAAATAGAATATAATTAGAATATATAAAATAAATATATATAGTAAAATCAAGAACTGTAATGATATAACATTTGGCTCTGCTGACTGCAAATGCAAAGTTAAAGTGCTTTAAAGATAATGTTTGTCAATAAACAAAAACAGAATAAAACAAAATAATCTTTCTGTTCAGCATGCCAAACCTTTTAAATGAATGACATTAAAGGTCCCGTTTTTCGTGTTTTTTTGAAGCTTTGATTGTGTTTACAGTGTGCAATATAACATGTGTTCATGTTTCGCGTGTAAAAAAACACAGTATTTTTCACACAATTTACTTACCTGTATACTGCTGTTTTCACTGTCCTCAAAACGGCTTGAAAGATTTCCCTGTTCTATGAAGTCCCTCCTTCAGAAATAAGTAACGAGTTCTGATTGTGCCAGCGGTTCCCGTGTTGTGATTGGACAGCAGCTTAGCGCACGCAGAGCGCACGTTACCGGAAAGGTCACGCCTCTCACCATAACGGGGATGCATGCGCTCAATGATCTCTAAGTACAGCGTCCCTGGGAAAGCCAAACAAAGGTGACTTGACTCCGGGATGAAAATAACAGCGTCTCGACGACATGGCAACAAACAAACTATACGAACGCAACCGAACGCAACACTTCCTATTCTCCACGCGGGAGCAACAAGACCACGCGCCCTTTTTCGCGCGTTCTTGTGGGCGGAGGTTAGTCGACATACTGCTCTAATGACGTAATTAAAGCCGCAAATACCAGGATGTAGTCCAAACCAACCGTTCGCTGTAGGCTTTGAGAGGGAACTTCTGTTAAATAAAATATCTCGCTTGGCATTGAACTTTGAGCTTTATAATTTTACAGGTATTATAAATGCTCTAACAGCAACATTACACACTAACTAAAGTTTGAAAAATGGGATCACGAAGAACAGGACCTTTAACAATATCAATATCTATATATCAATAATATAATTCTATATATATCCTTAATTAAAATAATTGTGTGAGTAGTAAAACAATAAAAACCAAACAGGCACAAAAATGCGTTTTAAATTTAGAAATAGTTTGAGTCCCCCCTCTCTTCCTTTACAGTGGATGGGTCCACCGCGCACCTCACCGACACACACACACACACACACACACACCTCACCGACACACAACTGCGGTGGGCTCAGAGAGAGCACAAAGATCATTAGTTGTGGAACTCCAGTAAGGGCTTTCAAGCCTATTTTATTCACTTTAAACATTGGATGAAATTATTTTATTTCTCTTTTAATACAGGCGAAGCTGATTTATTAATAAATCCCCAAAGACAAAAAATTATGATACCGATGTATTTTTCCATAGGTCCGATGTTTTAGTGATTATAGTTTGGTAACGTTATAGCTTGTTGTAAGTCAGCCACTACAACTAAAAAGGCGATAAGCCTATGCGTGGACTGATATTAGGCCAATGTAGATTTACCGCTGTGTTGGGCTCAATGCCATATGGAAGAACTTCGAAGAAGCTAGATAATTTAATAATTATATTACCGTGTGGCGAACCTAAGCAGTGCACGTCGCTCTGTTTTATGTCAGATTGCAAATAGCCAAAAATATCTCCAAACCACTGATGCTGAGTGACCTTTCTTGTCAATGATTTCTGTGACCTCCGAGCTGGGGTGAGTTTCCCGTACAACGACGTAACTCACTGTTTAACTACCATAGTACGATGCATCGTTGAAGAAATCAACTAACTAGTCACAACTGTTTCCCGAAACCGTATTGTTGCAAATCTGTCGTTCAACCACGTTGGTTAATGATGTCACGCAGGTGGTGGAGTAATAAATGCTTTTAATTAATTATTTTGAGATCGAATTCATGCTAGATTTTTTGCTATACATTATGGACATGGCACCTGAGGAATAATTCAAATTTCCAGATTCAAATAGGCTCTTTTTACTTACTAGAGCACGTCCGCACATGCGCACTCTTCAAAAACGGTGCTTTAAATCTCTTGACAAACTAAAAGACATTAATGACATTTGTATGTATTCTAAATAAAAGATATATGTTGTACTGAATGCCAGCTTGCTTATTTTGCTCAAGATAAGGATTTATTAAGTCCACGTCATGCAAACAAGAAACTATGCTTCTAACCACAGGTCGAGCGCTGTCGTTGCAACCACACAAGTTTGCGACGCTGTTTGCGAACGTTCGTTCGAACGGCAGTTTCGGGAAACACCGACTGGTTGAACTATGTTGATAACGACGGAACTTGCGACCATAGTTGGCTAATGATGCTTTTGGGAAACGCACCCCTGGTCGTGAGCGCTTAATTTTCTTCACCATCGCTCATTTTTCTTGCTCCACTCCACTCTAATCCTCCAAGCCTGTCAGCCTGTCAGCCACTGTAAACATTATATCGAGCTTATATCAAACTGTTGTTATCGTTTTATCGAGGGAAATTATTTTGCGATAATTATCGTTTTATCGCCCACCCCTACGTGACAAAAAATAATATTTTAATTAAATTCTGGCGGGTGGCGGTTGAGCCAATCAAATAAAAAAATATATATACATTGTTAAATATTGTTGCAGCGCCTGGTAGGCCACTAAGCAAACCTGCAAGCTATGAGCCTGGCTGTCAGTATGGAAGCCTAAACATCTCGTAGCCTAGATGAGACTGCCTTTATATTTTAAAACAGCCAGTCATTGTAGCCTACCACTCTGGGAATTGGCCTTTAAAAGAGAGACAGATTATGGAGTGATATCATAAAATGACATCGGGCAATGGCAGCGCGAGATGTTCAGAAGAACGCAAGAGCTAAACTTCTACAAGCGCAATAACATCCACAGCAAAAAAAGAAGGTAAGAAAAATAGTCTGAAAACTTTGCCCATTAATTAGATGTGCAAAGCAAGCAGGCAAGTTTTGGAGTTGTTATGGACAATTAAAAATGTGAACATGCACGTTGCACAGTTGTGTGGTGGACTTTCTGCGAATTTCAGTGAATGCATGGAATTGGAGTTTCTTTAATATCGAGGCTCCATAGTTTGTTTCTTGTATGATTGCTAGGCCTGCTGGTATAAAATGAATTGCACTGTCTGCCTGAAAAAGACACGCTCTCTTCCCATGCAGTCAAAATAACGGTATCATTTCTTCAGGCTCGTCCTAGTCATAACCCTGACATGACAGTGCGTAGAGTTAATTAGCTATATTAGGAATATTTATTTATTTTTGTACCTGTGCGCCGATCGGAGACGGATTTTACTGTTGATATTCTGGGGTACAATATTCATAGCCAATAGGTTATAGGCTACTAGCAGGAGCGCAAATTTTAGTTCACTTACATTTATTCATTTTTCGCATTTAGTCATTTTAAGTACACTTTAAGTGGCCCATTAAAAAGTAGGCCTATTATTTATAAGGTTTTTAAAACATACATGAGGTAAAACAGAAAATCACACCTATAGCTTTAAGAACACATTTCTTACTTGAATGCTGCTGTTAAATGCTCTGGCGAGGAGATAAACATGGCGAACAGTGTACAGCTCTCTGAGGGCGGGGTCTATGCTAATACAGCAGTGTCCATCAACACTTGTGGGCGGAGCCTGTAAAATGTGATGTCACTTTGCCAGGAATCTGCAAGCGGCTTGTTCTGAAACACTGTTTATGAGTGGGTGGATTTTTACCATTATAGGGTGGTTGTGTACCAACACACTGCGTGTGAACACACGTTTATGTTCAAACCATGTAAAAGTGAATTTTGCATAATAGGTGCCCTTTAATTTAAATGGGTGATTTGGAGTATTTTAACTTCTCAACCATAAGTTTTTCAAACTATTTGTTTGAAACAAATAAAGTCTAACTTTTTGCAAGGTTTTGCCATTTGAGACCAGTGTAAGTTCTAATGAAAATGGCTTATTGTGTTAATGATGCCAATTACTCCATGCAAAAGCTTCCGAGACACACAAACACTGCACGACTAAGATGAAAGCAGCGCTAAATTTATCTTTTGAATGGTCTTTAGCCGTTCAGAATATGTCTAATGAGGCAAATTCCTAATGCATAAATTTTCCCTCAGGCTGACAATCCGCCAACATCGCACACTGCGTCGAACATATAGGCCTGACAAGAGCTCACAAATATATTTTCACAATGAATACTAATCATTTTTGATTCAGCATGAGAAGCAGTTATTAAAGATGTTCAAAGTCATAAAGCAGACAGACATTAAGTGCTATAGAGTGAACGGCGATGGCAAATATTTAGGATCTCCTAATCACACTTCGCAGACAATTTAGGCTTATTGCTATTGTGTATCTATTCAGCGTTTCAAATGGAAAACATGATTATGCTTTTTGTACCGCAATTAACATTTCAATACTCATTAAACAAACACTTCAACCAAAAAAACATTCATTAAAATGACTGTCGCTGACGAACCCCCGTTGTGCTGTTTTTATTCCTTTTCACTTTTCAAACGCACACATAAATACATTTATCTTCCCATACATTTATAGAAGAGTTAATCAATATTCCTTCATCCAAAGATGTAAATGCCTACCCAGTTGTATATGTAATGATACACGCCATCTTAAATACTTTCAGCTGTTCCAAGAAAAACATGTTTTGCTTGTGGAATCTTGTTTTTATAAATTGCATGCAAAAGAATACATTTTATTGATGTATTCATCTACTATTATTTCAGCTGACAGTTGCATTGCTTCACAACCTGCCGCGGCTCCGTATTGTTTAGTCAAATAACATTTTTGGGTTATTGGTATTGTCAGTCAGTGGGAACTGGTGTAATTAGGCCGCCGTATTAATAGAAGAGCTTTGAGAGAGAGAAAAATAGACAGTGTGCTTGATAGCTTAGTTCTGATATGTGTACTTGAGCGGGTGTCATCGGGGTGTTGAAGTTAATTGGGGTAGGTCTCCAGTTTACCGCCTGTGTGCCTCCGATGTGATTTAAGTGAGCATCAATCCATTTGGAGTGAAAATAGAAATCTAGATGTAGACATGTTCATTTATAACCAGGCCCGGTGAGCGCCGGATTGTCTGATCTAGGATCAAATGTGCTCTCGCTCATATTTGACCAGGTCACTGTGTGGCCAAACATAAAACGGAGGTAGAGGAAACGCTTTCGCTTCATGATCACCAGTTTAGGGCTGAAAAATTATCTGAATAAGCTGCAATGTGGACCAGATGTGAAACAAATACTTTATTCTTTTAGGCTCCAGGTAAAAGTTGCACCAGCTTCTTGTGTCCAGCTAACGTCATAACAAATACACATTGAACTGTTCAGAGATCAGCAGCTTGAGGGGTTTGACCTCTGCACGTTGAAGGTGAGTCTGTGTCTGGAACGGTTGTTTACACGGGGTCATTGCTCTCGCCAAATGTTCATTCATGTCAGATGTGTAATATGAATTAAACATCCTGTAACATTCAAATAGCAGCTGATATGATGCTGGGAGTTGAAGTTACCGATGAGGTTAAACTTTATTTCGATAGTCCCCTTTAGACGTTTTACTAAGTGAAGTTATTAAATGTAATTTAGGGAGGAGCGAGCCCATCTAATCTTCCAATCAACAGCCAACCAGAGTATATAAGTAGCTGCTTACCTCTCCTCAGGTCTCAGCTGTTTCAGCCTCCCACCACCTCCCCAAACTCCACCTTTATCTTAGGTACCTTGCCCTACATAACCATATCCTTTATTTAGCCACTGTGGGGGTATATCAGAGCTCGAGCTGAAGCTGCTTCATTGAGCCCCTCATCAGTGGACAGCAAGCCAAATACGTTTAACCTAATATTTTAAGATTATATGGGCAAACAAACTTTTTAACTAAGTAACTTTGCAACTACATGTCACCTAACTAGTAGACTGTTAGGGTTCGGGTTAGTAGAATAAGTTAACATTTACTTGCAAAGTTACTTAAGCCACGTTTCCACCGCAGGAACTTTCCCCAGGAACTAGGGACTTTGGGGTGGTGTTTCGACCTCAGAAACCAGGGTCTAAATGAAGTTCTGGGCAAATATTTCCCCCTCCGAACAGCCCTGCTCCCGAGGTAGTACTTTTTCAAAGTTCAGGAACTTTCGGGGGTGGGACTTGGGACGCTGAACATGCTGATTGGTTGAGCTCACGCAGCATTTTATTTCAACCACCATTTTTAAAAGTCTTTTGCGAGGTTCTTTCTGCGTTCAGTAAATATCAGTCTTGCTCTTTTCTGTCTGATGGCACGCGTTCGTCTGAGCCATCTCACGGTCAATGTCCGTAATAGCTGATAATAACATACGTTGTCTTATTTTAAATCTAGCTTTACGAGCTTTCAGAATACGCTTTAGTATCAGTGCTCGTCTCTTTATCGCCGTTTTGTTAATTACCTATTTAGTAAACCAATACATAACCAGCAAAAGCAGCGCTGCTTGAATCTCCTCCATACTTGTTATTATTTGCAGACAGTATCGCACAAAAATTATTACTGCCCATCGCTGACTGGGAGGAGGAGTGGCGCGCAGTCCTATGTTACCGGACTAATTTGCCTAATCTTCGCGGTACTTTAGACCGCAGTGGAAATGCAGACAGTAGCAGGTCTGGGGGAAAAAAAGTTCCTGGAAAAAAAGTTCCTGGTACAAATTGTTCCGGTTAATTTCGGTGGAAACGGGGCTTTAGTCAGTAGAATATCTGTTGGGGTGCATCAAAATAAAGTGTCAGCAGATATTAATCAGATATTAGACAGTCTACCAATACTCTAATGACTGCTAGTTGACATGTAGTTGCAAAGTTACTTATAGTTAGTAAAATGTCTGAAGTGGATTTTAGTCTTTAGAATGCGTGCTGTTTTTATCTTTATTTTCAGTGTAATGAAATCCTTTAAGAACACATTTATTCACTTCTCCTGTACATGCATTATACAAAAAAAATGGTAACACTTTACTAAAAGGTCCCATTAGATAATGTTAGTTAATGCATTTATTAATATTAATTAAAAATGAGAAATACATTTGTTATTTGTTGATGATGTTAACGTTGATTTGAATTTTCTGTAAACTTTTGGAGATTTGTTTTAGCTCTTCCCTTCACAGATGTGTCCTAGTGTTGAAGGAAAGAGACTAATCAAAAGTTTGCACTTTTGCAAGTTTCAAGTTGATTTTATGGTGATCTGGTCATGTATTATAGAGTTAAACAGTCTGGTGGGACTGACTGCATACATTAATGTGGGTTTGTTTAATACAATCATGCATATTTTGAAAAGGCATTACCACAAATTTTCAAAGTTGCCTTAAGTTGGTCCATGGTATTTTTTTTTCCAGTGTATGCAAATGTTTGATTTTAGAGCTTACTAAGAAACATTGTCTGGTTTCCATCCTACTTAGGGACTGTGGCTGTTTACAACGTGAAACAAAGTTTTAACTTTGTTTGTTGTAACACTAGGTCCAATTTTGCAGCCATTTGAACTTCTGCCATTGACCATGATATTTAGATGCACCAAATTACATCCAAATATTGTTGTGGAAGTTTTGAGTTATGCACTTATGAGTATTATCATATCAGTCTTGATTCCTGTAGAGTTTCACTCATGAACATGAATATAAAACTTTCTTGTGCAGCCTATTTCTCATGCTATACTACCACTGGAGGGATAGCAAAAGACTCACGTTGTGACCTCAGGGAAACATTACATTGATGCTTTACACTGAATCCAACGCCATTAGTCAGAACAGGAAACCGCTCTGCCAGAGGCAGGAACAAAATTGAGATGGGATCCCTCCAAGATGAAAGCAAAGCAGGAAGTGGATTGGTTTCCTTGCGTAGGCATGCTACGCCTCATGCTTGTTCTCTACAAATCAGCCAAACATCTCGTCAAAAAAAGATTTTGAGAGTGATTAATATTAAATGTGTTCATGTATTTTAATCTGTCAATCTACAGGCCAAACTACCCCTGTTTTATTTATTTGCATGCTGTGTAGAAGCCAAACCCTTTAACCGAACCTCACGCTGCTGTTGAACTACCCGCACAAGCCACTGACCACGTAAACTGTTGTGTAAGGTGCAAATAAACTGCATGTCTGGTGGGTTTTGCAGTGGCACAGCTACATACTGTGTGTTGAGGTCCTTTTTATTGTTTTTTGATCTCATAGTAAGACCTTAAATATAACATAACTGCACAGAAAGTTTCCTGCAAAGAAAGACTCAATGTTATTGACACATGATGCATAACTCAAAGGGAGCAACATTTAAAGCCAGCATTAGTATGCAAAGAGTAAATGTGAACAATGAGGTGATAATGTGTGTGAACTTGTGTGTTGAACGAACAAAACAAAGAACAAGAAAAAACATTGGAACTCAGAATTGCAAGATATAAACTTGCAATTGTGAGAATAAGGTCAGAATGGTGAGATAAAAAATTGGGTCATTCCATGTCAAATCAACCAAATTTCAGGAAAGTCCATGACTCTTTTTTTTTTCTGAAGGACAAACATAAATAGTAATTTACTGATGGAGCCACATTAAGATCTCCATATATCTGGGATTGAACCATATAGGGCCTTTAAAATGAAGATACCTAAAAAAATTAAGAGATCTTTAATACTTCTTAAGTTGCAGGCATTCAAGCTTTTTCTCATTTTTAAAGTGTCGTCGTCGATGTATAATGCAACAAAGATGGCTAAAGTCAACAGATTTTACTAACAGACTGTAAAAATAATTTCATGCATTCTTACTTATTTACACTGTTAAAGAGTTGGATTAAACATGGCCAAAATGTAAAAAAAACGAGTTGAACAAAGTATTTCTGTGCCAAATACACTCCTGCAGGATTCTAAAAAGTTTCAGATTTTTATTTTTATTTTTTATTCGAGAATGGCCCTGTATGATGTCATAAAGGGTGGAATTCCTTGTATGGGCAGTTCTCCCAGATGAACGTGTGCACACATACATACATACACACACACACACACACACACACACACACACACACACACACACACACACACACACACACACATCAACCAGAGCGAGAGCACGACAATCAATGAGCTTCGTTCAGGTTACAGCAGTGCTGTCATTTTGTTTTTAGACAAATTTATTGTGTGTGTGTGTGTGTGTGTGTGTGTGTGTGTGTGTGTGTGTGTGTGTGTGTGTGTGTGTGTGTGTGTGTGTGTGTGTGTGTGTGTGTGTGTGTGTGTGTGTGTGTGTGTGTGTGTGTGTGTGTGTGTGCTCGTGACTCATTAGCTCTGCCCACTGCACGCCTGCACGAGTTCGGCGGTTTTCTAAAAGAATCGGCACTGTCTTTTATAAATATGATAAAACTAAAGCCTCTTCGGAGATATGAAGGATGCAATACTACTCTATAGGTCCTCAAGATTAACATGAGATTGGCAGAAACTGTGTGTGTTATGTACCCTTTCAGTGATTTTACCTTGCTGAAGAAATCTGGTTACATCTACTGTCATTTATGCTTAAGTAAAACCTTGTTTTTGTGCTTTTTTGTTTTTTCAGGTTGATTGAATTCAGTTATAACCAGTCATTGTAGATGTTACCACATAAAGTCGATTTTCTAAGTAGAACTGACAAAACATGATGTTTTTTAATATAGGCCACTGCACTGCCCAAATGCCTTTCATGACGTTCAGTAAAACACTAAACAAAACAATGTCAGTTGCATATGATTTTGAAAAGCACGTCTACCCATCAGAGAAATATTTGATTGACTCAATCTTTGATGATGTAGCATTGCTATAAAGGCCTTTGTTCCATTAAAGATGACAAGAGATGAACAGCATGAAATGAAACAGATTATACATGTAATGCCAGTTTCGCTGGGTCAGTTTTTAGGAAAGGGAATCCTGTAAGGATGTAATAATCGACAAGTGGAATATTCATGAAACAACCCAGGTTTAAGCTAAATAGAAACAAAGCTACACATGGTACATTTCTCACAATAGTCACATCAATAATATAATCATAATCGTTACTAATTAACAATAAACACTATACGCATGTCATTAGTTGTTAATTATAACATAATCTAATTAAATTGTTAGACGGCACTTAAAGCAGTTGGATTCATCAGCCACACATAGCTGGGGCACTTCTCCACACTTTAATATCTTAAAGTTCACAGAGAAATTATTTTCACCCTGATTTGGTCATTGCAGCTCGACTTAATTATGAGCTCGCAGGATTTCATTTAAATGTGCTTACCTCCGAACACCTCAACGCCTCGGGCCCTGGAGTCCACAATGCATCACTATGAATCTATTATTCATTTATTTTATTGTGAATGGAGGTTGCCTGGTTTAGTAGGCCAGGGATAGTGTCCGTTCGGCGAGAGGTGTACAATTTACAAACAACATGAAATATTAACTACAAGGAAAGCATTTCAAACCGTGTGTGAGAAACAACCTTTAGAAAAAGCCGTGACTGTAACATAAAACTCCCCATGAGCCTGAGTCACTCGCCATTGAATAATGCTAATACTTACTGTAATAAAAAATACAAAATTAAATCTAACTCAATTTAAATAAAAATCACATTTTTGATAGATAGATAGATAGATAGATAGATAGATAGATAGATAGATAGATAGATAGATAGATAGATAGATAGATAGATAGATAGATAGATAGATAGATAGATAGATAGATAGATAGATAGATAGATAGATAGATAGATAGATAGATAGATAATAATAATAATAATAATAATAATAATTAATAATAGTATATTACTGTGTTTCTGCACTGCAGAAATCCCCCCCCCCCCAAATGAAAGTAGTTAAATGTAAATAAAATCTTATTTTTTTATAGATAGAAACAATTAGTTGAATCTTGTATACATGTCTTAACTTATTTTGATGAGTTAAAGCAATGTAAAAACATACAGTATTTTGTCATGACTTATTGATCATATAATTTGTTTTACATTGTGAGATAAAGGATGGATGGATGGATGGATGGATGGATGGATGGATGGATGGATGGATGGATGGATGGATGGATGGATGGATGGATGGATGGATGGATGGATGGATGGATGGATGGATGGATGGATGGATGGATGGATAGATAGATAGATAGATATATAGATATATAGATAGATAGATAGATAGATAGATAGATAGATAGATAGATAGATAGATAACAACTGAGAGAACAGAACTAACAGCTGGCTGTATTTCTCAGTATGTGTATCTTTGAAAAAGCTGCCGGCAAATTCTGTCAAAATAAAGCATGCGTTGCATAGATGGTTTGAAGAAAGGGGAAATAAAAGACATATGATGTAACACCAACAATAATAACAACAACAACAACAACAATCCTGTAGGAATATTAAGAATAAAACTAAATGAGTGGGGCACATTAATGAACCTTATAAACTCTGCTGAAATATTATCACAATATTGCATTGTCTGGCTATATCTTGAGGAGAAATGTTATGTCTACATATATTCTGTTGGCAGTTTGTGTTTATGGTTATCTTCATATAAAAACAGTTTTGCAAGAACTTCTGACACATCAGAGAGGAGTCTCAACTTTCCTGTTTATGGGTTCAAAGAAACAAGCACATTGCATATTCATGACTCATATCTTAAGCAGTCCCTTTCAACACTGTCCCCATCAAGCTAAAAAAACATCACATCACCTTGCCCTAACCTGTCCCTATTTTACATATTCTCTGTCACTGACCAACAACATTAACACTTAAGAACAACAACAACTGCTTCCTGCTCCTGTTTTACGTGGTTCACCATATGTTTTTCAGGTTGACCTCGCAGGTGTCCACTGGACGTCACCTGTCCCCTGTCAGGAGATCATGGAACCATGAAGAACAAAGGGGATAAAAGACTTGACCAGTCAACCAAAATCCAGCCGTCTACTTATACGTTTTCAAAACCGAATGAACTGAGGGGTTTTCGACCTCCAAAAATACCAAAAAGCACCATAAAAGTTTCCAGTCTTTTGAAGCTATAGCTTTACTGTGAGGAACAAACATAACTATGATGTATCATAAATATTGTATGCCACATCCATGAATGTGGTAAGTCAATAAAGTATGACTGATTTAACCCCTAGAGGTCGATGATCGCGCCGGCGCGACAGCCTCGATTTTTTTCTTATCAGTGCCAAAGAGACTCAAATAACTGTCGATTTATCTCATTCAGGAAAGTGTTATACAAGTTTCTACTTTTATTTGCATTCAATCACAATAAAAACAATATGTTGTGCTTTTTACAAAATAAAGAAAACAAACATGATGCGCAATATGCAGCCTCTCCCTCAATGACGTCTAATCTGATTCTCCTCAGAAAATGAATTGTAACTTAGTGAATACTTATCACACAAACATGAGACATATGTCTAAAGAAACGTTGAAATGGTTTTACATGATTGTAAATCAAAAAGAAAAATAATATTCTCTGTTTATCTAATCTGTTTGAAAAGAGAGAGATGTTAGTCGTTAGCGAGCCTCTTCATTTTCCGCTAATGCAGCCACGCCCACGGTTCTTTTGAAAGTCAAATACTGACGCGATCCATGAGAGCAGAGTCAACGCCCTCTTCTGGAAAGGGGGGCGGGGAGCAGCAGCTCATTTGCATTTAAAGATACATGCACAAAAACAGCATGTTTTTTTTTTCCATTTACAACATGGTATAGGCTAATACATCAAATGTGGGTAATTTGAGCGAAAATTCACAAACACATTCTGGGGACACCTGAGACTTATATTACATCTCCAACAAAGCGGCATAATAGGTCCACTTTAAGAGGTGGGTCACTGGATTATCAATGAATAAGTATTTAAATGAATATTTTCCAAACACAAAGCTATATGACTTTAGACAATTTGGAATACTGTAAAATGCACAAGATGTAAGAACAGTAATTGTTTTTGCAGATTACACCAATAGGGTGACAAGTGTCTTTATTAATGAGTCATTGAATCATTTATTAAACTGAATTGATCTAAAATACTGATTAATTCATGAACAAAACTATTATTCACATGTTAGTTTTGGAAACATTAAATCAATTGATTAGTTTAAATATTCTGTAACACAATGAATATGTAGTAGAAATCCAGATGCACTGTTTTCGCCATGTTGTCAAACAGCGCCATTTGCATACTTTCATAACCGATTTGTTTACAGAGCACTGATTCATTCAGGAATGAAACAGTTTACAGAGCACTGATTCATTCAGGAATGAAACAGGTGACGCGACTGTTTATGAGTCACTAATTTAACCAATTCGTTCTAAAACACTGCTCCAGTCAAAACGAGAATTGAGTGAGTCACTGAATCATTCGCTCATCAGATTCGTTCAAAAACACTGAATCATTCAGGAACAAAAACACCACTACTCTTTCAAAACAGAGAATCCATCTTATGGATTTATAACGACATAAAAGGTAGGTAATTGTGATATTTGTTTGATATATGTTTTTAGTTTGTCTACTATATTCCTTTTTAACCTAGTTGCTGATGTGCACACACTGATCCAGTTATCAACATCAGTGGTATCCCTTTAAAACTCTGAGCGACTGCAATGCGGCTGTCACTAGTCAGGGATATGAGAGTCCTAAAGTGTGGCTGTTTAGCTGTGTAAGAACAAGAACGATTCTGTTTTGTAGGCCGGACGGGCATCGACCACACCGAGATGAATGTGTAGCAGCAGGACAGAGACAAGTGTCACCGTAACAGCAGGCGAGTAGGAAACAGTCCACTGATGGAGACCCGGTAACCGGTGAACCGTTTGAAAGCAGAACTGCTCAAAGGAAAAAAGGAAGAAAAAAAAATAATTTGAAAGCTGTAACTTATTATTTATTATTATACACTGCTGAGGATAAAAGACATAAAAAGAGGAAGTTCTGAAACTTCCAACTTTGTGAAGTGAATTATGGCGTCTGTGTGTAGGACAAGAGCGCCTTTTAAACACTTCTGTAAATTTGCTGTTAACACAGATTATGCGGGGACGATAAGGCTGTGTGAGATAGGCCTAATTAAAGTGCAGCTGCTGAGTTGTGGGAGGTCCGTGCAGAAGTTAATTAAAAGAAAGGTAACGCAGGATCGGCACACAATCATAATGAAAACAAGAATCCTCCCTCAAATTAATGTTCCAACACTGGGATGTGCTGCCTCTATTTTCGCATTAATAAATGAAAAGCTCCGTACAAATTAGAGGCTTTAATTCCAGTGCGCTCCTGATGGGATGCTAAGAACAGAGGGATAGCTCTGAAATATTTATTCTTCCGGAGATGGTTCCAGCTGAGCGGTTAGAACAATGAGTGCTTGCTTAAACAAGTCTTGGTCTGAATACAAAATCGCCCCCTATACCCTCAAATTGGCCATCATTTGAGGGGACAGCCTTTTGTAGTGGTGTCCGAAACCATAGTGGACGTTATCGAGTGCACTCATTCTATCCCACATTGCACCACGATAATGAGTGTACAGACGATGTGGGTGTCCAAATCTCCTTCAAGAAAACTGTATTAGTAGACTAACGTAAGGAATAGTGATTGAGGGTTTAGGGGGCGATTTGGGATTCAGCTTTAGTGGACAAACATATTGCATTTGTGGAGGGATACAAGAGCACTTATGGTTGAATATTAAAAGCTGGGTTATAAACTTACCCTCAGCAGTTAGGGGTTAGTTAACGTTTTATAAAAATAAAAATATTAAGCAGAACAACTGTTTTCAGCTTTTGAGAATAATAATACTACTAATAAAAAAAGTGCAAATCAGCATCTGAAGACTGGGTAAATGATGCTGAAAATGTAGCTTTACATGACAGGAAAAAATTTAAAATAGAAATTAAAAATATAATTATTAGTATGAGCATTAATATGTATATTTTATGTATACAATATACATACATAAAATCCCTTTTTTCTCTTTTTCTTTCTTATCTTCCCTTATATTGCTGTTTGTCTTGTTGTTATTTATCAATATGAGCATTTTGTACAATTTCTGTATGTATTTCATGAATTCATAAGAAAAAGAAAATAGTCAGAGTTAGAAGATATTTTTTAAATAGATTGAGAGAGCAATATGCATATTTATAATAAAACCCAAATTGTTGGAAGCTAGGAAATTATAAGAAATATTAAATATAATATTAATTGTATTATCAAAAATCATACTTTAAATGAATATTAAGGCTGTCAATCGATTTCAAATCAATCTAATAAAAACTGGTGTCATGATATGCTGATTGATTTATCAAAATGAATTGCACATATCAATATTTGCTGATATACCATTTGTTTTCAAATGATATGCATTAATATTTTTTGTACATTATAAGCATTATAATATGATATATGATATAAGGTAACACCTTACAATAAGTTATCATTAGTTAACTATCTTGAACTAGCAATGAGCAATATATTTTACAGTATTTATTAACATTTGTTCATGTCAGTTGACAGTTTATTACCTAATGTCAGGTACAACATATGATCTCAAAATGTATTAGTAAATGTTGAAATTAACCTTAACTAAGATTAATAAATGCTTACAAGTATTATTCATTGTATTGTTCATTGATATTTCATGTTAATTTATCTAGCTAACAAATGAAACCTGATTGTAAAGTGTTACCAGCAGTTATAACACGAACCATTATAAATCAGAATAAATCAACATGATAAATTGATATCCCTATATGTTATTTATATAAGTAATAAGCAATATAACAAATCGAATGGACTATACATTTATGATGTTTGTTGTTATTTTGGAGTTTGGCAGTCTATTCACTTTCATTATATAAAAACTAGCCTGCGAACATTTTGTTAAACGTTTCTTTTTGTTTTCCACAGAAGAAGGAAAGACATACACATTTGGAATGACATGAGGGTGAGTAAATGACAGAACTTTCATTTTTGGGTGAACTTTTTCTGCGATAGTCAGAGCATTTGAATATGGAAACCAGAAATAAGTCCATTTAATATTCCCTCCTCCAGGGCCACATGAATTTGAGAGTGGTTCTTAACCCATGGGACCTCATGACTACGGATAGAATGACTCATGACGGAAGCTCTCATGAGCTTTCCCGAAAGAGTGTCCGTGTCTGACTGTGTTCAAACAAGTGCACCTCTGGGTGAACGCAGAACACGGGTTCTTGTAAATCATACAGGACAATCTGTGAATGCTGGTGCAGGGACGAATCCCTAATCCCTGGATACAAAACAAGACTTTTTTTGAAGTTCATTTTGGTGTCATCAAACAAAAAGCGTCTGAATGTGGAGAGCGAGGTCACAAACTACTGTTGTGGTGCCGTAAGCGCAGATTTCATCAGCCTGATGTGTTTGACTTTGGTTAGTACTTTGAAACTGACCGTCATCACAGGACTGGCTGAATATTACACAAATATTCATAATATATGCTGCTTCCAAGGGTCGGGGAGATTTTTACAAGCGGTTTTATGGTGTGTCCTTGAAGAGCACTGTTGTCCGGAAATGTGACCAATCTGACCTGAAAGTTTGGCACAATTTTGAATGGGCGAAATTTAAATTGCAAAATACTAACCTTAGCTGTCTACTTGACAATGTTACATTGCATCCAAATGGTTAGACACTAAAGGCGAAAGCGAAATTATTATCCTTCTCGTTGCTGGAATAACTGGTAAATCGGGTAAATCTTGATTTCGATCGTCCACTTTAGGCATTCTACGAACTAGAAGTAACTTTGCAACTACATCAACTAGCAGTCATTAGAGTATTAACAGACTGTCTACTTAAAGGGGACCTATTATGCAAAATTCACTTTTACATGGTGTTTGAACATAAATGTGTGTCGGCAGTGTGTTACACAACCACACTATAATGGTAAAAAGCCACGCACTCGTCTTTTTTAATCCCCATAAATCATAAGCAGTGTCTCAGAATAAGCCGTTTGCAGATTCTAGCAGTGTGACGTCACATTGCACAGGCCCCGCCCAGGACCGTTGACGGACTCCGTCCTATTAGCATAGACCCCGCCCTCAGTGAGCTGTACACAGTCTGCCATGTTTATCTCCTCGCCAGAGCACTTAACAGCACCATTCAAGTAAGAACTTATTTCTTATTAAAGCTACTAAAGTTATTCAGTCAAGAGCCGTGAGTGATTTTCTGTTTTTATTTTGTTGTTTGATTCATATTAACAGCATATATATAGCAGTAGGTACTGTATATTACACTGCTGTCACTTTAATACACAGATCTAATATACACATGTGATTTTTTTCCTGCTATTTACGTTCACAGACATAACCAACTGTGTTTGTGAACTTTGTGTGTTTTCGACAGTTTAAGCGCAATAAGACGTGAAAGAGAAATTAGTTTAATACTCACGTGACGCTTCGTCTGATGTGCTCCACAACCCTAACACCTAACCTTCACCTAACAGTTAACTAGTAATCTAATGAGAGTTCATTGACATGTAGTTGCAAAGTAGTTAGTAGAAAGATGAATTAAAGTGTAACCATAAATTGATTTTACAATGATTCTTTTCAACCCGTTCTCACTCCCAAGGCATCAAAATCTGAAGCATGGTCAAGTGCCTTCTACGTCACAGTTAAGACGCTAAAGGCACCCCCAGGCGTCATTTTTCGGCGCGTGCGGTACTCCATTGATTTCAATGAGAAACCTTTGGCGTCATACACAGATGCGTTGGGCATGGGAACGTTATCGTCTTGATGAAATTATATATCGGGTTATGATTTTGCCATTATGACATGTTGGAGTGTGATTCTCAATTTAATCAGCCAGCATACTTTTACACTATTTAGACACGTTTGAACATGTAACCCAACCCCATCCCATCCCTAAACCTACCCATTTGTGTATTATATGATATAAAAAAACAGGATATAACAGGAAGATACGACTGCAAACACAATTTATTCAAAAAGTACAAATATTCCAAGTGTTCCGAGGCCAAACGATTTATTTGTGTGAAGAAAATCCCCAAAAGCGATCAGCGTCTCCATCCGCTGAAGATCATGTACACATTCAAATTTCAGAAATTGCTGCCCAAAGAAACGTTACATCAGATTTCATAGTGAAATTGCATTGGCTCTCGTATGCCTTGTGACCAATTGCGTCATGCGATTGAGTCGTGTGTATCATTTGAATGAGATATGACTGACTGAGTGGAGTGTGTGTGTGTTCACGGAGCTGCGGGATCATCATTTCAGCGATTAAAACATTAAGATCAACTCTGTTCTTTACATGAAGATATCGTATGACTTCAGAAGACTTGGAATGCAACATGTGTTAATACTTTTATACTGTTTTTGGTCAGTTTTTGCAATAAATACCTGTGACTACTTTTATTTGCATGTTATGTGTTTTATATTGTTGAGAAGTGGGTAGGTTTAGGGTAGGAGTGGGGTTAGTTGCTCCAAAATATAAAAGTAGTCTATAAATATTCATAAAATCATGTCTGCTTTTACAAAGAATTAAACGCGCCTTGATCTGACGCATTGGGCAAACAATTGAAAGCAATGCACCTGAAATCAATGTCGATATAGTGACGCCTAGGGGTGCCTTTAGCGTCTTCATTGTGACGTGGAAGGCACTTGAACATGCTTCAGATTTTGACGCCTTGGGAGTGAGAATGGGTTGTTTGTTTGTAAATCGGTGCATTTAATTCAATGCAGCAACTTGCATAATGGTGTTTTACAAACAATTTACACAGGCTCATGTTTTATGAATAGCTCCAAAATCTTTACTAAACAATACATTTGGCCCTCTCATACAGCATGTGTCGGTAATGTTTTCATTAGGTGGAAATGTGTTGACTATTAAATTTTCAGTAAGAACAGTTCACTTTTTAATGAGCTGAGCAAAACTTCTCACACAGTGTGAAACACACAGGGATCGATACTAATCTACTATTTGCTAATTGAACTGCATGGAGAATGACTGTGTGTGTCTGTATTTTAGCCTCAGGTTAGGGGCTCAAAAAAAAAATATTGTTAATAGTTGAAATGTGATGTAGCACATCCATTTCGGAAAGGGAGATATATTTGGAGGTTATCCATATTCTTACTATTACATTTTATAGTGGTTGTGTAAGCTTTTGGTTTTCAATGTATGAGTTATAAGCAAAAGGTGGAGAAACGCTGTGAGTTAGAAAACAAAAAAAATCTAACATTCAGAAATGTACATAAATAAAAAAAACATGATTGCATCTTTTTTATTATAAGTTGTTTTTCCTAGACGGCAATACGATCCAATGCATTTAAATAGAGATTCAAAGAGTTTAAATGGAGACTTTTACTTTCTTGCAACTTTCTGATATTTTTTCTCTAGACTCTAGAGAGAGAAAAAAAAAAACATCAGACAGATGAAAGACTTCAGTAAAAGTAACGTGAATGATGATAATTTAGCTTTTAGAGCTATTCATAAAACATAAGCAGAAAAAGGGCTTGTAAATCATCTGAAACACCATTATGCAAGTTTTTGCATTGAACTGAATGCACACGTTTACACTAGAATTATTTTGTAAATAATTTACCAATTCTCCTAAATTGCAGTGTGTTGTTTCAGCAAAGTGAAGGGTGATCATTTAACTTTAGACTAATAATTTAGTGTGTAAACTTTTAGGATACGATGCAACGTTGTTAATTATGACAGCTAAGGTTAGCAATTTGCTATTTAAATGCTTATTCTTAAAGTCTAGGATTTTAGTGGCAATCTGAACATTGTCTCAAACGGATTATGCAATTTCTGCAATCCTATAAGATCATTACAAACCACACTGTATGACATGGACTTGGGTACATCATGTATGTAGACTGTACATTAATGTATCAAGGCTACAGAAAAAGCATCATCAGCATGCGCTAGTGGTAAACAAATAGAGCAAGATGAATTGCTCTTTGGCAATTGTGGTTTGTAATGTGCACAAACAAAAGAGGAGAAAGCAAAAGAGGAGAATATGTATGGGGAAAAGAGACCAACTTGGCATAGCAATTTTGCAAATGGAGCTTTAGGTAAGTAGTTTTAAGTTTTATCACCATGTCGCGTTGATCAAAACGCTATTTCATATTGCATTTTTATTGGCTAGTCAGTAGACGTAGGTCATAGCAGCAAACACACTGTGAGATGATCGTGCTAAATATATGACACTGTCAGAAAATTATCACATGCTATCTTTGGTCTTAAGATCGTGACAATGGCCTTCTTTTAACCTCTCTCAATGTACGATGTGACCAGTTTAGGAACCACGACCACAGAAATTGGCAAAAAAGATAGCCCAAAATCGTACAATGTGTGTCAGGCATTAGATACTAAAGTCTGAAGTTATACATCAGAGATATCGATATGAACTCTCATCGCTCATCTTATTCGTCCAAGAACAAATGATTTGAGCATGTCTCATTTGTGTCTCTTTTTATTTCTTCTGTACACTGTAAAACATTATATGATCAATAAGTTATGACAACATATGTTTTTGAATTGCTTTAACTCATCAAAATAAGTTAAAAAAAAATCACCTTTTTAGTACATTTTTTTAAAGTCAATTTAATGTAATTTGAGTTGAAATGACTTAAACATCCAAGTTGATTGTACTTAAAAGTTTAAGGTAGCATTTTTTTGTTTTACAATGTCGAATTTTAACACAAAAAGCTCAGACAAAGCTGAAACATAACTGTGACCTCCAATAAAACGAACAAAAAATATCTGTCAAACCCAGTAGATAAGCCAAAGGATCTGACAAGTTATGCCTTGCATGAAAATCAGAGCAAGGCTAAATCAGGTCAAAATACAAAGCAAAATTGTTTCCAAAAGTAGGTTAGACAAGTCAGAAATAACTTTGATCGTGCAAGACTTCCAGTGTGTCAATGCTGGTCATTGATGTGAATGATTTGTGGTTATTTCTGCTAATATACGTATATACGTGTATATCTCAGCAATTGCATTTTGTTATTATCTGTACCTTTTTTGTGCTGTTTCTCATTTCACTTACATAAAAGTTTTAAAAGTACCACAGCATGCAAACAAACAAAAAGTTGAATTTGAAGTGGCATGAAAGAGGGAGGAAAAGGAAAACTCATTTATGTTTGTTTTTGGTGCAAAACATTATAAGTGGACATGTATGAAATGACCCATTTAAGCAATTAAATCTGAGACTTTAGCCTACTGTAGACTTCCTCCAATGCAGAATCGTGTTGCATTTTATTTTCAAGTTAGAGACTTTTAAGGGGAAAATAATTATTATTAGTTTTCACTATTACTTTATTTTGATTATTTCAAAATTATAATGCAAAATGCATTATCATGCAATATCAACAACAATATGATTTCCTCTTGATGACAGAAGCGCTGTGTGGCCTGCAACGGAAGCCATTAGTGTAATGATGGAATATTGTTGTTCTGAGGCAATGATCATAGTAGTTTCGTTCTGATTTCTGTGCGCCTCAGATGAAGCTCTGATGAGGCAAACATGCAAATGAGGGGCCCGCCATATGGCAGCATCCGCTGCTGTCTCTCGGCAACTGGGGAGACAATGAACAGCGGCCTCTGTTTTCAATACGAATTTTATCTGGCAGGATGTTTCAGAAATAATGTGTGACTTTGTGTTAGCAAATGAGATTCACATCGTTACAACGTGCGCGCACGTCGGGTGGGAGGGGTCTGGAGGGGAGGCGGCGCGGAACATACCTCACTGAAATACCACCGTACGCGCTGAACTTTTGTGATAAGATAATAATTAGAATGCTGTGTGATTTAAATTGTTTTCAACATGTTCATTAGCACTCTGCCGTACAACATTAGGTGAAATGATGAGGCGGTTTAACGTGCTGGAAATCCCAAGGGCCACTCTTGTAGTGAACAAAATTAGGTGATAATTTGTTGATTATTGAAATTAGACTTAAAAATATTGTGCTGAGAGTAACACAGCAAAGCCGATTTGGTTATTGTCACATCAAACTAAATATTCTGTTATGGAATAGTGCTCTGTCAAAAGCAATTTCATTTAATCCAGTATTGCCTTTTTCTGTTACAGATAAAACATTAAAAAAAATAGTGTATTACATTTTTTAAACACATTCTAGACGACAATATTCTACCAAATGTTTGAAATTGAACAATAAAACCCAGAGAGAGTCATCTGTTGAAATTCTCATGCATCTCAATGTGTGACTCGCTGGAAGTTTGCAACTTGTTTGCTTTTCCTATTTTCTTTTCTTTTCATTTCTCCACCAAAGCGTCAAGGTTGCTGATTTGGCATTGCAGAGTGATTCAAAAATTGTCATAGACGACCTCCAAGCTTTTACAATTTTAAAGGGGTCATGAGAAATCAAATGTTCTGGCTTTTGAGCTTTTGACACACACTCACCTAAAGGATTATTAGGAACGCCTGTTCAATTTCTCATTAATGCAATTATCTAATCAACCAACCACATGGCAGTTGCTTCAACGCATTTAGGGGTGTGGTCCTGGTCAAGACAAACTCTAAACTGAATGTCAGAATGGGAACGAAATGTGATTTAAGCAATTTTGAGCGTGGCATGGTTGTTGGTGCCAGACGGGCCGGTCTGAGTATTTCACAATCTGCTCAGTTACTGGGATTTTCACGCACAACCATTTCTAGGGTTTACAAAGAATGGTGTGAAAAGGGAAAAACATCCAGTATGCTAGAGGTCAGAGGACAATGTGCCGACTGATTCAAGCTGATAGAAGAGCAACTTTGACCGAAATAACCACTCTTTACAACCGAGGTATGCAGCAAAGCATTTGTGAAGCCACAACATGCACAACCTTGAGGCGGATGGGCTACAACAGCAGAAGACCCCACCGGGTACCACTCATCTCCACTACAAATAGGAAAAAGAGGCTAAAATTTGCACAAGCTCACCAAAATTGGACAGTTGAAGACTGGAAAAATGTTGCCTGGTCTGATGAGTCTCGATTTCTGTTGAGACATTCAGATGGTAGAGTCAGAATTTGGCGTAAACGGAATGAGAACATGGATCCATTATGCCTTGTTACCACTGTGCAGGCTGGTGGTGGTGGTGTAATGGTGTGGGGGATGTTTTCTTGGCACACTTTAGGCCCCTTAGTGCCAATTGGGCATCGTTTAAATGCCATGGCCTACCTGAGCATTGTTTCTGACCATGTCCATCCCTTTATGACCACCATGTCCCCATCCTCTGATGGCTACTTCCAGCAGGATAGAGATAATGCACCATGTCACAAAGCTCGAATAATTTCAAATTGGTTTCTTGAACATGACAATGAGTTCACTTTACTAAAATGGCCCCCACAGTCACCAGATCTCAACCCAATAGAGCATCTTTGGGATGTGGTGGAACGGGAGCTTCGTGCCCTGGATGTGCATCCCACAAATCTCCATCAACTGCAAGATGATATCCTATCAATATGGGCCGACATTTCTAAAGAATGCTTTCAGCACCTTGTTGAATCAATGCCACGTAGAATTAAGGCAGTTCTGAAGGCGAAAGGGGGTCAAACACAGTATTAGTATGTGTTCCTAATAATCCTTTAGGTGAGTGTATATAAGAGGTCATCCTACTATAAGAATATCCTGCAAGATTCAGAATTGAAAACTTCCTTGTTAGTCCAAAAACAGCTTTTACTGTAACCAAGCCCAGTGAACGACTCATTGTGGAATGAAGATCAACGCCTACTTCATCATTGCAACTTTGGCCCCGCCCACTGGCGTGTTAGTGAGATGACGAGGAGAGACGAGTGATGCAGGATCTAAAAATAACATTACCTTCTAAAGATTCGTATTTTGAACAATGTCTCATTTGAGCATTATTTATTTGTATTTGGTTCCTTTCACTGTGGATTATTTGGTAAATCAGTCAGACTTTGCAAACAGACTTTCACGATATGGATTCGACAACATGTAAGTAACCGTGTTGTGAGCAGTGATTTCTGATATGTAATGATTCATGTACAGTCAGATGTTCTTTTTCTATGTGTCAGTAAAACCAGTGACTCAACTTCACATTGTTTTTCTTAGTAAGATGAAAATAATCTGTTATCTAAAATGTGATTAAATTATAAAAGAACACTCAGTCAAACAGTGCGAGTTTATCAGTGACTGAGTACTGGGGCCTCATTTATAAACGTTGCGTACGCCGCTCTCTACGCAATAATTGGTATTTATAAAAAGCAAACTTGACGGGAAAATGTGCGGTCCTTCACGCAAGCTCTGACCCAGGCGTACGCACAAAAACGGGTGAAATGAGAAATGGCGACACCGTCGGCAGATGGAAGAAACACGTGAAAGTGTGTGAAACTGTAGACCGTTGTGTAAAAGAAATGGCAATACTGCCTCTCATAAATAACATGAAGACTTCACAAAGCAAGCCTTACAATTAACAGCCTACACGAACACCCGTTCCCGTTTGATCGGTCTGCAGTGTAAAACAAACAAAATCAAACGAAAATTACTACAGAAATGCAAATTAACACATATTTGTGAAATATGTTCTGCAATAATATTGGCATGATATGCAATTCATCCTCATAAATAATATGGTAAACAGAACAAAATAATGTACAAAACTGATATTCTCGCCAATGTGTCCGCCTGGCGGAGCACATATAAATGCAATTAGATAGACAGATAGATAGACAGATAGACAGATAGATAGATAGATAGATAGATAGATAGATAGATAGATAGATAGATAGATAGATAGATAGATAGATAGATAGATAGATAGATAGATAGATAGATAGATAGATAGATAGATAGATAGATAGATAGATAGATAGATAGATAGATAGATAGTCCACTCTTCATCAGCTACGGAATCATGGTATTCATGCATATGCCTTTAGTTTGTTTTATTTTTGATAAAATAACGTTTGCTCATCACCCTTTCATGCCACATTCTAAATATAATGCCATAGATCTAAACATAATCAACACTTTTCACAATTAGTTGATCTTGAATGCTGTAATAGTAAAAATGTGGTAAACGTTTTCGAGAGAGTGACACGTGTAATACTCGTGTCACATATATTATATATATATATATATATTAGGGCTGGGCAAATTAACGCGTTAACGCGGGCGATTAATTTTTTCAGCTTAACGCATTAAAAATATTTTACGCAAATAACGCAGCGTCCGTTTTTATATCCATTTTTGCTTAGCGTTACATGATCATCACGCTCTTATTCATGTAACGTTAGGCCTAAATGCTTCCAACCGCGACAAGACACAAGCGAACGCGCTGTATGTCAATGTCCTGTCTGTCTCTCTGTGTGTGTGTGTGTGTGTGTGTGTGTGTCAGTGTCCTGTCTGTGTGGATGCGTCTCATGTCATCTAATCAAGGGACACTCTTGACACACACACACACACACACACACACTCTCACTCGACGCATAGACTTGCGTCAGTTTCCTGCTCACATCGAGTTCTCTTTTGCTCTTGAACAAACAATAACACAGAGGATTTTGAGTATTCTCATATTAGGAGTCTTAAATTAGTTAAATAACGTCTTAAATGAACTTATAGAGTTGTGAGGAAATGAGATGCGCGGGACAGCGCGTGAGATCCGCGGCTGTTCTTAAAGTGACAGCAGCACTGATGATGCCTGTCATTAATGTTCATCAAAGAACAACGGGAACAGAGACAAGTGTAGCTTTAATGATGATTAATCTATATTTCATTTATTATTCATGCAGTTAAGAAAGGTGTTTGATAACTATTACATTTATGTATATGTATAACAGGGAAGGCCATGGGTAAATATAAAATTTATTATTTTGGGTTTATGTAAAGATTGTTTTAAGTTCACTTAAATTAAAAGTTGTTTTTTAAAGCCTAATAAATGTTGAAATTGGGAGCTTTCAGTTAGACTGTAATGTAACGTCATTAATGTTTCATAGAGACTTTAGTATCAGTGATACTGGCCTTCATTCATAAAAACATGACAATACAACACATATTTAAAATATGCTGTCTTTAAATTGTTTATACATTAATTTGGAGAGTAACTGAAATTATTACAATATCAAAATATTAAAAACTTAAAATATTAAAAACGTGCGATTAATCGCGATTAATTACAGAAAAAAATGTGATTAATTAGTTAATTTTTTTTAATCGATGCCCAGCACTAATATATATATATATATATATATATATATATATATATATATATATGCAAAGATGTTAGCCAATCACAGCAGGGGGCGTTTACATTTAAGTCTCACAGCAGCCAATCACAGCAGTGGGCGTTTAAAATGAAGTCTCACAGCAGCCAATCACAGCAGTGGGCGTTTATACTGAAGTCTCACAGCAGCCAATCACAGCAGTGGGTGTTTACATTGAAGTCTCACTGCAGCCAATCACAGCAGTGGGCGTTTACACTGAAGTCTTACAGCAGCCAATCACAGCAGTGGGCGTTTACACTGAAGTCTCACAGCAGCCAATCACAGCAGTGGCCGTTTACACTGACATCTCACAGCAGTGGGCGTTTACACTGAAGTCTTACAGCAGCCAATCACAGCAGTGGGCGTTTACACTGAAGTCTTACAGCAGCCAATCACAGCAGTGGGCGTTTACACTGAAGTCTCACAGCAGCCAATCACAGCAGTGGGCGTTTACACTGAAGTCTCACAGCAGCCAATCACAGCAGTGGGCGTTTACACTGAAGTCTCACAGCAGCCAATCACAGCAGTGGGCGTTTACACTGAAGTCTCACAGCAGCCAATCACAGCAGTGGGCGTTTACACTGAAGTCTCACAGCAGCCAATCACAGCAGTGGGCGTTTACACTGAAGTCTTACAGCAGCCAATCACAGCAGTGGGCGTTTACACTGAAGTCTTACAGCAGCCAATCACAGCAGTGGGCGTTTACACTGAAGTCTCACAGCAGCCAATCACAGCAGTGGGCATTTACACTGACATCTCACAGCAGTGGGCGTTTACATTGAAGTCTCACAGCAGCCAATCACAGCAGTGGGTGTTTACATTGAAGTCTCACAGCAGCCAATCACAGCAGTGGGTGTTTACATTGAAGTCTCGCAGCAGCCAATCACAGCAGTGGGTGTTTACATTGAAGTCTCGCAGCAGCCAATCACAGCAGTGGCCGTTTACACTGAAGTCTCACAGCAGACACGCCCCTCCAAACAGAGCATTCAAATCAGAGGGCTAAAATCAGGATAGGAAAAAATCCTTTTATTTCTGAATTATGACAATTTTTGATGTACAAATCATACTAACATTTTAAGTACACCACAGGAAACATTATAAAACAATAAATAATGCAGTTCATGACCCCTATAAAAGGCAAGAGGGTGATTTTGAGAAATGTATTTGTCCCTTTTATTAATTAATTAATTATTTCCTCTCTTTTTGCTCTTGTTTCAATATTAATTTTCAATAGTTTAATTTTCAATTATTATATAATTATTGTTATTTACCATTTACCGGTTTGATTTATTGTTTTTGTTGTATTTTTAGTTACTTGTCATTTTTGTTGATTGCCATCATTAATGAAACCTTTGTGTATCTTATTTCAACTATTTAATATAACATTTTGGAAGAATTATTTGGATGAATGAGACATTTTGCATTTCAAGAACAAACTAATTTAATTTGGCTGAACAAATGAAAACGATTAATGAGAAAATCATTGTGAGAACTCAAAAATGTGGACTTCTTTCTTCTTCACAGGGTGAAAGTCTGCAGAGAAGCTGAAAGTCTACAAGCGTCAATCTGGAAGTATGTCGTGGATCGGGGTAAGTCACCTCTAGATCTTTTTTCTCTCATGAGCCATCATAATTAAATGCATCTGACAGTCAAATAAATTATGGACAGGATTTAATCACGCGCTCATCAGTCAGCGACGTCTTTCAAAAGGATTTATCTAAACTTTCACAGCAGAAACATGTCATTACAGACATCCCCCCGCTGTGGGGAACGTGTTCATGAAAGACTCGCTCGAAACATGAGCAACCAGGCGGCATGAACATAGCCTGTCATTAGAAGCGGTATCATGGAAAAGAAAGTGATTTCTCCCGGGAGGTTCCTGCGGGCCGGACTCGGATGAGCTCAAGTGTTCAGTGCAACGGATCCCGTGTTAGTCACAGTCAAGGTACTTCACTAATCCATCCCGGTTTGTCAGGAGACGACCCTCTTCTCCGTGGAAAATGGCACTTGGAAACATTTAGCATCTTTGATGTGTGTTTTTTAGTCCTTTGAGGACGGCGAATGCATTATGTGACACTATGTGGGAGTTCTCTGCATGGGGACCATTGCTCATCTTAAATTGTTTTTTTGCAGGTTTGTAAGTGCTAGCTGTTGAAGCAAACATGCTGAAAATGCGCTCTTATATAGTCTTGAGGCTCAAAGAAGGATCTGTATGCGGTCACATCTAAATTAATTGGGTTTTATGCAAGTCAAAATATTCTTTAGTACACTCCAAAAAAATTATTCAGGCCCTTCATAGATATGACACATTTAAATTCTGTTCACTTTACTTAAACATATCAAATTTTGTCACAACTTAATTTAATTGTGTTCAATCAACCTAATATATTTAAAACTGAAGTTTACTTAATTAAGTTGTTTTAAAACTACATTAAATATTTGTGTTGACGTAACTAACTGGGCAGTGGATCTGTAGTTCCCAGCATGCTTTGCAAGGAACTCCATTAGGAGAGTAAATTTAGGGATACAATTATTGTATATGTTTTTCTGTAAAGGCAAAGATGTTTGTTAATGTTAGTGTTTAATGTTCAGTTATGTTGGACATTTAGAGGAGTTTCTGTAATGTGTTTTAATTTTGTGGTTACCGTTATGCTGAAGAGTGGCGCCTGTGCTTAGGCTGTGGGAACTCAGTGATCAATGCTAATGTCAGGAGTGATACCCCTTTTCTTTTATTTTCATTATATACATTGTGATGATAAATGAAACTGCTTATCATTGATTTTCCAATTAAATGTTTTAATTTAAGTTTGACAAGTATAAAAAAGGCATGTTATAAGTATATAAATATAATTTAAACTGTATTTGATAAAATTGAGTTGGACCAACTCAATTACATTTCATTGCATGAATTAGTGTTTTATGAGATGGGGCTACACTTATTTATTGGATGGAAAACCTGCCCTCAGTTAAATTGAGTTTGTCCAATTTTTTTTTTTTTTATGTTTTTGTATGAATGAAGAGACAGTCATGAGATCAAGTCAGATATTCTTTGCTTTTGACAGTGTAGCTTTAAATTATGAATTTGGATATATAGATCAAGATTTTTTCCTTAATTTATTTGCACTACTGGATCACATTGCCTATTTTCATTTATCACTTGCACTTGAGTTTAGGTTGATTCATTGATAATATTTTTTAAATATTTTTTTCAGTAATAATATTTTGGTAACACTTTACAATAAGGTTCATTATTTAACATTCGTTAACTACATTAGTTAACATGAACTAAAAATGAACAGCAATTTTAAAGCATTTATTAATCTTTGTTAATGGTAATTTCAACATTTACTAATGCATTATTAAAATCTTGCTAACATTAGTTAATGAACTGTGAACTAACATAAACAAACCATGAATAGCTGGATTTTTATGAACTAACATTAACAAATATTAATGCTGAACGGAGGTGCTGTTCATGGTTAGTTCATGTTAACTAATGCATTAACTAATGTGAACTAATATAACCTTATATTGTAAAGTGTTACCAATATTTTTTTTTATTTGAATAATTTGAGTAAAACCAGCCCCACCATTTTTAAATTAAATGAATGGATTAGTTACAAAAATCTTGTTTGCATTTGATTCTTGGCAAAGTTCACATGTGTATGTTCATTATATACATTTTAGAAAATAGACAACACTTACTCAATTATTCAACATAATTATGGAGGACCCAACCTGCAGAAATTACAAAAATGAAATTAATGAATGAATCATAGGAAAATAAATAAAGGAATAAATGACTTAATTAAACGAATAAAATTAATTGTTTGTAAACCTTGATCCTGGATTTATTTTTGTTTAACTTTTTTCCTTTATTTATTTATTTTATTTTAAAATGTATTTATATTCTTTTTAACTTTTTATCATGTATATTTTTTCAGTTCAATTATTTTTTATCTATTCCCATATATTTATTTCCAAGTGTATTCATTTATACACATATGTATTGCACAATGAAAATGAGGGAGGCGGTATCTGCGTAGGTTATAGTTTTTTTGTTCATAAAATAAAATATAGAACAGAACAGAACAGAACAATCATATCGGGAGCTTTATAAATAATTGAACCAGGCTTGAAGTAATTGAAAATATTACAGGCAAATATTTGTAATATGTCAGCTGTAGTAAATTACACATTGACTCCTTTATCTATCCTCTCGTATATAAAAATATAAGTTATCACAGAGAATAGGGCCAAAATATCTTCTGGCAATATTCTGGTATTTACATTCTAGTATTGGGTGATTTATTCAGATGTGACTCATAGAAAATGTGGATGTCTCAAAATTCCCAGAAGCAAAAACACTCTTTCTGTGTGTTTCTGGCCACAGAGACACAAAACAAACACATCCCTCACATATACACACCAAAAAAATCCAGAGGGTGAAACAAACTCTGTTTTTTTTCCCCCTCTTTCTTTTACGCTGACAGATACACTCACTGTCTCTCCCCTCCACTGGCTTATCATCAGAGCAAACAATACAGTCCCATATGTAATAACAGCTATCATCATGAGCCCAGGACTGCATTACAGACTTAGATTGTGGACTTGATCGAGCCCTCGTGGGGAATTCGCCCAAGTTAGCAGGAGTGTGGAGGGCAGAGCTGCATAGCCAAGCATCGGAAATGAAATCCTGGTGCTGAGCTGCCTCCTGCTCCAGACGGCCTCACGCTCGAGCGGCGAGACGGGGTTTTAGAAGAGCGCCATGTCACGGTGGACTGATATTAGAGATCTCTGTGCAAATAATAGAGGAGGCAGGCCGCAAGAATGATGATAAAAGAGTTTGCTGGTGAAGACTGAGACACTATGTTTTCAACTTTGATGTTTATTTTGACATATTTATTTAAAATATATTTATATTGTGCCGTCAGAGACACATGTTTGTCCCCAAGAAGTCTTCTGGGAATGAACATGTCAAATATTTCCTCATTTAACCCTCTGGGGTTCTTCATTTATGGGTCACACTCAGGACCTTCGGGTCAAAAATGACCCGGAGGGCGGGATTAAGATAAAAAAAATTTGAGTAAAATCAATGAAATATATTTTTGTTCAATAATATTTTTTATTTTCTTTGAGATAATGTATAATTTATAATTCATATTTATGCAATAATTATGACCCGTTTTTTCCCATTGAATATAATAAAAAATGTATATAAATATATATATTTTTTTTTAATTTTGTTATGCAGTATTTCATTTTAGAGTCAAGCCTAGGCCTCAAAAAAGCAATTTTTTAAATGAGATTGGTGCCATCCGGTGGACACATTGAGCATTTTTATCACGCAATAGCACATTTTTACCACTATAGTGGATCTTGCGTTTTATAAACATTTTTTTAAAAATCGTAGCTTCATCGGAATGGTCCGAAACTTGGGTGACTTTATTGGTACTTGGTATATGAACACCCCAAAAAATGAAGGATTTGAAGGAAATTAAGGCTTTGAAAAGTCTAAGTGGTCATAAAAAAATTGTCACACTCAGGACCTTCGGGTCAAAAATTACCCCCATAGGAAATTAATGGGAAAAAATATGAAAATACAGAGTTTTTTTGTGCATACAATCTACAAATCAACCAGGATGCAGAAAAAAAGGACTCAACAGTGAAGGGGTGAATCTCTAAAACATCAAGAGTGCAAAACAGACAAAAAAACTCACACACACATACACACAAAAACACACACACACACATACAAATGAACGCGTGCCATTCCAAAAGCGAATTGTGTTTTTGTGTGTTTTGCACTCTTGATGTTTTAGAGATTCACCCCTTCACTGTTGAGTCCTTTTTTTTTTTTTTTTTTATAAGACGCTTCGGGTCATTTTTGACCCGAAGTACCCCAGAGGGTTAAAGTATTCCTCAGTTATGGTAAGAGGCGGGTTTAACAGAGGCCAACTAGAGAAAGCTGTGCATCTAAACCTCACTCCCCTGATCTCAAGAGGTGCACTAGCGACTGACGCTGGAGACTATGGTCTTTAGCGTCCTTGTTAGTGCGCCCACCTTCCTTGCCGGAGACGCCAGTTCGAGTCCTGCTCGGAGCGGGGCGAGTAGGACCAGAGGGGTTACATTGGTGCCGTGATCCAGATGGGAGTGAAGTTTAAGGGGGTGAGTGTAACGGAGGCCGCTCAGAGTGGAGTGAGTAGGACCGAAAGGGTTAAGGTGCATTCACACTACCAGCGATATTGTCTCTGCATGTCTCCAGTGGCTGGCAGTGAGGTTTCTAGTGGGCATTCCCACTACCGGTTGCCTAGTAACATTTGTGAATGACATTCACGGATGTTACTCCATGTTGTAGACAACAAATTGTTTCCTTGCCGCTACAAACAAACATTTTGGATGGAAAAGTTTAAATATAAATGGAGTCAGAACATAAAATGCCTTATATTAAAGATGAATGAGAAACAACGCAGTGGTCATCACTAGGGATGCACCAAATCCAGGATTCTGGTTCGGGATTCGGCCAAATATTGGGCTTTTTAACGGGGTTCGGTTTCTGCCGTACATCAGATTTTTTTTCCACCGAACGCTAGGCTTGCACTTTGTGCACTCGGCTGGTCAAATGTAATGACGCCGCTGTTGAAAGTGATAATGAATCTCATGAACAGAAAACGTGGCAGTACTTTAAGTCAAAAGAAGGCGATTCAAGTCGAGCTACATGTTCAATTTGCAATGCCGATTTGTCTCGTGGTGGCAAGGACCCTAAACAACAGTCGCTGTTAAAACATTTGCGTATGAAACCACACTATTAAAAGCCTTAAACAAGGCTTCAGATTGCATTGATGCCCCGGGAATACAGAGATAACGCCTCACTAGAGTGGCCAGCCTCGGGAAGCGCCGTTCATTTGTTTTCCACCAGTCAGGAGCTTGTACTACTGCTGTATTTTTCGTTAGAAATGGTCTCACACAGTAAGCTTCATTGCTTCATTTTGCGAGATCTGATTTGTGGTTGCACATATTGATGTGCTCCGTGAGTGAACAAATAACGCTACAGCATATTTCTACAACCATGCATCAAAAAAAAAAAAAAAAGCGTTAAAACCATTTAAACCGTTTAACTGATAGTATTAATCGGTCAAAATTCTTACTTTCGGTTAGCGGTTAAATGGTCAATAGCATCCCTACCCTGCTGTGGACGTTGTGTACTTTATTAATGTGTTTACTGTGATAATGGCCTGAGGATGGCAGTAGGATTCGGTATTCCGTTTCGGATTCGGCCGAATCTTAACCAGGGGATTCGGTATTCGGCCAAACCCCAAAAATCTGGATTTGGTGCATCCCTAGTCATCACAGCTATTTATCTACAGCAAAAGGGCAAATGCTGGTCTATCTGAGCTCACAAAACCATTCAGGCTCGGAATAAGCACGGCGAATACCACCCTATCATAAATTACAGGACATTTGCTGACTGCTAAAATGAGCTTCTCCTTCAACTTGCACTAAAGTGCGTCGGACCACACATTCTCCACTGACTTCACCCCTTATTGGTTGTCGCTCTCGAAAGTCGCTCTTCATTTGTATAAAGTTGAAGAGATCTCAACTTTGTTGTGTCGCTGGATACGCCCCCTTCAAGTCAGCAATGGTCACTGTCGATCATGTCGCCGGAAATCGCCCGCTGTCCATCGAAATTAATGTCACTGCGTGTCGCTGGTAATGTGAATGCACCTTTACACCGGGCATTTCTCAAACATGCTCAAAGCAGTTAACCAATCACTACTCACTGGTCCAGCCAACCAATCAAAGCACATTGTGCTTTTCTAAAGGAAGGGCTTCATAGAAATCAAACTAAACAGAGCATTGCTGACAGACTGGGAAGAGAGGAGCTGCAGCAATGTTAAATAGGACATAATAGGTGCCTTTTAATATGTTCTGATGAAAATTTGAGTTCTTTGTGTATGTGTACATAAACTCATTTTCACAGTGCTACAGTGTTGTGTTATGTTATGTTGGTGTGATATGTTGTGTGTTGTGTTCTTCACCTCCAGTCTCAATGATATTTAAAAAATTAAAAAATAAATAAAAAAATCACCTTTTTTCCAAGTTCACTTTTCAAAACTTTCACTTCAGCAATAATCTGTCATGTGTCGTCTTTCAAAAGAGACCAAACTTACATTTATGACAGTTTAAGTTGTACATTTAATTTTCAGGGTCAATACTCAAAAAATTTATAAATTGATAATAACTGCATAAATATATTTAGCACTATACAAATCCCCTAAAAATACAAAATATTAAATAAAAAACATTATCAAACTAAAATATAGGACAATCTTTTAATTGAAATGGATAAATAAAAAAAATAACCACTACACGAACAGTACCAGAGGGTTAAAGTGAGGTCTACGGAGGTCAAATGTGTTTTGGACCCTATTTACTTTCATTGAATGGACAAAAACATAAATATCTTATTTTGTGTTCCACAAAAGAAGGAAGGTCATACAAGTTTAGAATGATTAAATTTTTTCAATTTATTTTCTGTAAGTAGAATTGAAAGACAATTGTTTGCCCGCTACATCTAAGCTCTCTTTATCTCAGTAAAGCTAATATTTGGGGTAAAAATCCTTAGCTGTCGTCCTTAACTCTATTATCAATATACCCTTATTGTGTGACTGCTTGTTGGCAGACGCAGCTACACTAGCGGAGTCTTGCTGTGCCAGTATAGTTCTGTAATTCCCTTTGTCAGCATACAAACCCGGTGCCAAAACTACAGGATGCCAGAGAAATATGCTGGTCAGAATGCACTCCAATGTAAAGTTAAGTTCTTCTGACGACCCCCCTCCCGTGCTCCTGCTGTAACGTCGACACTGGGAAATAAGCCAAAGGCCGGCAAAATAAAACCGGTAATTAGCCTTAATTTGCCTTTGCTAATTTACAGACAGCAGATGTTATTGCTCCTGCGTGTGTTCATGTCTCATACGTATGTTTAAAAAAATCAGTAGTGCGGAAGAATTCATAAGGGTATAAGATAAATAGTATAAAATTGTTAATTTGTGGAATATGCAATGCATAATTTATTTTCCTTGAAAATAACCCTAACAAACACCCTAACCCTAAAGTCCTTTAAAACATGAAAAACCCATTACCCTGTCACAGACAATAGTGGTTTCTTATGTTAGCTAGATCATGTTCACCCAAAAGTAGTTCACCCAAAAATGTCATCATTTGCAGTACTTTCTTTCTTCTGCAGGACACAATAGGAGAACTTTTGAAGGACATGCTGATCACTCTTTGCAACACAATCACAGTAAACGAGGACTGAAGATGTCACGCCTCAAAAAAGATGCAAAATCACCACAAAATTGCTCCACATATTTTTATCTCTGAAGTCTTCTGATAGCTTTGTGCGAGGAGCAGACCCAATTTAACCTTACTTTAAGTATTTCTGTAGCATGTTAGCTCTTCAGAACTTCTAAAATATGTATTTATGGGGGAAAACAAGTGAATATGTACAGACGGAAATTAAATTAATTATCAGACAAAAATAGACCCAGAGTTTCTTCAGAGCTCTTGGTTATGTTTCATGTCAACTTTGTTGCCTAAAATCACATTAAACTTTTTAAACTTTTACTTTTTTTTGCACTTTACAAAACAATAGACAGTGCAACATCTGTATAACATCCTAATATCTTGCTATTAACTACTTTTTGGATAGTTTGAGAGTTTAAAGGTCCCATGGCATGGATTTTATATTTTATTTTATTTTATAATGTATTCTGAGGTGTACTTATATTGTTAGTATGATTTTTACATCATACAATGTCCTAATTTAGAAATAAAAGGCATTTTTTCTATACTGATGTTTGCCCTGTGGCTGAATGCCCTGTTTCAAGAGGCGTGTCTGCTGTGAGACTTCAGTAAAAACGCCCACTGTTGTGATTGGCTGACATCTTTGCATTTGAAATGAGCGTAGGGGGCGTGGTTTAACGAGGTCTACGAGGCGCGTCAGAGAGACGGATGTCACTTCTCATTAGTTCTCTCAGCACGTCTCAGTTCAGTGAACTGTTGTAGTTACTAGCATATACTTCAGGCTATTTGTTTATTTCTAGTCGGAGGGACTGTCACTCATGTCAGAAAGTTAGTAACTTTAGTAAATAATGGATCAGAGACGCAAACCGTTTAGAACGATTCAGTCCGATTTGGTGAACTGGTTTGACCGGTTCACAAGAACCGAACTGGACATCAATGGACCAGAGACGGAGCGATTGCTAACAAAGTTATATATTGTAACTACTGAGTTGTGAGAGCGACGTCAGCACGAGTTTATTTTGTTTGTATCTGAGAGTTCTGAATAAACACGAGTCCCAGTCACACCGAGTCCGTCTTCATCATTATTACCAACTTTGTAACACATGCAATGTACCATTACAGCTGTCGAGATGAACGAGTTACGAGTAAGTGTTGATTATAGCATTATTTTTAGATATTTTCCTATCATATGAAAAGCATCAGTGACGCGCATTGAGTACACAGCGCAAACAAAGACAAAACAGGGCAGTAATCGAATGTAATCCAGTTTATTGTGGGGATAGCTGGCTAGCCTAGCCCCGATACTCTCACGCTTACCCCCCTTCTGCTTAATCTTGCGCCACGTTTGGTGCATCTGCTGTGGGCGAGATGCAGTACTGGGGGTCGGGGATGTTTTTAGGCCGACCAGCCAGTGCAGCCCGAGCTTCAGCGTGCGTGAGGTTGCTAAAGACCCATCAAATCAATTCTTGATGAACAAAATCAAGTCCCGTCCTACATTTTTTTTCTTGTTCAAGAGGCAATTTAATAATTACAATATTGAAGAAACTATTGCGTGTTTCCGTTTCTTGCCTACTTTAAACTCTTCACTTTTTTTATTGTTGTGAAATTAGCAAAAGAACGCATAGTGCAACATCTGCATATGTCTTGCCATTAACTACACTATATTGCCAAAAGTATTGGGACACCCCCCCCAAATCATTGAGTTCAGGTGTTCCAATCGCTTCCAAGGCCACAGGGGTATAAAATCAAGCACTAGGCATGCAGATGCTTCTAAAAAAAATGTGTGAAAGAATGGGTCGCTCTCAGGAGCTCAGTGAATTCAGCCGTGGTACTGTGATAGGTTGCCACCTGTTCAAGAAGTCTATTCGTGAAATTTCCTCACTACTAAATATTCCATGGTCAACCGTTAGTGGTATTATAACAAAGTGGAAGGAATTGGGAGCAACAGCAACTCAGCCACGAAGTGGTAGGCCACATAAATCACAGAGCGGGGTCAGCGCATGCTGAGGCACACAGTGTGCAGAAGTCTGCAACTTTCTGCAGAGTCAATAGCTACAGACTATTATTCAGATAATCACGCTTCTCTGTCTGGCAATCCGATGGACAAGTCTGGGTTTGGTGGTTGCCAGGAGAACGGTCCTTGCCTGACTGCATTGTGCCAAAGTGTAAAGTTTGGTGGAGGGGGGGGGGGTGTTTTTCAGGGGTTGGGCTTGGCCTCTTAGTTCCAGTGAAAGGAACTCAATGCTTCAGCATACCAGGACATTTTGGACAATTTCATGCTCCCAAATTTCTGGGAACACTTTGGGGATGGTCCCTTCACGTTCCAACATGACTGCGCACCATTGCACAAAGCTTCGGTCCATAAAGACATGGATGAGCGAGTTTGGTATGGAGGAACTTGACCGGCCTGCACAGAGTCCTGACCTCAACCAGATAGAACATCTTTGGGATGAATTAGAGCAGAGACTGCGAGCCTCGTCCAACATCAGTGCCTGACCTCACAAATGAGCTTCTAGAAGAATGTTACAAAAATCCCATAAACACACTCCTAAACCTTGTGGAAAGCCTTCCAGAAGAGTTGAAGCTGTTATATTTGCAAAGGATGGGTCAACTCCATATTAAACCCTACAGATTAAGAATGGGATGTCATTAAAGTTCATGTGCATATAAAGGCAGGCACCCCAAAGCTGTATGTTTGGAAATATATATACACGTTCATTATGCATACCCTCAACAATTTATTTTCTTATAGAATTTGAGCTTGTCAAACTTAATTTTTTTTGCTGCACCACTTTCGCAGTTTTCAATTTTTGTTCAAAAGACAGTTGACTGTATTATCTGACATTATACTCTTACTGCATACAGAAATCCAATAGCTTATTTTGTTTTTTGTCACATCGAGTCTCTCGATAGATGTGCTTCATTTTATTCTTATTGATGATGGCAGAGTCTAATTATTTAGTGTTTGTGCATATAAAACAGAATGAGGCATGAGCAATGGGAGGCCAGTGATGGGCTGTTTTAAAAGATGCTGCGAGGCAGGAATTAACGAGATCTATATCTCATTGTACCGTTGCCAAACACACAATGCTACTCTAAGAATAGAAATGACAGAGAGACAGATGCAAAAAGACAGCGGGAAAGAGAATGCAAACGTGAAGGAGGATACAATCCTAGAGAAAATCCTAGAAAATCAGGAATGACTTTGAGGAGCAGTTTTCTTTTTCATTTAAAATAGTGTATATAAATACGTGAAGGATTTCTTTTGGAGGAATATGGGAAATATGTAATATGCATATGCATGTTTATCTATAAAATATTTAAATATCTGTCAGCATTTTCAGAAAGATATCCTTTTTTTTCATAAATAACAAAAGGCACCCAGCATCATTATTATGCATTACTCAAACAGCTGACATGTGAACTTAAAGTGTTAAAACCATGTGATGAAATCTAGACTATCAAGGGAAATTTAGTCTGTTTCCGATTAGTTGCATTTTGACATTGCAGATGATGCAGAATGCACAATGGGCCGTGATGCTGAATTAAAGTCTGCCGTGCATACTGCTATTATATAAAATAGCAAATTATGTTTACTGTCTTCATCATTATTATCATTATCATCATTTCATTGATTTCCATTCATGATGCTGAAAGGATGGCAGGAGAGGAAGAGAAACGACTGGTGTTTTTAAATGAAAATCAGCATTCAGCAGACTCCGTTCTAACATTTTTCTTTCTTTCTTTTTGTTTTGTAAATAACTAAAGACACCTGGCATCATTCATGCACATTATCAAAACTTTTGATGAATTTGGATGATCAAGTATGCAGGTCATGATATCATTATAATTGTTTCATTGAAGTTGATTATTGCTTAAGGGTAGCAGTGAGGTACTCAGGGGGAAAAAAGACACTTGATGTCCTTTTTTTATGAAAATCATCATTTATTTGCCCCCTTTTTAAAGGGTCATGAAACCCCAGAAAACATGTTTTGAGATGTGAACTGATGTGTAAAGGCTGCACATTATTGAAAACACTAAAGGTACACATTAAGTTTATTTCTTAAGGGGAAATTTTTAGAGCAATTTCTGTCTTCAGCAAGTGCTTCTCTGCATTTATTCATGACAAAGAGCTCCTTCCATCCAATCACTGCGCTGTATTAAGCATGAGATCGCATTACCGAGGAGAATTATATGCGGATAATATAGGGACTGGAGCAAGCACGTTTCAGTTTTTATGGATACATTTCATATACTCTAGTGCTCTAAACATGAACCAGCACAGTGTTTGCGCAAATATTTAATTTGTCGTCACATTTCGCTTCCATTCTTTCGGGGTAAATCAAGAAAAAAGTATACACTGTATTAATGAAACAAAACCACATAACTGTACTAGACATGTGGGAAATTAATGTGGGAAAAATAAATACTCTGAACCCCAAGTGGATTTACACAAAGTGAGAAAGTCAAAAAGCGTTAGGTTGTGCCCCGCTCTCCCATACACACAGGAAGTTATTTTTCATTCTCTGCTTAGAAGTTGGAAATACTTTTGCAGCAATATACTGTTAACAAACATCTAAATGCTGTCCACTCTGATGAGAGCAACGTTTAGATGAATATGTAAATATGTAAATCTTTCTTCTCAATAACAAAGTAAACACACTAAAAATGACAGCGATGAGAAAACAGCAGTTAAAGGGTTAGTTCACCCAAAAATGAAAATTATGTCATTAATTACTCACCCTCATGTCGTTCGACACCCGTAAGACCTCCGTTCATCTTCGGAACAAAAATGAAGATATTTTAGTTGAAAGCTGATGGCTGAGAAAGGCTTCAGACTGTCCTCCATTGGCATTCAGTACATTTACACTCCCAAGACCCATAAAAGGCACTTAAAACGTCGTTACAAAGTCCATCTCACCACAGTGACTCTACAATAATTTTACGAAGCGACGACAATAGTTTTTGTGCGAAAAAAAAATCGAAATAACGACTTTATTCAACCTCTTCTTGTCTTCCGTGTGTGCCTCCACGACGCATGCGCGAGAATATGACGTAGCGCCGGGGTTCGGGAATCCATGAAATGCACACTTTAACCCCATTTTGAGAACTACGCCGAGACCTAAAGCACGATCAATGTAGAATTCAACAGCTTAGATACGCGCGTCTTCCTCTGCTTGTAAACAAATCGCTTCAGGGTCATGTGTCCGAACGCCGGATCTGCGTCATATTCTCGCGCATGCGTCGTGGAGACACACACGGAAGACAAGAACAAGTTGGATAAAGGTGTTATTTAGATTTTTTTTTTCGCACAAAAACTATTGTTGTCGCATCGTAAAATTATTGTAGGGTCACTGTGGTGAGATGGACTTTGTAACGACGTTTTAAGTGCCTTTTATGGGTATTGGGAGTGTAAATGTACTGAATGCCAATGGAGGCCTATCTGAAGCCTTTCTCAGCCATCAGCTTTCAACAAAAATATCTTAATTTGTGTTCCGAAGATGAACGGAGGTCTGACGGGTGTCGAACGACATGAGGGTGAGTAATTAATGACAGAATTTTCATTTTTGGGTGAACTAACCCTTTAAGAAAACATCTGATCATAGCGATGTGGATATGTTTGCACCAGCTTTGCAATTCATCATGTCGACAGATGAGGTAATTGAAATTACAATGTTAGGATAGTTTAATTTGATAAAATATATTTGATAGCTACTATAGACTGTATAGCTCTGGTTTTGTGAGACTATAGTTTGAATTAATCATAATTCACCATAAGACACATGGACATTACGGTATACAAAATGGCTCTTTCAGCATTATCCTGAACATTGTATAAGCATTCATTTAATTAGTCTTAGAACGAAAGAGCAGGTAAATGTCCCATCACATAAAAATCTAAAGGCTTTCATAGACAACCTATAGGGAGTTAAGGAAGGTCTCGTTTAAAAAAAAAAAAAAAAGTTTTGTTACAAGCTGTTCACACATTTGACCATAAAAAGCAATTAATTGATGAAAATTCATCATGTTTTCATTGGCTATGTATACTGCCAATTAAAAAAATTTTTCAGTTTTTTATTATGCAGAATCATTCAAACATATCAGGCATGAAAAACCTACTTTTGTGTAAACATGTTTTAACTTTTGACAGTGTAAAGTCAAACACTTTGCATCGTATGACCCAATATTCCTTGCTCTGTGTTATTTTGTATCCTCTCCATTATTTCAATTGTAGTAGGTAATTCGGACATCCTATACATAAAGAAAATTCACATTACTACAATACATACTGCAGCCTATGGGCCTGTCAATCAATGCTCCATAATTGCGTTTAAAATAAAAGGTTCAAATATAGGTCAACACCACGCTAGCAGCAAAGCAGACATTATATTTCCCCAACATACTCTTCGTTAGAACTCCCGTATAATTACAGAGTCGTTTCCATCATCAGCTTCACCCCTAAAGTGAGGGCTGCCCCTATCAAACAAATGCAGTCATGGGAAATGCAATTATCATCGCAATTGTGAAACGCACTGACACTCCATTTCTCTTGGGTGTGGAAAAAAAAAAGAAGCACAATTAGATTACATCTAATTATTCATACAGTAGCTGGGTGATGTCATTCTCATATTTCTGCTTATTCGCTACTGGATTGGAAAGTAAAATGAAGCAGTATAGATATAAATATATAGATATCTGTATGGCTGATCTGTAGCAAGTCTTCTTTGATATGCCAGTAGCCTTTAGATCTTCCTCAAGAGCTTGTGCGTATCAATTTACGCACATGTCGAAGAGATATGGAGTTCTCGGTTAAAATTTATTCATTATATGTCTCCTCACTGATATAGAAACTTTTTAAAGAAATATTAACTGTCAGGAGAGCTTGACCTTTCATGTTGATGTGATTCCCCTTAAGTTCTGGATGTGGGAAACCAAGTGTATGTCAGTCCAAAAGAGATTTATTTTCTATTTAGTAGTTCACCCAAACATTTAATTCATCTAAATAATACTGCTTACACTCATGACATCATAAATAAAGCATATTTGAATTTGCTTTGGTACAGGGTAATATTTGTAGTTAATAACCGATTAAAACATTTCAGCAGATGTGGAACAACACAGGTGAGTAAATAATGACATAATTGTGACATAAACTGTTTATTGAACCCAGTTCATCTCACATGCAAGCATTGATATGATGCATTTCCCTTCCATACCTGAAAGTGCTTTTAAGAAGCCATTGGTTCTAAAAATCATGATACATACTTTTGGGGGTTTATTTTCTTGAAAAGCCTTTCAAGCAAGGTTGAAATTTGGAAATGTTCAGCCCTCTGGCATTCCCTAAAGTTTTATGATCCTGGAATATCTCTACACCTCATTGACCCCCTTAAAATAAAATGAAAATGCATATTTTCGCAGAGGCCTACAGCAGTTGTTTTGACCTTTATAAACACCTTCTCAGAGCGTTAGAAGGCTAACAATTCAGTATGTTCATTTCACACTTACCCTTTGATGCTCTCTAAAGTTTCATGATCCAGGGATATTCCTACACTGCAATAACCTCTCTGGAAAGTATGCATATTTAGATGTTTGAACTGGCCTATATACAAATCTAGCTAACTGTAGCAGTCTTGTTGTAAGGTCAGATGAATACATTGATGAGCTTGTTATGTAGAGAGTGAAACAATAAATATCTATCCATGAATATCTATAGCAGGATTAAGAAGGAAAATGTCTTGATCCAAATGTGCTTCAGAAGGAAGTAATACTCAACAAATCAACTTTAATCTCTTTTTTTTTTTTGCTGCTCTGTTTTGGTTGTTAGTGCCTCAGGTTTATGAACTCCCTGTTTGCGTTTGTTCTTACCTCGATGCCAGTGCTGCAATAAACCAACACAACAAACTGAGAGTGATGTTAGTTTAGGATAAAGGCCATTTTAGGCATTTACTCTCCTTATGGATGCATTATGCACAGGCCTGGACTGGTAATCTGGCATACCGGGCATTTTCCCGATGGGCCGACGAACTTTGGGGCCGATACAAGGTTATTTATTTAATTTTTTGCCACGGACTGGCCCATCATGCAGGGACAGCGGCCCATTGGTTTGTCTTCTGAATGGACAGGCCAAAGCGAGAGAGACCTTCCCTCCTCCATAGACTGTGTCCATATTAGGCGCTGTTTAAAAATTTGGGCGCATGAAACTGCAAAAGGCGAATATCCGCGCAACAGCGCTGCCGCCGACGAACGTGCGCTGCGTTTCTGCTGCTCTATGAAGTGATGAACCGGCACTTTGACTCCGAATGTTGTTTTATACAATCGTGTGATATGGGAACATTAAAGGTTCTGTGGGGAATCAGCTAAAAACAGCCGCGACCATGTCAATACATCACGAGGTAAATTGGAAAACAGCAATACACACAACTACAAACTTGTCACTCTAGCACAACCAAATTCAATAGTTTATTATTTATTTATTTATTTTCAAAACCATATTATACCTATGGCAATGAGGAGCAGGATTTTACCTGTGACTACCATGCCCATACAGTTAAATGAAACTGACCTACAGTTAAACTCAGTTCAAATGTCATTACACGCAAAAAAAAAAAAAAAAAGGTTCTTGGCACCAAAAATGGTTCTTGGCTCGTAATCATAGGGGAACCTTTTTTAGTGCTATATAGCACCAATTTTGGTGCTTCAGCGGTTCTTCAGAAGTTCTTCACCGGTTCTTTGACTAAGGTGCTATATAGCACCTCTGAAGAACCGCTGAAGAACCACTGAAGCACCAAAATTGGTGCTATATAGCACTAAAAAAGGTTCCCATATGATTACGAGCCAAGAACCATTTTTGGTGCCAAGAACCTTTTTTTTTTTTTTGAGTGTAGAGTAATTAAATTATAATTCAACAAAACAGCTTTAAAGCCTGGATCCCATGCATTAAAGGGATAGTTCACCCAAAAATGAAAATTATGTCATAATTTACTCACCCTAAAGTTGTTCCAAACCTGTATGAGTTTCTTTGTTCTCCTGAACACAAAAGAAGATATTTAGAAGAATGTTTGTAACAAAGCAGATAGAGCAACTATTGACTACCATAGTAGGAAAAAAAATACTATGGTAGTCAATAGTTGCTCTATCTGCTTTGTTACAAACATTCTTCAAAATATCTTCTTTTATGTTTCACGGAAGAGAGAAACTCATACAAGGTTGGAACGACATGAGAGAGTAAATTATGACAGATTTTAAAAGCAGTAAATTCACTTTAATGTATCCTAGCTCAAAATCAGTGGTTTACTGTCAAGTGCATTTCTGTGTGACAAAAGTGCAATATTACGTTTATTATCTGCATTTGCAGTAAATTCGATAATATCCATCATTAGTTGTCCCTGTCCTAGATTTATTTATTTACTCCAATTTAAGGCCCTAACCCCAGTTAAAACATTCAAGAGGGACTCATGGGCCGGATGGGCTGGATTTGCCAGGGCCGAATTTTAGCCCCAGTCCAGCCCTGATTATGCAAGTATTATTATGCATTGCATGTTATGTCATTCTTATGGTCTTCCGATATACAGTGGGGAGAACAAGTATTTGATACGCTTCCGATTTTGCATGTTTGCCCACTTACAAAGCATGTAGAAGTCTGTCATTTTTATCATAGGTTCTTCAACTGTGAGTGACGGAATCCCAAAAAAAAAAGGAATAATTTTTTAAGTAATTAATTTGCATTTTATTGCATGACATAAGTATTTGATACATCAGAAAAGCAGAACTCTTTGTTTGCAATTACAGAGATCATACGTTTCCTGTAGTTCTTGACCAGGTTTGCACACATTGCAGCAGGGATTTTGGCCCACTCCTCCATACAGACCTTCTCCAGATCCTTCAGGTTTCGGGGCTGTCGCTGGGCAATACGGACTTTCAGCTCCCTTCAAATATTTTCTATTGGGTTCAGGTCTGGAGACCGGCTAGGCCACTCCCGGACCTTGAGATGCTTCTTACGGAGCCACTCCTTAGTTGCCCTGGCTGTGTGTTTCGGGTCGTTGTCATGCTGGAAGACCCAGCCACGACCCATCTTCAATGCTCTTACTGAGGGAAGGAGGTTGTTGGCCAAGATCTCGCGATACATGGCCCCATCCATCCTTCCCTCAACACAGTGCAGTCGTCCTGTCCCCTTTGCAGAAAAGCATCCCCAAAGAATGATGTTTCCACCTCCATGCTTCACGGTTGGGATGGTGTTCTTGGGGTTGTACTCATCCTTCTTCCTCCTAACACGGTGAGTGGAGTTTACACCAAAAAGCTCTATTTTTGTCTCATCAGACCACATGACCTTCTCCCATTCCTCCTCTGGATCATCCAGATGGTCATTGTCAAACTTCAGATGGGCCTGGACATGCGCTGGCTTGAGCAGTGGGACCTTGCGTGCACTGCAGGATTTTAATCCATGACGGCGTAGTGTGTTACTATTTTTTTTCTTTGAGACTGTGGTCCCAGCTCTCTTCAGGTCATTGACCAGGTCCTGCCGTGTAGTTCTGGGCTGATCCCTCACCTTCCTCAAGATCATTGATGCCCCACGAGGTGAGATCGTGCATGGTGCCCCAGACCCAGGGAGACTGACAGTCATCTTAAACTTCTTCCATTTTCTAATAATTGCGCCAACAGATGTTGCCTTCTCACCAAGCTACTTGCCTATTGTCCTGTAGCCCATCCCAGCCTTGTGCAGGTCTACAGTTTTATCCCTGATGCCCTTACACAGCTCTCTGGTCTTGGCCATTATGGAGAGGTTGGAGTCTGTTTGATTGAGTGTGTGGACAGGTGTCTTTTATACAGGTAACAAGTTCAAACAGGTGCAGTTAATACAGGTAATGAGTGGAGGAGGGCTTCTTAAAGAAAAACTACCAGGTCTGTGAGAGCAGGAATTCTTACTGGCTGGTAGGTGATCAAATACTTATGTTATGCAATACAATTCTAATTAATTATTTAAAAATCATACAATGTGATTTTCTGGATTTTTGTTTTAGATTCCGTCTCTCACAGTTGAAGTGTACCTATGATAAAAATTACAGACCTCTACATGCTATGTAAGTGGACAAACCTGCAAAATCACCAGTGTATCAAATACTTGTTCTCCCCACTGTATACACTCACCGGTTACACATGTTCAACTGCTCATTAACACAAACGTCTAATCAGCCAATCAAATGGCAGAAACTCACTGCATTTAGGCCCAGTCCACATGAACACAGGTATTTTTGAAACCGCATCTTTTTCTATGCGGTTTGGCCGTTTATCCACACGCAAACACAGTATCCGGGCACTGAAACAGAACTTTTAAAAAAAATACTGCCTGGGTGAACATTTTTAAAACACTGTGGACAGTGATTTTTGCGTTTTTTTTTTATGTGGATGCATTATTTATTTTTTTGACGGAGGAGGGAAAAACTCTGTTTATAAAAATACCTGTGTATGTGTGGACTAGGCCTCAGGCATGTAGACATGGTCAAGATGATCTGTTGAACTTGAACTGAGCATCAGAATGGGAAAGAAAGGTGATTTAAGTGACTTTGAATGTAGGCTGGTTTGAGTATTTCAGAAACTTCTTGGATTTTCACACACAACCATCTCTAGGGTTGACAGAGAATGGTCCAAAAAAGATAAAATATCTAGTAAGTGGAAATTCTGTGGACAAAGATGCCTTGTTGATGCCAGAGGTCTGAGGAGAATGGCCAGATTGGTTCAAGCTTATAAAAAGGCAACAGTAACTCAAATAATCACTCTTGTTACAACCGAGGTCTGCAGAAGACCATCTCAGAACATGTTGAAGCAGATGGACTACAGCAGCAGAAGACACACCGGTGTCAGCTAAGAACAAGAAACTGAGGCTAAAATTCACACGGGCTCACCAAAACTAAAATAGAAAATTGGAAAAAACATGAGAGTTTCGATTTCTGCTGTGACATTCAGATGGTATGGTCTGAATTTGGCGTAATGAACATGAAAGCAGGGATCCATCCTGCCTCGAATCAACGGTTCTGGCTGCTGGTGGTGTAATGGTGTGAGGGATATTTTCTTGGCATACTTTACTAAGTGTGCAGCGTTTAAACTCCACAGCCGACCTGAGTATTGTTTCCGACCATGTCCATCCCTTTATGACCACAGTGGACCCATCTTATGATGGCCACTTCCAGCAGGATAACGCGGCATGTCACACAGCTCAAATCATATCAAACATCACAATGAGTTCACTTTACTCAAATGGCCTCCACAGTCACCAGATCTCGATCCAAAAGAGCACCTTTGGATATACTGGAACGGGAGATTCACATCATGCATGTGCAGCCGACAAATCTGCAGCAACTGCGTGATCCTATCATGTCAATATGGACCAACATCTCTGAGGAATGTTTTCAGAACCTTATTGAATCTATACCAGGCAAATCTGAAGGCAAAAGCGAGTCCAACCCGGTAGTAGCAAGGTGTACCTAATAAAGTGGCCAGTGAGTATATATATTTAAAAACATTGTATGCATATGAAAAATACATGGATTTGTGTACAAGGCAACAAACTGCCTGCGAGAAATAAGGGTTTGTATACATTGAAACGACGTGGTTTATAAAAAAACATGTGGCAGAATATAAAAATTGTCTTCAACAGCACTGTGTGTCTATAGAAACAGGTCTTCCAGATCATGCTTTGAGAAGACACGAACGCTGCCAGCATTCTCAGGTGGACGGGAGGAGATGCCTACAGAGGCGGCTTTGTCAGAGTTGTCAGAGCTCATTACTGGACTTTTATAATATGTCTGACCTGCCAACACAACACAGACAGGATGGTTGTCCAGTCCATAGCTGGATTGGGGGGGGGTTGTTAGCAGAGCTTCAGAAGAGAGTCTGCCATTGGCATCCGTGGGGAATGTCCAACTCCAGATGGTTTAGGATGGTGGGGAGGAGATGTCAGTGCAGTGGACAGCACTTTAGAAGGATCCTGCAGAAATGATGCCTGCTTGTGAGGATGAAAAAGCAGAGTAATTCCGGTGTACAGGATATTTTTCAACTAACTTTTATCAAAATAAGTCTGTAATCTAAGAACGTTTTTCTATAAAAGTGTACAGCAGACATTCAGAAGTAAGCCCTGGTCACCCTCAGACACTTTATTCATAATAACTGGATTATTAACCCAGAATAACAAGAACATTTGTAAAATAGAAATAAAGAGCTAAAGATAGCTGGCTTAAGTTCAATAAAGAGCTGAAGTTAACAGGATTGGATGTTGTAAAGTAAAAAACAACTAAAAAACACCAGTATTCTTAGAATCCATTCCCAACACTGCATCCGAGATTGCATACTTCCCTACTATATAGTAGGCGATAAACAGTATGTCCAAATTCACAGTACTAATAATAGAGTAGGCAAAAAGTACCCGGATGACCTACTACTTCCAGCGAGGACACGATGCATACGATGGACACTTTTTACTATCCCATGATGCCATAGGACATGATTTATGAAAGGCAGTGAAGTGACGCAACTGACGCTGGCAGGTCACATGATAATAACAACATGGCGAATGTAGTACATCCAGATTACATTCATATATAGAACATAATTTTTTAGCAGTCGTGAAGTAATTACTAATTCAAGATAAATATCAAGAGAGTATGTGATTTCGGACACATCCTTACTTATGTCTGTGCTGTTATTCCCTCCAAAATGATGTCACTTCCTTTACAATGATGTCATTAAAGAAGTGGCTTATAGATTTTTTTTGTTTTTTTACAGTTAAAACAATATTGCAAAATTATATAATTATATATATATATATATATATATATATATATATATATATATATATATATATATATATATGTATATATATATATATATATATATATATATATATATATATATATGTATATATATACAGTATATATGTAATTTTGCAATATTGTTGGATATTGTGTTTAGGATTATATATGTCTCACACCTACAAAGCCAACTGGGCCCTTTAAAGCCATTGGCTATAGTGTTTTAATGATTGTTTACTAAAAATTAAAAAATGCACCTTAATCAGAGGGACCTTTGCATTCTGTATGTCTTGCACTTTTCTGTTTACCCTGCTGGCTGTGTTCATGCTCGTTCTGTGCATAAACGCTCAGCAGAAAGTGCCCCCCTGTCACGGGGCCACACTGATAATGCCATTACTCATATTTTATGATTATTAAATACTATTTATAATCTGCCTAAAACCCTCAGACAGTAACAGTAGTGTAAGTATTGTAATGATATCCATACAAAACAAGTATCAAAGGAAGTGCAATAAAGTGGTCAAGTAATACACGAAAGAAACTTTATAGTTATGTACCACATTTTCCAAAATTGAAAAGTTTGTTAATTTATATAAAGTCGCAAAGTGGTGTTCACAACTCATTCAAATCTGTAATATGTATTTCTGACATTGAAACATAAGAGGCCAGGGTAAAGTAGTAAAATGAAACAGTTTTAAAGACTTCCATCTACATTTATATGGAAGATAAAAAAAACAACCTGAAAGTTATTGCTTTCATATATTACATAAATATATTCACAGTTATAAGAGAAATAATAAGAATAATAATAATGATGATAATAATAATAATAATAATTTTATATATGTATATATATATATATATATAATTATTTTTCTATAGGGTTCAGGTCAGGGAACTGGGACGGTCATAGCAAAAGCTTAATTTTGTTCAGTTACACATTTGTGTGTTGATTTTGATGTTTGTTTTGGATCATTGTCCTAATGGAATATCTAACCGGGATATTATAAGAGTCTATCAGGTTTTAATATGATACAATGTATCCAACAAGATCCAGCAAAAAATAGGCCCGCAACATTAAAGATTCAGCAGTATATTTAACCGTGGGCATGGGATACTTTCTATTCCCTTTTCTTTTACTTCAATGAAATGTTAGATTTTTGCAATTTTTTGGAATGACAGGTCAAAGGGTTAAACAATGCAGATTTATTTTTACCGCCATCTTTGATCATATTTACCAGGGGTGGCCTGGTCACCAGGGGCCTCAATAATTCTGACCACAACTGTATGCTTTAATGCTCACCAAGGCTGCATTTATTTTATCAAAAATACAGTAATATTGTGAAATATTATTACAATTTAAAAATTGTTTAAAAATTGTTTTTGTTTTATTTGAACATATTTTTAAATTATTCTTGTGATGCAAAGCTTAATTTTCAGCATCATTACTCCAGTCATCAGTCACATGATCCTTCAGAAATAATTCTAATACGCTGATTTGCTGCTGAAGAATTTGTATTATTATTGTGTGTGTGTGTCTGTGTGTGTGTGTGTAAGAGAGAGGGTGTGTGTGTCCAATCATATAAGCAACTTGTTTGAAATTTGCCATTAAAAACTCTACTCTACTCTACTCTACTCGACAGTAGCCAATAGCTAGCCTGGAGGTTAATATTGTCTGGGATGTTACTTCAAGAGCACATCTTGCCTGGAAGTGTTACCTCATCTGCCCTTGGCCACCTTGCAATTAATCATGCATCGGATCAAAGACCGTCGTCCTTGGGCTGGGTGACAGTTTCTGCCTCTGTTACTCCACCTGATGCCACCCGCCCATGACAGGTCGGCCCTTGTCTCTAAAGATTGGCATAAAGTATGCGGGATCCACAACATGGCATCTCATGGCTTTGAGTTTTATTTAGCGTGCGTGATGGCCGGTCCTTCCGCACTCCACTGCCTCCACAGCTGCTGCTTCTTGGTGCCCATCTGTTAAGGGTATTGTGTGCACTGTGTGCTGATCCCGAACTCATTACCAGCATCCTTCCCTTATACACTATTGTTCTTTTTACTAATGTGGAGCCTCACATCCAATCTGTCTCGGATATGCCAGTTGACAGGGAGGAGAAGGGTGGTGGATGCTCAGCTGCGAGAGGTTCTGACCTGATTACAGTTTTTTGTCTTGTGAGATCGGATGGTTTAAGAATTTTTTGGGTGATTGGGGGCTGAATAAATCCTGAGAAACTGATACATGTCTAAAAGTTATTTTAGATATGTATGGTTAAGTTGAAAGATGTAAACAAAGGGTTTTTTGTGCCTTTGAGGCTGTGAAAAGAAAAAATAATAATAAATATAGCTGCAAGCAGCAATTATCGGGGCCAAGCACAACAAAGGCAAACAAGGAAGCTAGCAACAGACCATAAGTACATTGAGTTGTAATGAGATATAATTGCTTATAATATAATTTCATTAAAATTTGTGATCACAAGGGAGAGCTGCTGTGAAAATTTTTGGAGTACATTCATCTCATGGACCCAAAGACACAGTTTTTGAGTTTTGTAACGATATACCAATGCGTTCTTAAAATATAGCAATATGCAAAACCATTGCAGTTACAGCTTTGGATCTTTTTTTTTGTTATTTTGTAATTAAAATGATGGCCATGTTTTACAAGGTACAGCAATGTCATAATGGACTATGATGGAAACTGAGACAAAGACACTGGATGTAAATGTTGATGTCAATCAGACCAACGGTACTGTAGTAAGAGTCAATTATAGTGCGGCGGTCCAACCACTTTTTTGTGTGTAATAAGTATACAATTTGGTGAAAATATCTCATTTTGTTTAGGAGATATAGACATTTGTATTTATATGCATATAAAAATGATCCACACCTGACTTTGATTGCATTTTTTGCCACTTACTTAAAACAATTTGATATTTTGGCCTTACACATTCCGTCAACCCGCTATGATTTCAATTTTCCTATGATGGTTTTGTCTGAATCGGACTAATGGTTTCGAAGATATTTGCAAAAGTTTTTTAAATGCTAAATCACAATGTTGCACAAACCATAAGCGAAACATAGCAAGTTTAGTATCATTGGGCTTGGCAATGATTCAGGAATTTAACACTGTGTCTACACTTGACGCAAGCAGCACGATGTGACTTGACAAAAGACAATATAACCCATTATAATTAAGGATGTTGTCTACACTAGATGCGGTACGTCAATTTGGTTAAACGGATGCCTCATTCTATTTATGAAGTACTGACATGAAGGACAAATGCTTTGCAATGGTCTCTTTGCCACGTCCAGTGTAGACGGCTTCCAGCTGTTGCGCCGTGACTCAGCGTGACGCGTCAACGGTTGCGTCCGGTGTAGGAGATGGCTCCCTTGAAAATAAGTCAACCAAATCCAAAGTTATAAGCATGTGAATATTTGATTGCCTCAGGTCATGCTTGTGATGACATGTACCAACTTTGTTCTGAATACGATAAGCGTTGCCGAGATATTGTAACGTGCTGCTCCGAGACTTAACAGGTTGAGGATCCAAATGCAGCTTTATTTAAAGGGTAATCCACACTCGTAGTCATCAAACAGGCAAGAGTTCATAACATATAGGGGAGTGCGGGGCACAACCTAACACGGGGTTAGTTGTAACACGTATGTTTTAACCCTTTCCACACATGCCAGAATGACGAAACTTAGTTTATTTACTAGTTGCCATATCAACATTATTTAGAGAAAAAAAATAGCGCCAAAATTAAAACATCTCTGGAAGATATTACTGAACATGTATTTAACCATAGCAAAAGTAAATTTCTTACTTGAGTTTAGTTGTTTTCATCTCTGTTTTTTGTGTTTATTTAAAATAAGACAAATCTAATTTTATTTTAATCGTATATCTGTTATTTAACAGTTGAGATCGTTCTTTAATGTTGATCTAAGAGCAGAACATTAAAGCAGACATCTAAGTGCCAAATGTCATAACTTTTACTGCATCATTCTCGCTATTTTTGATCAGCTGTTTACTGTCACAAAAAACAAAAGACAATAATGCCATTAGCCTATAAAGACAACATGGAAGAGACATATTTGTCTTGAGGATTGGTAATCACGTCCTTGCCAAGTCTGCTAATATTATTAATGCATTTCAAGTGATTTGTTCAGTGTGATGTGTAAACATGGGAAAGTTAATTTATTTGCTGAACACTATAGTGGTTTCTTTATGTTAAGTTGGCAGGTGATTACTTGATGAAATATGAAACACTAGATAAGTCCAACTTAGCAAGAAGCTTCATTGAGGTAAACACATCAAGATATGTGTTACGGTCCATTACCACAATGCATGACATGACAGCAGATTTGTTCCTTCATAATGCAGTGCAAACACAACCGGGACACATCCCCAACCGTGACACATTTCTCTTCATGTCTTTCTTTATTCTCATTTGCTCTTTGGAAGTGGACAGAAGTGCTTCTTTATGTTTTGCTTATCTGTGCTTCTCAAGCATTTTAATTGCTTCTTTTTATTAGCTGTAAATATAAAGCATACGCAGATACATTATACATGTTGCAGCAGATATACAGAGCAAGTGTAAAGTGCCCCAAAAATCACAAAAAAGCACTATGAAAATATCCTAAAGGCATTTATTGGCAAAATATTTGTGAGCTCCAGCATCAACTGCTTTCATTGTTTAGGAAACCGCAGTTCTTTTTTCTTTTTGTGTTTCACAGAAGAAAGAAATAATGCAGGGTTGAAATGGCATGGGACTATTTTTTGGTCAAATTATTTAGGAGTTAGGTTGTTGTTAAAAATCTGTATTTTGTAGAAATCACCCAACTTTTTATATCTTCCTTGCTGTGTGCCAGAAAATGTGATTTATACAACAGATTTGGAAATGAAAGTGGTTGGCAGACTTTTAAATGTTGCTGTTTGTTTATGGCTCCAGAATACAGCAGGAAAAGAGGAGGACTTTTAATTAGGCACACCCGTAGAGAGGAAATGCAGCGGCTCATACAAGTATTCTGGGCAAGCAAAGGGCAGACAAGCTAGCAAAAAAGGCAACCAAAAAGGAAAATGTTGAAATCAATATTAAGTCTAAATCAGAGGGATATTCTATACAAAACAGAATGGGTGTATCAAGAGTTAATGTTATGAGTAAGAAAGAACAAGTAATTTTAGCAAGATTAAGAATGGGGCATAGTAACCTAAATGGTACGGAATGTGCAGCCAGTGTCGTGCTACGTTCACACCAAACGCGAATAGAGCGTCAAAATCGTGTCTACCGCGTCTAGTTGGACGCTTGAACATTTTGAATCCATTCGCGCGTCCACAGCGAATTGGACACGTGTATAAAATGAGCGTTTGAAGCAAAATAGACGCGTGTTCAAGGCGCTCCAGATTATCGATTCATGACACCAAAGATCGCCCGTTAGATCTCCACAAGACAAATTATATCTCATATTTAACCACTACAGAGGCATCGGAGCCAGTGGCAGATGTCAGAAGGACTGGCCGAGGAAAGGCTGCATGTTGATCGCCTGGATCTCACAACTCCAAAAACGCTAGATAATTTTTTTTTTTAAATAGGCGCTCTCTTTATAAATAAACCACAGATTTGAGCTTTAAACAACTACATTCTCACCTGAAAAAGTCTTAAAACTAAATTTTGTGTTGTATGCAGGGTTTCTTATCACGTCACTTTATCACGTGACAGCAGCAAGCAAGCTCCTGATTGGTTAACGCGGCGCGAATAGACGCCAAAGTTCAGATTTTTCAACTAGGGCATCAGACGCGAATTCGCGAATTCGTCAATAGCGTCCATCGCACCGCAGGACCTCCAGACGCGCGTCAACGTGTCTTTACATTGACTTAACATTGAAATCACTCGCTCCAGACGCTCTATTCGCGTTTGGTGTGAACGCAGCATCAGGAGTATGAGACAGTTATGCATGTTTTAATATATTGTGGGAAGTTTAATCAAGAAAGATAATGAATGATGCAGTTACAGAGTTTAGGAAGAGTAGAGCAAAATGTTAAACGCATTTTAGAAAGGCACGGAATATATCGTCGCTGCCCGATGAAACTCACGTATGTCCAAAACGGTTACTTTTCAGGAAGTGAAAAAAACACTGTATTTCAAAAGCAGTTGAATGTAGCATTGTCATACTTGGTACGGCATCTTTACATGTAACCATATTCTTGCCAGTGTAATGATATAATCCACATTTGACCAAAATTGAGTTTAAATGGACATACATGCATATTTTACTGTAACGGTGGTCGATACGTATGGAAGGATATCGCGGACAATTTTCAAAAGGAATTGCAAATGGTATTTGCAATTGCGTTTTCAATTTGTGGACGCATAATATGTGATACAATCCAAACGCAATTGCAAATCGCGCATTACCATTTGCATTTTCGTTTAGGCAAACGCACAACGACTGCCAAATTTCAAATGGAAAAGCAAAGTCTGTTTGCAATTGCATTTCCAATGTCTTGCAAGTTATGACCCTGCCATTTTGGAATAGCAATAGAAAATCACCTATTTGCTCTTTTATTTCCTCCGTGTCCTGCCACAACCTGCACAAAATTCAAATGAAATCGCAATCCCCTTTGCGTTTGCATTTCCGATGCCTAACACAGTCAACTGTCAATCAGGCTTGAGGGCGGGGTTTATTGATGTAGTCGGAAAGTAGGCCACGCCCTCAAGTGGTGGAAAACGGGGGATTTGGCTATTTTTGTAATAAAAAACAAGTTTAAACTCTTTAGTTCAAACAAAGTCAAAATGCAGAACTGATTGTATGTTCACCTGCAACCAGAAAAAAAAACAGCAAATAAGAAAAGTGACATGACTGCATTCGGTAGGCTATAGCCTATATCAGACGAATATCATCATATTGCACCCGACACAGTAAATTATCATGATGAGTTAAAATCAGAAAATCTATAGAAACTTGACATGATGTGAGTTGTGTGTTGTCCATACGATTCTGTGCTCAAGAGCCAAGCGATCAAAAAAGAAAAGAAAACTACATTAGTGACATTCAATCGCAGTTCATGTTCGTTTCGTAGCCTACCTCCTCTGATGATCAGATTTTCTTCTTCATTTCATTTTATTCAACATTATTATTTTCATCATATGTAGCCTATTCCTATTCATTGAACTATATTTGTATCTTTATTTTGACATTTAACAGATTTGACAGAACAGCTCAACAACAGAACCTGGATTCACACAAATTTTCACGCACCTGCAGCGTTTCTGACAACAGAGAAAAACTGAAATAATATATAATAAAGTAATATAAATAAAAAGCATAAAATAAATAAATACTAAATAGCCTATTTCTCACTTATTCTAAATAATTAATACATTAAGATGACAAAACGAAAAACTACTAAATCAGATTGAATCTTATAGGCTAAAGAACCGGCATTTTTTTCTCATCAGATTAATTTAAAATTTTTCACTTTGAGGTCCGGTTATAAATTTATGTGTGTGCAGTGCACGCACACAGTGCTTACATCTACTGTGTTTATGTGAATACTCGACTTGGTATTTTGATATAGCCTATTTCTGTGTTTATTTGGCCGTTTGGGCACGCTTGTCCGTGTTGCGCTCGGAACACGCGCACAGCATCCTGTCAGTAATTCAGTTGTCTTTCGTGACTTATCGCGCTTTTATTATTTATTTTCATCAACTGAAATCTACGCGGATTATCATAAATACAACACATTTATTTATCACAAGGATCTCCGCGGCAAAACCGAAAGTAGCCTACCAGCTGGTGAAATCTTTCAAAATGTCTTTTTGCCCCAGGTTCAATAAAAGGATATGCCTATTTTAAAAGATTATAGGCCAATATTATATATTGAACTGATTTTTAAACCGAATTTAGCATATTTTGCTTTAACCATGCAGCAAAAAAATTAAATAAAAATAAAAACCTTAAAAAAATAAATAAATAAATATATATATGCCTACACATTTTAAACCGTTTAACTGTATATTAATCTGTCAAAATTCTTACTTTTGGTCAACGGTTAAAGCATCCCTATCTTAATTGCTTCTTGACAATTTGCTTGCAACCAGAGCAGTCTTCTTTTGGTTTCTTTTTGTTTGGTTGGCAGGTGATAAATAGTCTATTTCCAGGTATTTGGCTTTGTTTGAAGTGCAAAAAACTACACAGTAGTTTTATGACATTTTTGTTGTTTTTGCTAAATAGACACATTGGATATTTCTCCCCATGTTCTTAGGAATGAATTATGATGAAAAAGTCCTTGGTTTTCCACCACTTGAGGGCGTGGCCTACTTTCCGACTACATCAATAAACCCCGCCCTCAAGCCTGATTGACAGTTGACTGTGTTAGGCATCGGAAATGCAAACGCAAAGGGGATTGCGATTCCATTTGAATTTTGTGCAGGTTGTGGCAGGACACGGAGGAAATAAAAGAGCAAATAGGTGATTTTCTATTGCTATTCCAAAATGGCAGGGTCATAACTTGCAAGACATTGGAAATGCAATTGCAAACAGACTTTGCTTTTCCATTTGAAATTTGGCAGTCATTGTGCGTTTGCGTAAACGAAAATGCAAATGGTAATGCGCGATTTGCAATTGCGTTTGGATTGTGTCACATATTATGCGTCCACAAATTGAAAACGCAATTGCAAATACCATTTGCAATTCCTTTTGAAAATTGTCCGCGATATCCTTCCATAGATACGCGTTCTTCCGATCATTAATTAGAATGGCCAAGTCACGTTTCATATTGACAGAGGAATACGCTCAGTTTATTAAATAGCCTACGTCTTAGTTTATTAAATTAGAACTAAACTGTGGAGAGCTTCAATGTCGTACTTTCGTCAGCCAGGTTCACAAATATAAAAATAAATAAAAATATTCGGTGACAATTACTTCGTCTAGACCATTTACCGATAAATAATAGTTGTGAATATAAAATAAACTTGAGAACAGTTGTCAAAAACAAACGTTTGCTGATACTTTACCTTACAGTGTTATCCGGCTATCCAGTGCTGAGCTTCGATGAAACTTCACGAGACCGGCGAGATGCTTCCACAGGGTGGGAGATACGCAGCGTGATTGACAGCTTTGACACCAAATGTATATCATCAAAAAAATCAGATGACATGATTTCACAACTTTTCATTGGCCATTTAGATATGTGAAGCATACTGTATAAAGAAATTAACCTGGACATTCAATCCGTCGAAAAATCTCAAAATCGGCAAAATGGACATACGTGGTTTTCATCGGACAGCGACGATATAGTAGTTTTTTTTTTTTTTTAAGAAACCGGATTGGACAAGAGAATATAATGTAATGGGAATGTAGTAGAGTAAGTGGCAGTAAGGCAACAAATTGTATGCAAGCTGCCGTAAAGCCCCAAAGAAGAAGAAGAGGAGGAAATGCAGGTGGGGGAAGCCATTTTAACTGAAAACCGAAAAGGTAGGAGGAAACTTGTTTGGGGCCTGTAGGGCCGCCTATATTTAAATAATTTCTAATTGAGCAAAATGGAATGGAATGTATATTCTGACTTTGGATTTATAACTATTTTTTGTGGAATAACTGGATAGATTAATTCCTAGAAGATTCCAGGATAAGCTAACATATGATTGGATGATATTGTTTGTTGTGATTTTCATTGTGCTTTTAATGAAATAAGTTATTACGCCTTTTCTGAAAGAGTACTGAATCTCCTGATCAAAAGACGTGAAGAAACAGCAGAAACAAGTGATAGCATATGTTAAATAACATGATCATCAACATTAAACAGCATATCAATCAAAACTGCCTAATGTTACTGAATGAAATGTCGACCCAGGACGAGCTACAGGACTTTGAAGCTTTGGGGGTGTTGATGGACTCGATCTACTCCATCTGTGTTTTGATCATCGCTCTGAATCCGATCTAGATGTAGTTTTTGACAAAAATGTGATTTTCTCAGATTTTTGCTCAAAATGTTTTTTTGTTTGTTTGTTTTTATAAAGAGGGTATGTTCTTTCTTTTGATATAGTGCATGTTCAGATATTCATACAACTAAATATTCTGGGGGCCATGAAACTTGTGAAAATTATTAAAGATTCTGGTGGTGGCTGGCAACGTTTTTCAAAAACGCTGGCGGGGAAATAGTTAATAATGCATTCTGACATCTAGCTACTGTCATCTTGGTAATCGTCCCAAATACACTTATAATGGAAACATGTTCTTTAGGTTATTGTTCTTCACACTAAATGGTTCTTTCACTGAAAAGTTCTTTGGAAAACCAAAAATGGCTCTTCTATGGAATCGCTTTTAGAGTGTATGTGTAGAAAACATGGCACCGTATTATACAATCATTCCGTCTCATTCCACTTCAGCTGTTCAGGAAATGTTAGACTGAAGCCTGACCCGGGAACAAAGGCCAAGGGACTAAAATTTTGAGATCAGCTTATATAACATAACACCATTTTCCTCTATAGGATGCAACTTGTGAACGTGGGTTGTTTGAGGGAAGCAAAGAATAAATTTATGGATTCATTGTGTCAATTTTCTTAGTATGTATTATTTGAGGTTCATATTCAGTACACTAACAATCTGATAACTGTGTGAATATTGTGCATACAGTGAGGAAAAAAAGTGCATAAGTGCAAAATTGCACAATTTGTCACAGGGGCAATACCCTTAAAATGACAACTTTGTACCTTATCAACCCCTAAAAGGTGCATTTTAGTACCTCAGAAGAGTAATATGCACCCTTAAGGTACTGGTATGAACTTTTATGGGTAAATAAGGTACAAAGATGTCCCTGCAATGGTACTAATGGGACTAATGGGACAATCTGTTTTTACCCCTAAAGGTACAAGTTTGGCACTTTTTGATTTCTGAGAGTAGGATATGGTTTTGTGAAATTTTATGTCACACTTAATATGAAGTTAGCGTGCAGCCCTAAGCAAAACTATGTCATTAGTGTTAACAATGCACTATTAGTAGTGGCTCATTTTATCCTGGACTGCTGATGATTTCATTTGCCTTCTAGTCTTTCTAAATGAAGACATTTTCAAAACACGTTTGAATACTAGATTGATACGTCATGCAGAACTATGCATTAAGCTTTGAAAATCAAAGGTTGAACTGTTGCCCTTACTAATGCATCCCAGAATGCACTGCAAACAGTTGCAATAGCATTTGCAAAGATGTCTGCCAAAGGAAAGACTTTCAATATCTGAAATTTCATGTATTAAACAGTAATCATTTTAATAATGTATACATGAAAACATTTGGTTTGAGCTAGTCCTAAATATTGAGAAAATGTATGCTGTCAGCTAGCCTTTTTCCTTTTTGCCTTGTTTTTGTTGTACATCAAGTGTTTCTAGTAACACTTTAGTATGGGGGAACCAACCCTGTTTTCATGGCAATTCGTACGTTTTTTAAGAGGTGGACAATTCGCACTAGAGATGTGCGGATAGGCTATTATTTAATCCGCAACCGCATAACAAAACTCATCATCCGTGCGCCATCCATCCGCACCAACGTTTTTCAAAGCCGCACCCTCCCGCCATCCACTGATTGTTTTAATGTCTATGGGCGAAGCTCTTGCCTGTTCTAGAAAGGACACTGATCCAATGCAGCAAAGATATTTAAAGGCTAAAGTCCCTACTAGTATAGGCTATTGGCTATGAATGTATTCCCAGAATATCAGCAGTGAACGAGCCTGAAGAAATTAAACCGGTAATTTTGACTGTATGGGAAGGGAGCGCGTCTTTTTCAGGCAGACAGTGCAATTCATTTTATAACAGCAGGCTTAACAATCATGCAAGAAACAAACTATGGAGCCTCGATATTAAAGAAATGCCAACTCCATGCATTCACTGAAATTCACTGAAGTCCACCGCACAACTGTGCAACGTGCATGTTCACATTTTTAATTGTCCATAACAACTCCAAACTTGCCTGCTTGCTTTGCATATTTAATTAATATGTATTTTTTTTACCTTCTTTTTTTGCTGTGGGTGTTATTGAGCTTGTAGAAGTTAAGCTCTAGCGTTCTTCTGAACATCTCGCCCTGCCATTACCCGATGTCATTTCTGATATCACTCCATAATCTCTCTCTTTAAAATGCCTATTCCCAGAGTGGTAGGATACAATGACTGGCTGTTTTAAAATATAACTTTTAAAACTTTTAAAAACTGAAATAGAACATTTTACTATTTCAAGTGTAGGTAACAATATTTAACCTCTTAAGCTCTGGGACCATTTTGGGGATTTCCGCCTGGATTTGGCCTATCCAAATTGAAAAGCTTCCTATATCCACATACAGTGGTCTAAATACACAATTTAGGTGTCAATTTAAAGGAAACCCTTTGAAGTTTCATAAACTACTGCTAAAAGTGATAACCATGTAAGTCTATGTTGTCTGAGCTGTAATAACCAGATACAGATTTATTCAAATGGATCTGAAGGGAGGACCCCCCTGCCCCCCGCCACCCCTTTAACAACACTTGGTTAACAATGCATATATTTTTCCATTTGAATGGTTCAACCGCCACCCGCCCAAATTTAATTAAAATATTATTCCGCGGCTGTAACCGCCAACCGCGCATCTCTAATTCGTATGACCTCACTCGTACGAATTGGAAAGATTTTTGCTAAATCGTATGTATTTGACGAGTTGGTCAATTCGAATGATTTTGTACGAATTACCTACCCCTAACCTCGCCCCTAAACCTACTGCGGTTTAGACAAAGCGTACAAATTCATACGAGTGAAGTCGTACGAATTAGCCACCTCGTACAAATACGTACAAATTGGTCGTGAGATAGCATTGGGGGAAACACATATTCACTATTAACTACAAATTTTGCCTCAATAAACTCCTAATTTACTGCTTGTTATTAGTTAGTAAGGTTGTTTTTGTAGCATTTAAATTATATTGGGTTGGATTAAGGGATGCAGAATAAGGCATTAACCTCTTAAGGTCTGGGACCATTTTTGGGATTTCCGCCTGGATTTGGCCTACCCAAATTGAAAAGCAGTGGTCTAAGTTCAAAAGTTTGGTGTCATTTTACAGGAAACCCTTTGAAGTTTCATAAACCACTGCTAAAAGTGATAAACATGTAAGTATATGTTGTATATGTTGTCTAAGCTGTAACAACCCCCTCAAAAAAGAGACGCTTTTTGATTTTTTTTCTTATAAATTCAGTTTTGAAAGTGTGTGATTCAGGCCCTGTGAGCTTTGTGAGCTGGTTTATGTAACTTCTAAGGGTTTCCTGTAAAATGACACCAAAATTGTGTATTTAGACCAATTTATGTGTGTATAGGAAGCTTTTCAATTTGGGTAGGGCAAATCCATACGGAAATGGTACCAGAGTAATTGGTAATTATTCTTGTCCAAAACTCCTTGGAGTGATGCTAGATTGGGGTGATTGACAGGTATTTGTTATTTTTTTGTTATATTTTACAGAAAACAGTTGTGTCTCAGGGTATGGAGTAAGTTGTATAACTTTAACATCAGAGACTAATTAAGACCTAAATTAATTAATCTCTTTGTGCAATCCTCACATTTGTAAAGGACGTATGAGGAAAAGTTGGCCTGCAGCTGCTAAATAGGGATGGTGCAGTACTTTTAAGCCTCAATTTTTAAGCATCAACTCGGGCTTTAAAAAATATGGTTCACCATCTGGCTTTAATCAAACTTAAGACCTCCTCTGAAACACCTTGCCCCTGAAAATTTGTATTAAACATATTCTCTGCAGCGTCCCAGAGTGCATACAGTGGAGGTAATGAGGGCAATCTGCTTCTGTGACGCACACATCATATCCTCACTCGACAGGAAGTGACCCCGCTGTGCCTTCGGACGTGCACAGGGATGTGGACGTTATGTGTAATTAAATTACATCCCAGATATCACTAGTGAAATTCGTGATTTTACAGATTGACTAGTGTTCACACTTAGTTCGGTTCTCTTGGTTCTTTTGATCTGGACTAAAAAAAGGAAATTATACATTTATTACTGATTTGCTGATTTTGGGCTGGGGCTTACCAATGGGTCAATAGAGCTCCGGAGGTTGACGTCACGCAGCCTGAACTCCGTCATTTTGGCAGGCAATCAGGGGAGCGCTAGAGCAGCTGTAGCATTGGTATCAGACTGTTTAAATCGTACTATTTCAACATGATGGACAGCTGATGTGTGCCAGGATGCCAGAACAGGCGGGGGAAAGCAAAGGGGAAATCATTTTAGTGTAGTAAGTTGTTGAAATGCTGTGAATTTCAGTTTATTCTTCATTCTTAAAGGGGGGGTGAAACACTCTGTTTCAGTCAATCTCATGTCAATCTTGAGTGCCTATAGAGTAGTATTGCATCCTTCATATCTCCAAAAAGTCTTTAGTTTTATTATATTTATAAAAGAAAGATAGGCTGTACTGAGTCTTTCCGGAAAAAAAACAGAGCCAGTGTATCGTGTGGGCGGAGCTAAAGAATCACGAGCGCGTGCAGCTATTGCGTTGAGAGCACCTAAAAGCTGTGACATCCTTAAACGTGGAAAAAAAAAACGTTATCCTAAATAAACCATGGAGATCAATCAGATTTAGCCATACATATATAATTCAGAATCAGATCTAGAGGCTGAAATTGAACAGGAGAAGCAGCAACGACAACTACAGCAGGACGTCTCAATGTGTATGTACTGTAACTGTAACTTATATACTTGCTTAGCGGCTTGTCATGCGCGAGTTTTACAGAATTTGTGTGTGTTTACTCGTGGTTTATGAGGACATGATTTGGTTTAAGGGCTATTGTATGCGATTTAATGTTAGCAGTAGCAAGCGGAACGGTTTTGCACGTCAGACTAGTGCGTGTTTACATAGAAAAACAATGGAATAGTAGCGCATTTGAATGAACGAGTCGATAGCTAATAACACAAAGACATTTGAAGCAGTTTCACTCACTGCCTGCTTCCAACCTTAATCGCTGGAACCGCTCCATCTTTCAGCATTAGACGAGCTACAAATCCAGAGTTGAACTGGACCTTGTTTATAAAATGATCGTCACCGAAAGGCAGGGGTCCCGTTTTTAGAACTATGGCTTATTCAACATCTTTCCTACATTTAGATATGTGAGCAAATGCATTTTTGTCTCAGTGCATGCATTGTTTTAGTTTGGCAGGGTCGCCGCTAGCTTAGCTTAGCATAATGAATGGAATCCTATGTTGCCAGCTAGCATTTCCCGAGTAAAAAACCTTGTGTACTTCTTGTGGCCTGCGTATTCACAACAAGTACAAATAGCAATACAGATTAAGACTAGGCGATTTCCTAGGCATATATTGACTTTGGACTATATTATGGGGAAGCACAGGCGAAGCACTGCTACTTGGGCACAAAGATATCACGGAGATTTCATGTGTTGCGTGATATTTCTGCGCCCAAGTAGCAGTGCTTCGCCTGTGCTTCCCCATAATATAGAAAAACAGTTGAGTGTTCCATTAACACTGGGTTCTCTGGGAAGCTGTACAGGGTTGTCTTGGGTTGTCCTGGACAACCAAAAACACACATCTTTGGTGACATTGTTGATTTCGTGACGTCCTATGACTGCAGCGCAGCCGGCAAGCCAAGCACATTTGCCTCATTCACTTCCATATTCGGGCACCCGTCCGAAAGTGAAAATCAGTAGGGGGGAAGGGCAAACTCGGGCACCTGAGCTAAGCCTGCAAATGAGCGGGACTAGAAGGAGATTGTCGCGGTTGTCGGGTGATACGATTTAACGTTGTCGGAAAGGTAAAACAAACGGACGATCATCATCATCAAGTTTTATGAAATGAATTAAAATCTTCATAAACCCAGGATGAGTTTGCCAACTTTAGCCTAAATTATAAGACAGATAGCTTGCAGACAAGCAGCCTAGGCTACTATTGTTTTGGTAGGCATTAGGCAAACTAAGCTACATGTCTGCTGATAGTTAGTTTCTCACGTTTCGTTTTAGCAAGAAGAATGAATGATGGAAGTAATGCATCACATTAATTATTTTATTCAAAATTGTTAAATGCCTAAATCCTATCATCACTATTTTGGGTATTGTTTGAAGATGCCCACTGAAAAGAGGCGGATTCAGGAGAGGGAGAGACGATTCAGGGAGGCAGCACATCACTGCAGGCTTGGCTGCGAAAAAGCCAACCAGCAGGTGAGACAGAGACTTTGCACTGTGATAAAGATGACATGACACTGTGTAGGTGAATTGATTAATTCATCAGACTCATATTTTAGCCTACTAAATGACCCGTTTAGATCTGCTCTGGCGGGTAAAACATCTAGAGAACGCCCTCAAGTTAGGGCAAGAAGATTTGTCTGTAAGGGTACTGTCTAAACACACAGTTACCTGACAAATATTTTTAAAGTAAACCTGACAACCCCCCAGATAAGGGATTTCATTTTTTCTTCATTTTTTTATTTTCTTTTAATTCCTATTATAACTGTTATACTATATATATTTTTATTTTATTCACTTATGACTATTTTAAATTAATTTCTGTGTAAAGCACTTTGAATTGCCACTGTGTATGAAATGTGCTGTACAAATAAACTTGCCTTGCCTTGCCTACTAATGGCAATGTTTCATAATTACATTCCATTTAAGATGAGGAGGAGCAGTCACATATAGGGATTTTCATGACTCAAGTCATTTTTTCTATGTTATTATTAGTAGTAGTTTGGCGATTTGAGTGCTGTATTTCAGTGTTTTACTTCTTTGTGTATATATTTTTTAATAAAGATTAAATTATTCTCAGTCCGTCATATAGCCCGTGAATTTATTTATTAAGGGTTATTAAGGATGTTGGTAGGGGAGTGCCCTTTTTTTAGGTCAGAGCAACTGCCCCTCAAAATTCTGTGCACGACCCTGAAGTCACATATACCCATACTCGAAAACAACTTTCCGAAACTTATGAGAAACCGGAAGGAGTATTTTTGGCACAGAAATGCTCCATCAAACGTCCAACTTTTGTCCATGTTTAGCATGTGAAATCCAAGTCTTTAACAGTGTAAAAAGTATGCATGAAACAGCATTTCACCCCCCCTTTAATGAATTAAGTTTTGCTATGTACTGGTATGTCTTTCGAATTAAAGTGCGCAGTGAACTCTGTTCCCTTGAAACTTGCAAAATGGCGTTGTAAACAGAATGGGTCACGTGACCTCCGGAGCTCTATAGAGGATCACACACTACCAGACTTTCAAGTCATTATGGACAGATCAAACTCAAGCAGAAACACATGCTTTGTTGCTAGGAGATGAGTGACAAATTAAAACAATGTGTTCTAAAATCGTCTCAAAATATCAAACATGTTTGATGTTATCTGACTGGATGGAATCCAGTGACTTTCGGCAACTTGCCGGTCCAGACTCTAAATATGGGCCAAATCCGTGCATTCCAGCCATTTCAGTGAAGATGCTGCCTATACAGACAACAAGGGAACCTACTATGTTTTAGCACAGAGCGTTTGCCTGAGATCTACCGAGATGGCAAGAGCTTCTCTTTCTCGTTTCCCTAATGCCTGTAGCTTCAATCCCTTAATGCTTGTCAAAGCACGCTGTGGTGGAGAAAGCACACAGTCAGCTGGTTTTAGCCTATTTTGAAACTAAAACAATAGCGTCTGCTCTGCGGGCGCATTTCATTGATCACTTTTGACAAGGTCTTTAGCCACTAGCTGTTTAATGATTACAAATAATGTTGCTACAAAAAGCTTTTTTTTTACATTATATGCCATAAAGTCTGATTGACTCTCTGAGGCGTATTAATAAATAGAGTAATTCCAGCCATAATATGTGACAATGACACGATTCAGTGTCTGTGCTTTACAGTATGTATGACAAATTGAAAGGCTTATTCTTGGCAGATTCGTGTATCTATTTCTAGATTAAAAAGTACTGGAGCATGAATACCTATTATATTCTTACATTTCACATTAAAAAGGCTAGATAATCTAAATCTTCAGTGGAACAAAGTATATTGCGCTGTCTTACTAGCTCCTGTAATTCTAGTGAACACAGGTTTAACATCCAGTAATGACATGAATGGAACCAGAACACAGGAGAGTGCGTTTTTAGAAGAGGGAAAAAACTGAGCTTGATTCATTGTGAACCTCATAAGCTGCTGTTTATTTACTTAATTTTTCTCTAGGCTTAATTTGAGGATTGAAGCAAAGTCCTTTTTAAGCTTCTCAAGTCAGCTTGGCGGCCATCTTGGTAATGCTTCTTGGCAGCTATTTATAAGTACACCTGTTTAATGGGGAACACCAAAAATATCATAATTTATCTCAGACAAAAATGATCATAAAATGTATTATAAATAGATTTTTGTTATATAGAAATTGATTGTCTTAAGACTAGGCAATGCTTCATAAAACATCATGTTCTGTAGGCCATTTAATGTGAAAATCTGTAATCTTTTCATTTTGTCAGAATGATACTTTCTAACATGAATACTCTAAATCTTTTTTAATGTCCCATAAATTCATATGTGTTTTACAAAGTCTGCAGTAGTTTAATGGCACTAAATGTTTCCTCAGGCCTAATGGTTTATTAAGCGATTAGCTTCCATTTACATACATATATTGTATGAGATAAAGAATGAGTAACAACAGCAGCAGACCTCAGTACAGGGCAGAACTACAATCTTTTTCTTTTTTTGGGCTCTCTTTTCTTTGTTTATGGACATGATGTAAACGAGCAAGGAATCCTGAAATATATGAATCAGCTTTTATTTTTATATTTTCAGTTTTTAATTCAAATTCTAATGAACAGACTGTATATATTTGCCTTTAGGTACATTAATGGAGATTAAAAAATAGTTGATCCTGGGGAAATATAATTTGTATCAAATTGAAATAATTTATATAGCTTTTATTGGTATTATTATTGTGTACTGTTTGTAGAGATAATACTGTTAATTTAATAAATTGTTAAATATTATTGTAGCCATGACTATATATTATTTTTAAATTGTATTACTCCTGAGTTAAATTAGTTTAAGTTTTAGTTAGTCATTTTGATTTATTTTTATATCAGATTTTTTTTTTTACCTGCCAATGTAAAAATTTAATTTAAGTTTTCTCATCTAATATATATATTCTATATAATATATATATTATATATATAATATATATATATATATATATATATATATTTTTTTTTTTTTTTTTTTTTCAATTAACAAAAACTGTTGTTTTTTGCTTAATGGTAACAAATAAAGATTCTGCCACTATTTTAAGTGATTTCATTTAGCATTTCTGAATGTTTGCTTGAAACTGTACTATTAAACAACTGAAAAAAAAATAGTTTGTTCAGTTTACTTGAGAATAATTTATGATTTTTATTGTATTTTCAAAGAACATCAATGGATTGAAAATTAATTGAAACTTTATATTATAATCTAAATAGTTTATTATTTTTTTTTATTATAATTTTTTTGCATGAACCAGACTTAAAGCTTTTACTAATTCTAGTATGATTGTGGACATTAATAAAATGGTAAATGGACTGCATTTATACAGCGCTTTCAACAGACCCATGGCCACCAAAGTGCTTTACATATAGCCTCACATTCACCCATTCATTCACTCATACAGCGATGGCGATGTCAGCCATGCAAGGCGCCATGCCAGCTTGTCGGGAGCAGATGGGGTTAAGTGTCTTGCTCATGGACACCTTGACCCTTGGTCAGATGGAACCAGGGATAGAACCACCAACCTTCCGGTTAGTAGACAACCTACATGAACCACTGAGCCACTGCCACCCCACAATTAAGGCTTGTTTTTTTTAAGATATGTTAACCTTTTTTAAACATATTACTCAATGCAATGCTGCCCAATCCGTGAAATCACCTTACTGAAGTTTGCAGCTGTCTCTTTCCCTCATTAGTAGGTATTACACATGGAGTTTTTGTTATTGCTCTGGGTGCTGCTATTAAAGGCTTGACAAGAGATTTACAACCAGCATTTGTTCTTCGCTTTAATTTAGTATTAAAACTAATTTGTAAAAGGTCTCCGAGGTCCCACGGTCTCTGAGCACCTGTTAAACTGCGATGGAGATTTGTGTTTCAAATAGGACAAATCTCTTGCTTGCCGATTATTAATGTCCGCTCAACAACGATTTACAGTATATTTTTTAGCACCAGTGTGACTTTCTTTGTATCGAATGATTTATGGACTTTCTGAATGGCATTAGAATATTAAAGCATTAGAGACCGTTGTGTTTTCAGTTACACTTGGATGTGTTAAAATATCTTCTTTGGTAATTCATTGACCCAAGGATTAGCTAAAGAGAAAAATCAATAAAGGAAAGGAAATAACCATAATTAGGTTACCATTCTTGTCATGAAATGACTGTAAGCTTGCTGTGATTAAAATCTGTTTTCTCTATACCCGAGTGCTAAAATTGTCCCCTCTGCAATCTGAATTTTAAAAATGTAATTTATTGTTTCATTTTTGCTCATATCAGTCTGCTTTCACACTATTTATGCTACAAAGATGAATTATGCTCAAATTACATGGCTTGTTGAAGACAGTTGTATAGAAATATAACAATAGGCTTCAATCTATAAGTAGTCCAAATACCCAGACAGAGTGGCCTGAAAGTATTTGGACACTACGGGCCCTATTTTAATGATCTGAGCGGATGATCTGAAGTGTACGACGCAGGTTAGACTTACTGTGTGTCAGAATCCACTTTTGCTCTTTAACGATGGAAAAAATGGTCGGCGCCCTGGCGCATGGTCTAAAAGGGTTGTACCCAGTCTCTTAAAGGGTTAGTTCACCCAAAAATGAAAATTATGTCATTAATTACTCACCCTCATGACGTTCGACACCCGTAAGACCTCCGTTCATCTTCGGAACACAAATTAAGATATTTTAGTTGAAAGCTGATGGCTGAGAAAGGCTTCAGACTGGCCTCCATTGGCATTCAGTACATTTACACTTCCAAGACCCATAAAAGGCACTTAAAACGTCGTTACAAAGTCCATCACACCACAGTGACTCTACAATAATTTTAAAGCGACAACAATAGTTTTTGTGTGCGCCAAAAAAAAATCGAAATAACGACTTTATTCAACCTCTTCTTGTCTTCCGTGTGTGCCTCCACGACGCATGCGCGAGAATATGACGTAGCGCCGGTGTTCAGGAATCCATGAAATGCACACTTTAGCCCGGTTTTGAGCACTACGCCGAGACCTAAAGCACGATCAATGTAGAATTCAACAGCTTAGATACGCGCGTCTTCCTCTGCTTGTAAACAAATCGCTTCTGGGTCATGTGTCCGAGCGCCGGATCTGCGTAATATTCTCGCGCATGCGTCGTGGAGGCACACACGGAAGACAAGAACAAGTTGGATAAAGGCGTTATTTAGATTTTTTTTGCGCACACAAAAACTATTGTCGTCGCTTCGTAAAATGATTGTAGAGTCACTGTGGTGAGATGGACTTTGTAATGACGTTTTAAGTGCCTTTTATGAGTCTTGTGAGTGTAAATGTACTGAATGCCAATGGAGGCCTATCTGAAGCCTTTCTCAGCCATCAGCTTTCAACAAAAATATATTCATTTGTGTTCCGAAGATGAACGGAGGTTTTACGGGTGTCGAACGACATGAGGGTGAGTAATTAATGACAGAATTTTCATTTTGGGGTGAACTAACCCTTTAATGAGTCATGGGGGTGTTTTGAGCGTAACGTGCAATAAACCAATCAAAGTCTCATCTCCCATTCCCAGCCAGTTGCGATTGCACTATGGCAGAATCGCTATTTACATGGCATTTACATTAGTTTTAATATTTAACAACACGTCCGAAAATGTAAGCTCATGCAATAGCTATATGGTACTTGATCAGATGCAATAACATTCAGCCATTTCAAGTGTCCCAATACCATTTTCTACACTTTTCTTTGCTACTGCTTGAAACTGATGTTCATTTTAATGAAGTGTTTGTATGAAGAACACTTTTCATTACACTTTTGAAACAAACATGCACATCTAACACATGATGAACCTTGTTCATTTGTCTCATATAAAACAGAACAATGTGTGTGTGTGATTACAATTATGATTATACAGTCTTAACTAAATTGCATCTTATTACAGTTCTGGTGGAACAATTATTGGGTGGAAAGGGTGTACGCTTTCCTGTTGAAACGCACCGAAATAATTAGGTTCCTTTGATCTAAACGATCTGATAGACTCATTAATGCAACGCGTAACTACATACACAAACTTTTATATATATATATGTTATATATATATATAATGTTTAGATTTCAAGTCTCTCTTCTTTGCACATTTGCTGTCTTAAATGCTATCATTCATGTCTTTTGACATTTATGATGCTTTTTGAGGCTTAAAAACTTTAGTCTCCGTTGCAGTTACATCATCAGTTTTGGGTGAACTATTCCTTTACAGTGTAACTTGGCCTTTTTTCATCCTGCTTTGTATTATTACAATGTCGGTAGTAAAAATCACTCTCCGTGTTTCATTGACCGAGAAATCGCCCCCTATACCCTCATTCACTATTCCCTACATTAGTCCACTAATGTAGTCCACTTAAAGGAGTGAATGAAAACGAGCGAGTGAATTCGGACACTGAGTGCACCAGAAGGGCTGTTGCTTATGCATAGTTTGTGCTTGCTGTATAATAATCATTTGAAAATTAGACAATTGCCAGCTCCAGGTGAAAATATTTAGCTTGTACTGTGTCATGGACAAATGTATAAACCTCAATTATACAATTTAAAAGGAATTTATACCTACATGATATTACGGTGTACCTACATTCGACCAGCGGTTTGGAAAATGGATGGATGATGGATGATTCAACTGTGGGCGCCATCTTCTGGTCAGACGCGGGAATTAATTCGCCGCGTGACTCTCACAATGCATTATGGGTATTCTTCAGCCATTGAGTGTACATTGAATGAGTGTACTCGATAATGTCCACTATGGTTTTGGACATCACTACAAATGGCTGTCCCCTCAAAAATGTTACATTCCACACCTGTCCCGGACTCCTTTCCCAGAATCCCATTTTCCAGAAGACCGATTCTGCCTCATCCCCGCAGCAACCTGACAACTGTAACAAAATAGTGCCCTATTTAAGAGTATAAGGGCGATTTCGTACAATTACAGATACTCCGCCCATGGACAGTCAGATTGACACAGGGTTATTATTAGAACCGATTTTGTAAGATAGGCTTATCACAGAAAATCTTATTACACCTTTGTTATCTGCTCTTTAAACAGCATTATGGTAAAAATGGAACACTATGCTTACCTGTATGCAACAACATGTCTTTCCGTTTCCCCCTCCGTTTGGATTAAAACACTGTTCGTCGCCTGTAAAAAAATCTGTAAAATACTGGCAGCAGTCGCCGCAATCTACTGTAATTATACGGTATGAAAACTGTGAAATTGCTTTACAGCTTATTATCGTGAAGATAAAATACAGTATTTTACAGTATTTTTATATTTTACTGTAAAATACTGGCAGCAGCAGCAGATTGCCAGCAATACACTGCATAAAAAATTCAGGTCTCCAATTGAAAATGTTCTAGTGACCGATCACATCAAAATTTTTCAGTTGGCCAAATTGAATTTCTGTGAATTGATGCAATTTAATTCACAGAAATTCAATTTAGCCAACTAAAACATTTTGATGTGATCGGTCACTAGAAAATTTTCAATTGGAGACCTGATTTTTTTTTTTAACAGTGTATGATGTAATTCTACAATATTAATACTGTGAAATGTACTGTGCCATATACTGTAAAAAATAAATGCAGTACATTTCTGTGATTATTTCAATTTACAATACTCTCTAAAAATGGTGAGGTAAAAATAACCTAATTTAAGTCATTTTGGCAACAGTTCTAGATCAAAAAGGGAACCCCGAAATTGTTTGGAAATTAAAAATCACACAGTAAAGTACAGTAAAAAGACAAATAAAATATAGAAAAGCAATGTGAACATTTGTAAGAAAAGGTGCCGAAAAGAATACAAACTCAAACTCTGTTGTATAGCTTAACAGTTAAATGACAAAGTTTAATAATCAATGTTTAAGAACAAATTTGATCAGTTGTGTACTACAGCACAAAACCGTAATACATATTCGTTTTGAAAATGGGCTGTAAATTAACAGCAGTTACTTTCCATGAAAAATATTGCCCAGAATGCATTACTTTCTACAGCACATTACTGTTTAAATGGAAAACAGTACGTTACTGTTAGAATTTGGCCATTTTTTACAGTGTACAAACACAGAGGTTTGACAGATTGTCCGTCGCGGTGTTCTCTCCATATTTATGATTCTTTGCAGCCTTTATCCGCAGTCTTTTACAGCCGCTGGATCCTTCACAGGAAACTGAAAGTAACTTGCTCCCACTGAACTCTTATACAAGTCGACACCATTGTTACTAAAAGTTTGCTAAGAAGTATTTCCTACAAAAGCAATGTCATGTTTAACTCTGCTCAAGACTATCCATAGCATACTGGTGAGAGTGGCCTTGAAAGGCAACATGCCCAGTGCATTATGCGTATTGAAGTTTTCCTACCTATTTGACAAAAGGGAAGACTTTAGTCAGGTAGCACCTTTCTTTTATCACCTTTCTGTTGCATAGGCAGCCAAGTTTTATTGAAAGCCCATTTTGTCAGCGGTGCATAGTGGTTGCAATAAGCAGATACCATCATATTATCAGTCAAAAGTTATGCTGTTAAGTTTACTTCGACTGATCTTGTTAATGAGGAAAAACTCATTATTCGATAGGTTTTGAGACGGTTAAACATTTACATTATGTTTCCTGCAGTATTCCATCATAGCAGTACGAAGCTGAAACTAATGTCCATGTTTGGGGACATGTTTTAATTCTGTTCAGCCGTTCTGAAGCCCAATGTCTGTTTGTGTCTGTGTTCTCCAGATCGATAACACGAAAACACTCTCTGAAACACTCACTGTCTCTGGCTGGATGTAATATTTTCTGTTTGTCACTCACAGCAGAAAACAGTTTATTTTTTTTGCTGACAAAGTAAGCAGTGTAAAATTAAATGCTCACAGACGTGTTCGAGCCTCTTGATTGTGGCAATAAAGCTCACATTGATGGAAATCAGAGAGAGAAAGAGCCGTTATTGTTTGGCTTTAGGCAACACGGAGCACTGATCAATTATAATTATTTTTATTCTCTTTTGTGACTTTCGCTGTTATTGTTCACTTATTGCCTGTGCTCGCATCGGGAGGATTCTGGAGTGATGCTCTTCATGTTGATATGGGTATTGTAGGTGGTGCTCAAAAACACTTCACTGAGCTGACAGACGTGACAGTTTGCTCAAAACATGCCATTAGCATTACTATTGCGCTAATTTAGTCTGATAAACCTGCATCTATCTGCAGGAAATAAAAGAAAATGACAAATGAATGAGATCTCTTTTATACGTCAATTGTTTCCCTTGGAAAGCAATCCGAGGAACTTCTTAATGCGAGTCTCTTCTAATACCAAAGGCTGCAATTAAATGTCCGAAATCTTAATATTCCTCATGCAATTCTCCAAAGTGCATTTTTATTTTATAAATATTGCCTTATATTTTATATTTCTATATAGTTTTTTTTTTTTTTTTCAGGTTTAGTAACAAGTAATTTGGCAGTTTAGAATTAGTTCAGTTTTTTTTGCCAAGGCAGCATTTAAAATGTTTAAAGGTGCTGTATGCAGGAATGACAGCTAGTGGTTGAAATGGGTACTGCAGTTCAAATATTCAAAATATTGTTTGCCCCGCCCCCTCTTCCTCCTCAGACTCGACAATCACGCGTGTTGCCAGTTTGAGGCCACGCAACAAGAACGAGCACAATTGACAAAGGAAGGTGAGGAGACTCACACACTGTAAGTTGATGAGTTGATTTATCCGCATTTTAATGTGCTTCTGTTCCAACACGATCACACCAGAGCCGTTGAAAAACAGAGTTACAACACTCTCATAGACTTCCATAGGAACTGAGGAATGCGGAAGTAAAGCGTGTCATGGAGCGACCAATAGTTCCAAACAACCAATAGTTCCAGCATTGAACCCCATTCATTTCAGTGTATCTCAAGAACACTCGCTGGCAAATTGATGAAATTACTGCATATTTTGCATTAATTGACCTCTCAGGAATATTAATAGAAGTGGTATTTTATGAAGCGCGTTATAGTTAATGTTTATTGTTATAATAGATCGTTAGACTCTAACTGCAGTTAGATAACGTGAGCAGCACTGCAACAGTTATATCCAGATGCTATCTGTCATATTTCAACAGTTTTTAATCTCTCTGAGATCTTTCTGTCAAAAGCGTTTCTATGAAGTTAGCCCATTCAAGGAATAACGTATAACGCCTATGAATAATTAATATGAATAACGTCTGGATAAAAAGAGTTGAATTAAACTGGTTTCCCTGTTTTTTTTTTTAAACACTATTTAAAACTTCTTTCTTATGTTAAATTCTGTATATGCTAGAATCATTCATTTATATTCAACTGTTGTGTATGTGAGTATCATAAAATAACATTCGGAAGTTAACAACATTTAAATTGTAAAAGAAATTACCACTAACCAGTAGATGGCGGTAGAGGAACACTTATTGGCTCATTAGCCATTTTTTCTATGGCTCATCAAATCACTATTATAACTTCAAAATATCTATATTGTTACTTTATTTGTACTGAAGTGTTAAATATATAGGAAAATAGGGAAAATCACAAAATCTCATGAAAAACAAAAACTTCCGACTAAACTTCACAAAAAATCTTTATTTAAATCATCTCTGTGCTTTGTTTGTTATGATGAGAGGATTTGTAGATAATGGGAAGATTTGTGTAAAATGTAAATTTGCGCTAAAATTCATTCAGCGTTTTGAGACTATTATGTTTTAATCAATATGGATTCTCATTCCTGGCAAATTAAACATATGACTGGTCATTATTTTCAACTGAAATGCACGTGATAGGCTACAACACTCAACGCTGTAAAATCCTGCACTCACATGAACCCAAATAAAATAACCAGATCACAAAAAAAATAAATAAACATTAACTTCTTTATCTCTCCCCAGAATAAAATGCTTCTGTAAAGCCTAGTCAAAGTCGATGCACATATTGTGTTAATATTTACCAGAAATTGCTGCAAATATAGTGGAACTGCTGTCTGTCCTGCTTAATCCTATTCAAACAGATTGACAGCGCAGAGTTGTTTGGAACTATTGAGAGCTTCATGAACCACGTGACCGTGAGGCGGCGAGATCAAAGAGTGTCGCAACTCTCTTTTTCTATGGCTCTGGATCACACGAAAATGCGTATAATGTCGTGTGCAATGTCGTGGAATGTATACGCTAAAATGAGGTTTGGCGTGCATGTGGTATGCAGTTTTTCACATGCATATGATACGCACTTTATGGCGTGTATATGACACGCTCTTGGGTTGGATGGGGGTGGGGAGGGGGGGGTTCGTGCGTATAATACGCCAAAAAGTGCGTATCAAATGCACACAAAAAACTGCATACAATATGTACGCCAAACCTCATTTTGGCATATACATTCCAAGACATTGCACACTCGTATTATTTATACGCATTTTTGTGAGATCGGGCTCTTCCATTGGGCTCTTTTTTAGATGGATGCAGCTTTTTAGGTCAGGTAGAATCTCTGATCTCTGACCAAGTTTGTTTGCTTGCTTCCATGGCAGCAATGTGCTTTTTTCCGCCAACTGGCAACCTGTGGTGTCAAAATACTATTGGGTGGCAACCAAGCGGCAGCTTCCCCCAGTTTCTCTTGAATCCAATACGGAAGTGACTTAAACTGCAATTCATCGACTGGCCGCTAGGGACATGCTCCAAAAGGGAGCAGAATCTCATTGAGCCCCATGTTAAATTGCCCAACTTTACAGCATTAAAAAACATGTTTACAGCCTGGTACAAATTGTGGTTTTGGTCTATATATCTAATTTTGCCCTTCACGACAACTGTGAAGGGGTGAATTTTTTTTATATCTCATTCGTTTACATTATATAAAGCCTTAAAGTTCTGTATAATTAAGGGCGTGGCCACTTTGAGTGACAGATGGATAGCCGTTTGTCTGCCGTTTGTTAGTCATCGTGTCACCTCAGCTCCACCCACGTCCCGCCTTTTTGCCCATTTTCTGTTATCCGGGAGTGGCGTGCGATGATGCGCTGCCAAGATGGCAATGGCCAGCTCGACCCTACTTTACGCTTCAAAACTGCTCTTCAGAATCCTGTGGGTGACGTCACAGACACTACGTCCATATTTTTTTTACAGGCAACGTGCGGTTTCGCACAGACCAAAGCAAAAACAGACATTCAGACACGGAACGCAGATCTCAAAGTAAAATAACTGGCTGTAGCATTGTTTTTCAGAGAAACGAGTATGTGAACTCAGCATGTTTCCTAAATATCTGCAAACATATTATGGTATTTTTATGCTTTAGTACAGTCAAAAGCTTACATAGAGCACCTTTATGTTTTTCATCTAATATTTATATTTATATTTAATTTCATTTTTATTTCATGATGTGTTTTTTCTTTTTCTTTTCCCACCATTATTTAACAATAACAACACTGCTCCACAGTGAACTTCTGAGACAAAGTCACTGAATAATTCAGCTGAAGTTATACATTTTGTTTTTATACCGTGTGAAAGTGTTCTGAATCTTTCAGGCCCAATTATAAAAGCTCTCATATTTTTAGTAGAGACACTTTTTCCCCCCCTCAATGACATGTCTAAGTCTTTTGGCCTTATCTCCCTGGCTGATTTGTTGCAGGTTGTACAGGTTAGTCATATGATGTGAACTGCACATTTCAAACAGTGCCACACACTCCCAGTGGGACTGAGATCAGGGCTGGCCGTGTAAGGACACCTGCACCTTTTGTTCTTGAGCTGCTAGAATGTTAATTTGACATTGCATATCACTGTCCTGCTGAGAGATTAACTTGTTCCTAAAATGTATTTGGGTTGCATATTTCAAAAGTCCACTTTCGACATCCTGCTAACTATAAATAACTTTGCAACAACATGTCATCTAACTTTCATTAATTTGCAACGACAGTACATGTCAACTAACTCTCATTAGAGTATTAGTAGACTGTTAGGGTTCGGGTTGTAAGAATAAGTTAACATGTGTTAGCAAAGTTACTCCTAGAATGTCTAAAGTGGACTATTGAATAAAGTATTACCAGCAGCCATATCACCCTGTAGCCCAAGACTGGTTTCCCACTGAAGCTAAGCAGTGCTGAGCCTGGTTAGTACCTGGATGGGAGACCAACTGGGAAAACTAGGTTGCTGCTGGTAGAGGTGTTAGTGAGGCCAGCAGGGAGTGCTCACCCTGTGGTCTGTGTGGGTCCTAACGCCCCAGTATAGTGATTGGGACACTAAACTGTAACAAGCACCGTCCTTCAGATGAGACGTTAAACCGAGGTCCTTATTCTCTGTGGTCATTAAAAATCCCAGGATGTCCTTCGATAAAGAGTAGGGGTGTAACCCCGGCATCCTGGCCAAATTTGGCCTTTGGCCCCTGTCCATCATGGCCTCCTAATCATCTTCACGTATATATATATATATATATATATATATATATATATATATATATATATATATATATATATATATATATATATATATATATATATATATATATATATATATATATATATATATATATATATATATATACACGATTGGTATCATCCCTCAGTCTCCTCTCCACCAATCAGCTGGTGTGTGGTGGGCGTACTGGTGCAATATGGCTGCCGTCGCATCATCCAGGTGGATGCTGCACATTGGTGGTGGTTGAGGAGATTCCCCCTTCTATGTAAAAGCGCTTTGAGTGAGTGCCTAGAAAAGCGCTATATAAATGTAATAAATTATTATTATTATTATTATTATTATTATTATTATTATATTACCCCTTTTAGCCATTATTTACAGCTTAAACTTTTTGTGTGCATATTAAGTGATTTATATGTTTGTTTGTTTTGTTTTTTCATTTATCATCTATTAAGCAAACGAAACAATATGTATCATGCATCATGTTTAACTCTGGTACTGTTCGCAGTCTGTCAAATTGTTGTTTTTGTTTTGTTTTGTTTTTCATTAAATGATTGTACTATATTTTAGTTTGATAAAATTTTAGGGGATTTTATTATACTAAATTATATTTATGCAGTAGTTATAATCTTTTTGAGCATGGACCTGAAAATTAAAATCAAATTTTCAAATTAAACTCTCATAAATCCTGAATGCGTTGGAGCACAGACTTAAGTTTTTTTTACGTTTTTTTTAAAGATGACACCTGACAGATTGTTGCTGAAGTCAAGAACTTTTAAAAAATTGAACTTGAACAATGTTATAAAATGTTATAATTGTTACGAAAAGTGCACAAAAATAAAAAAAAAAATTCCAAAGAAAGATTTTATACTCTAAAACTGAGTAAATCAAAGCCATAAATATTAAAAAGCTGTGTTCCAAATCTGAGGTCGATAACTCAAAAAAAGTAGCCTGGCTCCAATCGCTGGAGGCTCCAATCCAATCCAATCCCCCTATGTACTTCCGCTCAATTTTCATTTTCCTTCAGTACTCCGTCTGGGATTGCGGTATATTCTCTGGTTTTCAACAGACAAATTTTAACCGGTCCAATCAGCAAACAGATAAAGTGGCTGAGAACGACGACGCTGATACCCTGTGCTAGTTTGAGATGACATGCGTCACGACCAAACATTAGCGATTGGTTATGGCAGATAGAGAGTGGCTCTGGGCAGATCCAATAGTTTTAAATTTCAACAGAGTACCCGTCTTCAAGGAAGTTAACACTTGTTAACGCAAAAAGAATGAGCTTTCGGTAAGAATTTGTTTGTGCGCAATACCAAACGCTTCCACTAGATGAAATTAATTTCCCTTTCATTTACAATGGTCTTTTATAACCATGAACAATTCAAGTGTGACTCTTTTTTCAGGACCATTTAACCTTTTCAAATAATGTCCATTCATCATTATCATTATCATCATCATTAATATTATTATTATTATTATTTTATTAATTTTTTTTTGGTATGTGCCAAAAAACGTTACCAAGTTTAGTACCATTCTGATTTTTCGGTCAAAAATGACCAAAAAAATAACGAGGGTTATTTAGTGTTTTTTTTTTTTTTACAGTAATACATTGTTAAAATTGTGGAATAAAGAGAAGTTGACCTTCTGTTCCAAAATTAAAGTAATAGTTATCATTCTAGGTATAAATGGGCCTTTGGATTTATGCTGTGATTTTTGGCTAGACCTAAATATCATTCCCCACATTGCAATTGGGATTTTTCTATAGATTTTTGGCAATGCTTTTACATCGTTCAAGTCAACATGAAATCAAAATTGACTATGTTCAAGTTCTTATTGTTTAATTTCTTATAATCTGATAACTTTGCATGCAACAACTACATTTGTTTCTCCTGACATCAGATAGGTAATGTTCATTATTTAGTTCATTTTAAATTGCTTTTGTATGCATCATTTTTATCTGACTCCATTCTGGATCGGAACACACACTTTTGACAATACAATAATTTCCTGACGATAAAGTCCACAATGAATATCTAATCATTTAGAAATGCATCACATTATGGAAATAAAATTAGTTGCAAAACGTAACTTTTGTTTAATGTGGTTGACGACGAACGTTTACTCTGTTTTCATCTGCAGCTCCTTCATAATGACTGTTTGCTCCTCTGGAGCTTCTTTTAACAGCTCTCTTCTGCTCTTTAAATGTTGTTCTTGTGAGTGTCTGGGTGGTTTAATGTAGCCTCCTCTTTCTGATAATTAAACCAACAGCACCCACAAGGACATTCAAACAACATGATATTGTTTTTTTCCACTTGTTTCCCCACTTATTTATGGATTTATTTTATTTTAGCTTCTTTGTAATCTTTTTTTTTATCACAGTTTTCAGATATGTCCTTCAAATTAATGAATAATTATCCTTTTTATCCATGAAATATGCTAGTTATTTTTATAGTTCAAATGTAGAGACAAACGTCGGGTGCACTATCTGTGTGGGGACTCTAGACGTACTGGTTTTTATACTGCAAAATGTATATTCTCTCCACTTACACTAACCCTATTCCTAAACCTACCCTTAACACAAAACGTTCTGCATTTTACATTTATACAGTCCCCATGAGTCTGTGTGCATTCAGGATGAAGTCCCCACCAGGATAGAAACACACACACCCCTACTGTATGTATGTATGTAGATATGTATTAGATTAGATTAGATTCAACTTTATTGTCATTACACAAGTACAAGTACAAGGCAACGAAATGCAGTTTAGGTCTAACCAGAAGTGCAATAGCAGCAAGTGCAGGATATATACAATGGTTGCGTAAGTGCAGGACATAAAAATGTTCTGAATATATATAAATATGTATAAGTAGAGAGATGGTTATTACTATAAGTAGAACTGAATTTACAGATGAATATATACAGTGAATAAATATACAGATGGCTATTACTATAAACAGAATTTACAGGTGAATATGTACTATGAATAAATATACAGATGGCTATTACTATAAACAGAATTTACAGGTGACTATGTACTATGAATAAATATACAGACGGTTATTACTTGAACAGAATTTACAGTTAGAGGTATACAATAATATGTTAGGCTAATATGAGGAATATAGCAGTGGATTAAGTTAGTACAATAAATTATGGACAGAGCTATCCGAAAGAAAGTGTAAAAGTGCAGTGGAAAGTGGTTGCATATTCCAGTTAGAAGTACGGTGCAAAATGCAAATGTAAACATTGTTACTGTAAATACAGTCGGCAGTGCAGATGAGCATTATCCAGTTACGGTATGGTGGTGCAGAATGCATAAGTAAACAGTTGTTACTGTGATAAACAGTCAGTAGTGCAAATAACAAAGTGAAGGCAGATGTGAGGTAGGAGAGTTATCAGTTTATGAGGGAAGTGGATCAACGGGGGTTTGAGTTCAATAAAGAGACAGCTCTGGGGAAAAAACTGTTCTTTAGTCTGCTGGTCCTGGTCCGGAGGATCCTGAAACGCCTGCCGGAGGGCAGGAGAGAAAACAGTCTGTGTGCTGGGTGAGAGGAGTCCTTGAGGATGCTGCGAGCTCGATGCAGACAGCGTTTCCTCTGGATGTGCTCGATGGCAGGCAGTGGAGTCCCTGTGATGCGCTGGGCAGTTTTCACCACCCGCTGCAGTGCCTTGCGCTCCGCAACAGAGCAGCTCCCATACCACACTGCCACACAGTTGGTCAGGATGCTTTCTATTGCGCAGCGGTAGAAGTTCACCAGGATGGCCGAGGAGAGCTGATTCTTCCTCAGTGTCCTCAGGAAGAAGAGGCGCTGGTGAGCCTTCTTGACCAGGCTGGAGGTGTTGGTCGTCCACGACATGTCCGCCGAGATGTGGATCCCCAGGAACTTGAAACTGGAGACACGCTCAACAGCCATTCCATTGATGTGGATGGTGTCGTGTGTGCCTCTTGACTCCTTCCTGAAGTCCACGATGAGCTCCTTCGTTTTGGTGGTGTTGAGGAGCAGGTTATTATCAGCGCACCATGTGGCCAGGTGCTGGATCTCTTCCCTGTAGGCAGTCTCATCGTTGTTGCTGATGAGACCAATCACCGTAGTGTCGTCCGCAAACTTGACGATGGAATTAGTTCCATACACAGGCTTGCAGTCGGAGGTGAAGAGGGAGTAGAGAAACGGACTTAGCACACAGCCCTGTGGTACACCAGTGTTGAGTGTGATGGATGTGGAGCAGGTGGATCCTGATCGAACATTCTGGGGTCTGTCAGTTAGGAAGTCCAAAATCCAGTTACACATTGAAGTGTTGATGCCCAGGTCTCCAAGTTTGGCAATTAACTTGGATGGGATGACAGTGTTGAATGCTGAGCTGAAGTCAACAAACAGCATGCGTGCATAAGTGTTTTTACTGTCCAGATGGGTGAGCACACAGTGCAGTGCCATGGAAACGGCATCCTCTGTGCTCCTATTGCTGCGGTAGGCAAACTGGTGTGAGTCCAATGTGGATGGTATAGAGTCTTTTAGGTGTTCCAGGACCAGCCGCTCAAAGCACTTCATAATGATGGGTGTGAGTGCTACAGGGCGGTAGTCATTAGGGCACCTCGGGCTGGAGTGTTTCGGCACTGGCACAATGGAAGTGCGTTTAAAGCATGATGGTACAGCTGCTTGGGCGAGTGACAGGTTGAAAATGTCTGTAAAAACCCCAGCGAGCTGCTCCGCACATGCCCTGAGCACACGTCCAGGGATGTTGTCTGGTCCAGCAGCCTTGTGCGCGCTGATCCGGCTCAGTGCCTTGCAGACATCTGTGGTGGAGAGTGTGATTGGTGGGTGGTCAGCTGAGGGTTTGAGCTTGGTGGCAGTTTCTCTGTTGTCTCTTTCAAAACGAGCATAAAAGTAATTTAGCTCATTCAGGAAGTTGACATCAGTGGCTGCGGGGGTGGAGTGGGGGGGTTTGTAGTCACTGATGGCCTGGATGCCCTGCCACATGCGTCGAGGGTCAGAGTTGGAAAAGTGACCCTCAATCTTAAGCTTGTAGCAGTGCTTGGCCTTTTTGATGCCCCTCTTCAGGTTTGCCCTGGATGCGCTGTAGGCTTGTGCATCTCCTGATCTGAAGGCAGTATTGCGTGACTTCAGCAGGAGTCGTACTTCCCTGTTCATCCAAGGCTTCTGATTTGGGTATGTGGTGATCTGTTTCTGGGTTGTAACACTGTCGATGGTGGTATTGATATGATCCAATACTGAGGAGGTGTAGGAGTCAATGTCCGTGTGAGCGCCACTGGTGGCTTGAGAAGCAAACATACTCCAGTCTGTGTTTAGAAACCTTTCCTGGAGTGTGGAGTCTGCCCCCGCAGGCCACACCTTGATGGTTTTCATTGATGGCTTCACGCGGTTGATGAGGGGTGAATATTTGGGTCTGAGAAACAAAGAGAGGTGGTCTGACTGTCCCAGGTGGGGGAGGGGTGTCGCAACGTAAGCGCCAGCCATGTTTGTATATACATGGTCTAAGGTTTTGTTTCCTCTGGTGTGGCAGGAAACATGCTGGTGAAACTTGGGTAGCACTGACTTTAAGTTTGAGTGATTAAAGTCACCTGCAACAATAAACGCAGCTTCCGGGTGATCAGTCTGTTGTTTACTGATGGCTGCGTGAAGTTCTTTCATAGCAAGCTTGGCATCAGCATCGGGTGGAATATAAGCTGCTGTGATAATAGTGGAGGTGAACTCCCGCGGTAGATAAAACGGTCTACATCCAACCATGAGAAACTCCAGGTTAGCTGAACAATGACTCCCAACAATAGCAGAGTTTGTGCACCAAGCTTTGTTAATATAAATGCACAATCCACCCCCTCTGCTCTTCCCAGAGCCATCTAATGTTCTATCCGCCCGGAGTGTGTGGCGTCCCGCTAGCTCGATAGCGGTGTCCGGTATTCCGCTGTTTAACCAGGTTTCCGTGAATATTAGGACGTTACAGTTCAAAAGTTTCTTACTGTGTGTGATGCTGAGTCGAATCTCCTCCATTTTGTTCACTAGCGACCGTACATTGGCAAGGAAAATGCTGGGTAAAGAGAGCCGATGAGGAGTAAGCGTTAGCTTAGCACGCGTTCCTCCACGTCTCCCTCGCCTTTGTTTACGATCACGCCGCCGTCTGCGTGCACTTCCGCCCGGCCGGGTAGAGTGCAGAGTCACCGGTGTCTTAGCGATCTCAGGAAGGAGTTGTAGATTGTCCATAAAACTGTCGGAAATTCGCAAACCAATATCCAAAAGCTCAGCGCGGGTGTACGATGTAAAGGCACAACTGTTCTGTGCGAACAGACCCGAGAAGAACAGGAAAAATACCGCAAAATTGCAGAATCTGGAGAGACGCTGAGCCTCGCGATCTACTCGCGCCGCCATCTATGTATGTATGTAGGGGAAAATTTGGCAAGTTTTTTACTTTTTACTTAAAAATTGTCAAAATTCACACAAACTATTTTGAACTTTGTAACTAAATTGACTGTTAGAGAAAAGCATTTGTGCAGTTAACCTTTTTGATAAGATTTTACAAAACGCATTATACAAGTATTTTAATGCATTAATTATACCTTGCATTTTATGATCTCATGAATAATTTTAACCACAGTATATTATAATACTAACACCAGTGGTGTAAAGTATTTGAGTAAATGTAATTAGTTAGAGTACTTAAGTAGCTTTTTGGCTACTTTGTAGTTGTAATGAGTATCAAAGATATTAGCAACGTTTACTCTCTACTTGACTACATTTTTGAACAAGTAAATGTACTTTTTACTCCAATATATTTTTGTTACACATTACATTTTGCATGGCACCTTACTATTTCTGCAGCAGTTTGCTTCTGCTATAAAGAAGCGATATCTCAATCTAAGGGCATTGAAGGTACTATATCTAGTGCTTTTTGCCTTGAATCACCCAAACATGTCACGGTGAGGACATTTCCCCACCAGTTAATTGACGTGTGGCAACAATGGTAATACCGATATCACTTCGTTTTAAATCACTAATTCTAAACCGAGAGTAAAAATGTGCATGGTCCCTCGGGCATTCATAACGGTGCGGACATTGCGTCTTGACATTGAATGGTTTGTAAATGGTTGTGCGTCTGACGTCAGCGTCTTTGACAAGACTTGAATGAACAGATGCATATAGTTGCCACAAGTGAACAGTGCGCATTGCTTGACTATTTATTTTAGTTTCGAATGGTTTCATTTAAAAGTGGAAATTCCAAGCTTTCTATACACATATTTCTCATGTCTGTGAGGCAAGTAGCCTGATGAGCTTCAGTTTATTTATGAGACATGTTCAAGAACAATGCAAGTGATCGCTCCGGCACCTCCAAGTCACGATTGTTGTCTGCTATAGTCTATTTGCTTCTTATTTATTAAATCCATTTGCTGATGAAACATTGATTAAAATTAAGATGCAATTTATACAAAACGAAATTCACTTTAAAGAAAGGCTTTCTACAAAACAATTTAATGAAGTGGTCCAAATCATTTCTGACCTTCCATCTTCTGACTTATTGCGCATCTTTTTACTTTTCATAATCAATATAGCCTAGATACAATTAAAAAATAACATTATACTATTTAAACATAAAGAGGAAATTCTTGTAAATGGTTTGAAAGTCCAAACCATACAGAAAATGCTTTCACACTAGAGATGAACCGAACCTTTGATTTCATCTGTTTGTTCTGGGCTGTGGTCCCGGGAAGATTTCACACCTGTAATTTTGATTCGGACCAAATTGAAAAGTCAGAAAATATGGACCAAACAAGGTAGGTGTGAAAGGGCCCTTGAGTACTGTTCAAATCAGATACTTTTATTCAAGTTGTATTAGAATTGGTGACTTGTAACTTGTAATTGAGTCATTTTGCTGTAAGGAATATGTACTTTTACTCAAGTATGGTTTTCAGGTACTCTTTACACCTCTGACTAACACCTTTAGAAAGTATAAAGCATTAAAAACATATGACAAACAACCAATTTCAGATGTAACAAGGAATCTGCATTTTAACCTTGGTTTCAATTGTAAAGATATAATGCATTATACATACATTGTTAATACCTTAAATAATGCATTATGTGCACAAAGGCTTTAAGTGTCACCACTTTTTTGTTTTTCAATTTTTTGTAGTTACTGAGATATGGCCCTGTTGACTACTGTAGCCCCAATATTTTAAGAATATTTGACATAAAACGGTCACATTTGTCACAGTGGTTACAGGAAGGCAAACACAGATAAAGATAGCAAGTCCAAAATGAAGGTTTAATGGTACTTCTAGCAAACAGAAGATAAAGCAGCAACATACACTAACCAAGACAGTGAACGGACAAGAAGTGACTGAAAAGGCAGAACTTAAATAGTGAACACAAATGAGGATGATGACTACACACAGCTGACACATATGAACTAATAATGACGGTAACCAAGGAGACGGATGAGTGGCTGGAATCTGAACAAAGAAACGCACGAAAAATGAAAACAAACTGAATGTCCATGATAACTGAAACTGAACAGAAACGACTGTGACAACATTAAAATAAAAATGTCTGTGCTTTGAAATATCAAATGCCATTTATTATTTACAATTGCATGAAATAAAAGAATTGGTTAAGGTTCTAGAAACTTTTGCAACGCTCTGCAACTTTAGACAATGGGGCAAGAGTAATGTGGCACCGGCGATCATTTACCACTGCATTGTTCTAATCCAGCGGCATGAAAGTGTGAGATATAATTTCTATTGCCCTTCAGAGGCCATTACAGCTTCTAACCCAATAAGGTAATTGACTCAGTGTGCTGGGCTTTGGGGAATATGGCTGCATGCAATTTCCTCAACGAGAGCGAAATGACTGGCTGAAATATCAGCAATGCCTGGCTAAATCGAGCCAACCACTTGAAGCAGATTGTGGCCTTTTACTGATGCACTCTTACAAAACGTCCAATTTAACTGATTGTGCTCAGAATTGGTTCTGCAAGTTACACCGTCTTTGGATTCTCTTTATAGAAATTAGGTTAAATCCTTTTTAGCCTCAGTCTGCTTAAAGCAGAGCTTGGTTAGGTTTGTTTGCTACGGCGAGCATCTATTTATTTTGCTCATAACAAATTGATTTATGAATTGCACATTTTGATTTGTGCTACATGCATGATCGTAGGTATGCTGCTACTTTTCTTTGCGTTCGGATGTAAAATGTCCTGCCAGATGAGAAAATAAGTAGAATAAGTATTTAACATGCATAGAAGTTGTGGTAACACTAAACAATACGATTTCATTTGTCAACTTTAGTTAACTGGTTAAACTAAAAATAAAAATGATGTTTAAAGCATTTGATAATCTTAATTAATGTAAAATTTACATTTGCGTTTTATGGAGCCCAACACATGACATGTGGGACACAAAATATGCCAAAAAAGTCAAATTAATTCCCACAACTTACTAATAAGTCAAAATGTTTTAAAATTGTGTCAAATTGTGCGCACTAAAAATGTTTCCTCGTTTTACTACACTCTAAAAAATGCTGGGTTAAAGGATTAGTTCACTTCAAAATGAAAATGTCCTGATATTTTACTCACCCCCATCTCCACCTCTAGTATGACACTTAATCCTCATTATCCTTCTGTCGTTATTCTTTTGTTTGCTATAGCCATTATTAAAAGCCATTATAGCCTTTATGCTGGCATGAATGGCCCATATAACAGCACTTTACAGTAATCCACATATTATCTGAAGTCTTTCTAAAAAAAAAGAAGCTAAAGGCACATTCTTGGAACCTTAAGTGAATTATTGTAACAAAATAGATAAAGCTCCTGGCACAACAGGTGCATTAGAGCTACAGTTAGCATCAAGCTACATAACACAATTTAAAAGATTAAAATTACACTTTCACTCAAAATGTCACTTTAGACCACCATTGAGTGTTTGTATTAGCTTCCTGTCGCGATATAATGGGGATTTTATTCATATGGTGATGTAAAACATGTTATATTTAGCATTTTATACGGAGCTCATCGCTACACCTGCTTAGCAGTTATAATGTAAACATCCATTATAAATAGCCGAAATCACATGAAAAATCACACAAAAACCTTATGCCATAGTTATCGTGTGTTTATTAGCTTCTTAGTTCACGCGTAGAAATGTAGAATTGGTTCGTTCTTCAGAAAGACAGAATGAGGAAGTGTACACACAGAAGAGCGTCATGCAGAGGGCTGGATTGAGTCGTAAGATGATTGACAGCTCTAGAGGACGAATGACTGCATGATGACTCATATCTGACGCAAATCAGAAAGAGGAGACAGAGCTCGCTATAAATGCGTTTTTAGCTCTTCAGATCGGATAATTCAGTGGGAAATGAATAGAAATTATATTCTGTATAATTAAATATTTCAAAAATGTGATAATAAATCAATATTTCTCCAAATACGCGCAATTTTGAACTAAGAGCTGAACTAAAATCTGTTCTTTGCGAGCTGTGTGAACACAACTGAACCGCTGCAGACGAGAGAGAATTAATTTGCGTGTGATATTCCATTCAAAATATTGTTCATTACAGTTTGGTTATTTTGCACTCCTGACTTAAATTAAGAAGTTAATATCACTGCAACCCAGTTTTATCATAAACAGTGGTCAAATATTGAAGCTGAAGGCTTTAATCTATCTAATGATACTGAGTTTGTCCTGATCAAGTAAGATTGTGATGTTTTAACAAGCAGTGAATGTTGAACAACAGTAATCTGGGGCCGTCGGCGATCTTGCATTGCTCTGCGACGTGCCAATGATTGCGCAATCACGCCGTAAAGGTCACGGTAAACAACCCACACTGTTAGACATTTCTGTAATTTGTACAGTTATTTACTATATATCACCCAGTATAATACTGTTTTTGTCCAGGATTGACAGAATATAATTTTATTTTCTGGAATTTAAGCAGTCCTGGACAATTTTTGGATGATTTTGACAGATGAAATATAATTTATGAAAAAAACATGGCAAAACTTTAGAATAATGTTGCTCATGTTGTTCTAAACCTGAATACATTTCTTTGTTCTTTTGAACACAAAAGAAGATGAAGAATGTTTGTAACCTAACAGATTGAGGCACCATTCACTTCTATAGTAATTTTTTCCTACTATGGAACTGAATGGTGCCTCAAAATTGTTTGGTTACAAACATTCTTTAAAAGGTTTAGAACAACTACTTTTTTATTGTTGTTGTTTTTTTTTTTTTTTAGGTGAACTATCCATTTAATGACGGACCATTATTCTAAAGTGTTACCAAAAACATTTAAAGCAAAGGCACGAAGGGTGATGAAATTTAAAATATCTTTATTCTCTCACTTAATTTTCTCTTAAGGAGGGAACAAGATGCACCACCAAAACCGGAGTGAGTCGGAAGACTGGAGAAGTTGTTAACAGGAAGACAACTGTAATCAACAACAGAGTGTCATCCTGCCTTCGCCACCTAATGGAGTTTGAATGGAAAAACTTGGACTAGGTGAGACACTTTTTTAATAGGATATGTAATGTACACAGACACTTGCGCTGCATTCACACAGGGCGTCATGCCGGTTAAAAAAGTCAAAGTAAATGAGAAGCCTTAACGTTGGCGCCCCGTGTGAATGCAGCATTAAGTTTGAGGATACCTAACTAAAGCTAATGCAGTATACATGTAATCCATCCTGCAATAAAGGAAAGGTTACATTGTTGTTTTTGATTAAATAGTTTGTGAAATCGTGTTGAGGTGATTCAGGAATATTACTTTTTTTGGAGCATGTAGTTTGTGCTGCTACTATTATGTACTGACAGTTTTCTTTGATACTTTATATCAATTTTGTTAAGCTAAATAACAGAAACACCTCTCTGTAATATGCAGTCAGGTTCAGCATCACTACAAAGTACATTCTTCAAAATATTCATAGCATTGAATCACCAACTAAAACAAAAACTGAACATTTCATTTCACATCTTCATGAAGCCATTGCAGGACTGGATTAGACTAGACAGCATACCTTTAGCTAGGTGTACCTCAAAGTGTTAACTGTTTATAATATACTATTTTACCGTTATGATGAATTGTAATGGGATTATTATTTTAATAATGATTAAATTCCAACAGTGTAAAAAGTTTGTGTATACTCAAATTGTATGACTAACTTTATATAATTCTTGTCTAGAGGGACTTCTTCTTGCCATAATGGAGCAGAATCCTGGTTCCTGTTTGAAATCATCAAATGTGCAAGATGGCACAGATCGGTACAGACATGAAACTTGTGTATACTTTCAGAATTCATTTGCTTTTTATGTTAATATTTTATTCATGTATATGAGTATTTTGCACCAAAGTTACAGTATTCTTCAACTATTTTCTGCAGAGTTTTTAAAATTGTAGCTCAAACAATAGAGTGTGGCGCTAGTAACGGCAAGGTCATGGGTTCAATTCCCAGGGAAAGCAAGAACTGACAAAATGTAAAATGTGTATCTTGAATGCAATGCAAGACGCTTTGGATAAACGCGTCTGTCAAATGCATAAATGTAAATAAAATATAAAATAAGTGACATAGAATGCACTCTGATTGCTTTTATACATGATTTTCTGAAAATAAGATTTGATTCTAGGATGTTTTAAAGTGAACTTTTTCCACACATGTACATGTTTAAGTTAAAGCACTTGCAATGTTTTAAATAAAGAATTTTATATTTAATAATAATTGTGTCTGTTTGGATTAAATGTTAGAACTTCTGTAGGATAAATTAATGTAAGAATTAATGTAATTCAGTAAGAATTAATGATTGAATAGGATTAGGATTAATGCACTGTTAACCAAGGTTTACAGTAATGTTACTGTATTATATAATTACAGTAACATGTAGTTACTGTAAACTGAAATGCGGTTATTGTACTGTAAATCTCAAATACAGTAACTTACTGGCAACAGTGTTGCCAGTAAGTTACTGTAAAATCTCTTCTAAATGTCTAACAGTGCAAGTTGGGTTGAAAATGGACAAACCCAGCGATTGGGTTGTTTTAACCCAGCAACATTTAACCCAACCGCTGAGTTAAAACAACCCATTCACTGAGTTAAAACAACTCAATTGCTTGGTTTGTCCATTTTCAACCCAACTTGGGTTGTTTTTAACCCAGCATGTTTGCTGGTTTTGCAAACTATTGCTAGTTTGTCCATTTTCAACACAACTTTGGTTGTTTTTTAACCCAGCATTTTTTAGTGTAAATCGTAGCCAAGTTGTAACAATTAATTCCCTTGTATTAGATCAATCAAAACAAGGGAATTAAATAGTTGAACATGGCCATGATTTACTAAAAGAAGAGAACAAATTCTTACACACAGACACACAGATAGCTAGATAGCCAGCTAGACAGACAGACAGATAGAGAGACAGACAGACAGACAGATAGATAGATAGATAGATAGATAGATAGATAGATAGATAGATAGATAGATAGATAGATAGATAGATAGATAGATAGATAGATAGATAGATAGATAGATGATAGATAGATAGATAGATAGATAGATAGATAGATAGATAGATAGATAGATAGATAGATAGATAGATAGATAGATAGATAGATAGATAGATAGATAGATAGATAGATAGATATCCTTCTTAAAGGCAGCAATTGTGACAGAACCGACTACTTAATGTGAGTGCCATTTGTGATACAGATTTTTTGTTTATAATTTGTAATATGATTTCCAAGTCGATTATAGGGAGCAATTGACCTTTTAATGCCAGGCCTGGTACATTCTGCTTGGAATGAATTGGGGATGAAAATCAATGCAAAACGTTTCCTCTCTTTCTTCCCGAGATGCAGAAGATCTTTCTGTCAATGGTGAGACTGTCATTTTCCATGCAAACAGGCATTGATCAAGTGCAGCCAAATCTGTATTTTAATCTCACGAGGGCAGGTCATTTTTAAAAAGAGATTCAACGCGATGTTGCCTAATGACATGCATTGTATGTAATCATGCACGTCAGACATGTTTCTCTGATAGAACGTTCTGTAGCTGAGTGTTGAAGTCACCAAGAACAGGTAAAGTTAGAGCGTGATAGTAAATCGATTGCTTGTCTGAATGATTAATTCATATCAGTTGTGTGCTGTGTGGTATGTCTCATATATTAAAATAAGAGTCAACATTGATCCTATCAGCTTTTTAAAAAAATGCCAGGTCATGACCTGAAATATGCATGTGCCAGATGAATATTCTGTTGTCAGGGATGCTGACGGGTGGGTTGTGATTGAGGACCTCGATTGCCTTGAAGAGGTCTCACTCTGTATTGGCAATTAATCACGTTGACTTATCAAACACTGTGATTTAACAGATCAACTGATTACAAGGTAAACTAATATGAAATAGTGTGTTTTATTAGCAACAACATCATCATTTATTGAACATTAGTTTGTTTTATCATATTCCGGCTGCTGCTATTTTACAAAAGTAATAAGCCAGAGTTAAACAACATCCCCTAAATGATCACCACTTTTTTTGAAAATAGACTAATTTCTCAACTCCCCTAGAGTTAAACAGCTGAGTTTTACCGTTTTCGAATCCATTCAGTCTGGCGTGAGCACTTTTAGCATAGCTTAGCATAGATATTGAATCTGATTAGACCGTTAGCATCTTGCTCAAAAAAATTACCAAAGTTTCGATAATTTTCCTATTTAAAACTGAAAAGTTGAACTTTATGGCTAGGATATGGCTAGGAACTATACCCTCATTCCTGCGTACTAATGAAGGAATTTTAGGCGCTGTGTAATATCACTGCGCCGCTGCACTCATGGTATGGCAGCAAAGTTTCTTGATCATTACGCAGGAATGAGAGTATAGTTCCTCAACATATCGGCCTAGAAAATCACAACTTTTCATTTTCCGTCGGTCTTAGTACACGATGTAACTACAGAAGAGTCAAGTTTTAAATAGGAAAAATATCGAAACTTTGGACATTTTTTGGAGAGAGATGCTAACGGTCTAATCAGATTCAATTATCTATGCTAAGCTATGCTAAAAGTGCTCCATTCCCATTGGCTGAATGGATTGAAAACGGTAAAACTCAACTGTTTAACTCTAGGGGAGTTGGAAAATTAGCCCATTTTAAAAAAAAAAACTAAAAAAAAAGTGTTCCTTTAAACTTGGAAAACTCACAGTAATCTGTAGCCTCTTACTGGTTTATTACAATAGCAGTTCTACCAACATGCCTGTAACAGAATGACCTCACTGCTCTGTGTGGGTGTCTGTCACCTCAGATACTCCAGAGCGCAGCTGAATCATCTTTCAGGCAACGGCACTGCCAAAGTCATGTTTACCTCGTGCAATCTCAGAATCAGTCTTGAGTATTGCTTCAGAGTCTCTGAGTTAGGACTACTGCCTGCAAAAAAAAATATAAAAAATAAAAAATATCCAGTCTTGAGGCACCATCATTGGATTTGGCAGATCAGTGCTATTAGTAGAAGTCACAGATGATGGTCTTAAGAGCTCTAGGAAGAGCCTGTCTGGATATTAGATCTAAAGGCATTACGATTATGTAGCCACGACTGTCAGGCCACAAAAGATGAAAGGAAATAAATGAGGCATTGATGATAGACGACCTACCTTATGTCAGATTTCATAAGTAGTCGTGCTTGTATTAGAAATTTCAGAGTGATTTCCTGATCTCAATGGACTGAAAAACCAAAGGTGTATTGACTAATTTTTTCTTATTTCCTGTGCACCAACAAAATGTCTCAGTGCCCATTTTGAACTTTGATTTGGAAGATTTCCACAAGGCCTTGGCTTTGCAGTTTGCAATATTTAGTTGCATTTTATATATGCATGTATGTATATTGAGTGCACATTTCCTATACATGTTCCTATGCATGTTCACTTATTTATTATGAAATATATGTTTTATTTCCTTTGCATGATCACTTTTGAAATGCATTTATACATTTATTTATCTGTGTATTTATTAATTTAAGCATTTGTTTATTTATGCAGTTATTTTATTATGAAAAGGTTTTATTTAAATAATTTATTGAATACACATTTCCTTTGCATGTTCACTTTTGAAATGTATTTATGCATTTATTTATTGTGAAAAATATATTTTTTATTTAAAATACATATTGAGTGCACATATTTCCTTTGCACTTTTGAAATGTATTTAATTAGTTATGCATTTATTTGTGTTTATTTATAATGAAAAAAATATTTGCTTATTTGCTGAATACACATGTCCTCATTTTCACTTTTGAAATTCATTTATACATTTATTTATGCATTTTTTATTATGAAATTATATATTTTATTTAAAATATTTAGTGTTCTTTTGACTAATTTATTTATGCATTTATGTTTAGTTTAGTTATTTAGTGTTTAGTTATTTATTATTACACATATATGTTTTATTTAAAACATTTATTTACTGCACATTCATTCATTCATTCATTCACATTTCTGTGCCAATTCCCTTGCATCGTTTACTATCAATTAAACAAATGAATGCAGTTATCTGACTTTAATTGTAATGTAGATGATGGCATCTGAACATAACTAAGGAATTCCCTGAAACAAAGCCACTGTTTTCACTTCCAATAATAACCTTTCTTTGTGATACTGCTTCAGCGTTGTATTACTTGCCGTCGAGCAGAATGCAACTATGATAATGACCCAACATTTTACTCTCTGAAAGCAAACAATACAACAAGGTGTTTCTGTTCTGTAGGCGTTTTGACCTGCCGTCTGCCTTCCACCCTGTTTTCTCCTTCTATGTGTTGGTCTGCAAGCTGAAGGACTATGCAAGCCAACTTTGCCTGAGTGGTGAATGCTGAATTAATTTGCAGACGGAAGGCTTGGTCTTCTCCTTTGATGGGGTGAACAATTACAGGGTGAGCACATGCTAACTGTGCTGGCAAGAAACACCGGAGTCATTTCAAAACAGCGGGTGTCTGGCAAGTTGCGAGATAAATAATTAATACCATGTGAGATGAACCGCTCAGAATCTGATGATAATGAGATCAAATTATTAGACGTGCTGCTCCTGATATGCGAAGATAAGTAGTAGAATGCAGGTGAATGTTACGAAATATTTTAAGGTCATCATCTCACACATATTTCACCCCAAAGTCAGACAGAACAAAGTCATCAAGACTAAATACTGTATTACTTATTTAAATTCATAATCATATTCATTGTACTGCATTCATACTAGTAATTTATTTAATAAATTAATACTTTTAATCATAAGAATGCATTCAATTATTCAAATAATGTCCATAAAGACATTTGTAATGTAACAAAAAAAAGTTTCAAACACAAAATGTAAAACTGTTTTCAACATTGACAATAAAGAGAATGTTTCTTGAACAGAAAATCTGCATATTATAATTATTTCTGAAGGATCATATGACACTGACTGAAGGGATGAAGTAATGATTTCTGGATTTTGAGATGGAAAAAAGTTACTTATTTGTCACAAATGCAATATATTTTGATGACCTATTTACAGTTGCCTAGGATTTAGCCTAGAAGTTATAAAACGTAAAGACATCAGAATCCCTAATTTGTTATGAGTTACTTTTCTATTTCTTTCTTTTTTTTCACTCCCCAATGCGCTCCACACCCTTCAGACTGGAGGACCCCTGTTGGCAGAAGTCGCTCTGTTGATTGGTTTCCCGCTGTGTTTGTCACCTAATAAATCTCATCCTATACCCTCCTCCAACAAAAAGCCAATCAAAACAGTCCACAATCAAAACCAAGCTGTTATACAAGCATCCGTATTGAACTCTAAGAGAGATAGCCGTAATCACCATGTGTTTTAATTACAGAGATTAAAAAACATGTTCTTTCACACCAGAAACATATGCTACAAAAGTATGAAAATGTTAATGCATGGCCGAGGCGTTGCAAACATGCGATTAGGCTGTACATTCCAAATGTACTTGAATTACGGCAGCAAACTTCAGTCCTCAAGGGGACAATAGACTAATTAGACTTCACCTAAACTGGATTCTCTTCAAACTGCCATGACAGTAGTTGACCTGAATGAGTAAACTGACAGTGGATGAATGAAGCTCTTGTCGAATCAGGACTTGAAGTGTTTCAGAATACAAGGACGTATAAAATAACACGCGATCATGGAAGAGTGAAATCCACAGTAGCCTTGCTGTCACAGACTGACTGTGACCCAGGACTTTTGAAGGGACAACAAACTGTTTCCACCATTACACATACACACAAACTAAGTGCCGACAAAATATACCATCCTTTTGTAGTTGTGTGTTTTTGTAGCCCTGATTTTGGTGTTGCAACATCCCATTAATCGTCCCGAGTTGTTAGTTTCATTGTTTTGTCTGTTTAATGCAGTGATTTGTTTAAATGTTTCATGTTCAGAGGCGCATGTTATTCTAATATCATTACTCAGAAAAGAACACCAAAAATACTTTACACCATAAGAGTTTATTTCATTTCATTCAGTTATCAGGTTAACTTCAATACATTTCAAACAGCTACACATACCTTCTGGTGCACCTCTTAGGCCCTGTCCTAAATGGCACACTTCATATGCACTTTCGTTCTTGTGGACTTACAATGGCTGCTGCGTGCGCGTGTCCGTTAAATACACGAGATCGTAGGGTGTCCCATTTGTCATTTTAGGTCTCAGAAGGGTGCTCGCGAGCCCTAATAGCCCTTTGATGTTTCCGCAGCAGACTTCTTCCCGACAGTCAAATCGGCATTACGTCATGAAAGTGTGGACTCGTATGAAGACCGCAAGGGTTTAGGGTGCCATTTGGGACAAGGACTCACTTGCCAACCCAGTACACTTCTTCTTCTTCTTCTTACTGGCGGCTGGCAAACCAACTTAAAAGGTTCATTACCGCCACCTACTGCAAACAAGTACGCATGGAAAGTAGCCATATTTAAAGTAGCATTTGCTCATGGAAGCTTACTCTATCTGGTTCTTACCTCATAAGCAGTGGTGTAGTCCTGAAAAAAAAAAGTGGTGTACTATTACCCAGTAGCATATTTTTTTTTAGATTTTTTTCACCACATTACAGTTCTGAAAATAATTTAAACATGTTGCTTTGGAATTATATTAAAGGTGCACTATGTAAAATGTTTTGAGTAAAATATCCAAAAACCACTAGGCCAGTGTTATATATTTTGTTCAGTTGAATACTTACAATATCCAAAATGTTTCCAACTATTTGTAAATCGTGAGAATTTGCTCACGATTGAGGGAGTCGCCTGTCAATTACGTCATATCGGCGTTACCCTCGTTTTCCGGTTTTATTCTGCAGAAACGCTTTACTCTCACTGCAGTGTGAACAAGTGTCATAGTAGCCGCAGAGAGAACGCACAGAGTAACGTCATAACATCCTTTTCAACACACTCAGATGTGTCTAATATGATCAACAGAGCTGCGTTACCTCATACTCATGACCGGAAAAGCGGAAATGGCACCGGCGACTGTGTCATAATAAAAGTCCCGCCGGAGACTGTGTCATAATAAAAGTTCCGTTGCTCTTCTCATTAACAATCGCTTTAGCTGCCTTGCTCAGCTCCACAACACTCGGTCCTGCTCTGCTTCATACTACAGTAACGTTCATAATCACATCCATCAACATTATTTCTGCCCGAGTCCTATCCCGAGTCTTTCCCACCGGCTGTGAGGTGAAGACCACATGTCCCAAGATTCTGCGCTCAAACGTGGCGTCATCAAACTACGCCTTTGTTTTGAATATGCAACCTCCAGCGGACGGAAAAGTTACATAGTGCACCTTTAATTGTGAAAAGTGATACATCTGAAATGAATGATTCATTATGCAAGTGGGTGGGAAAAAAAACTGAACCGCTGATAGGTTGAGTAAAAATTTAAATCCACACTCTGTCAGTAGACCTACTTATAAAGCTGCTGTTTCCCAGTAACATTATAAAAACACTATGTTACACGGAGGGAAGATGAAAAGAAAATGCCATCAAAACTTTCCTCAAGGCAGATACATTCATAGAATTCATTCATACTTTAATTCATATTTCCCTCAGCACTCGCTTGTAAAGGTTGTAAAACCGCTCACTTCTTTCCGTCAAGAAACCTGTGTGAGACTGTTGCTTACTGTCTAATTCAATATCAAACTTTATTTAAATTTTTTTCTGTTTTTACTATAGCATTTGTTACAGTATGAAAAAAAAGCATACACATTTAAAGCGGTTAATTCTCAATAGAATTTAAATGTGTCGCACATTTTATCATCGGTCACGATAGGAATGGCTCATATAAATCTTATCACACGTTTGGAGCGCGCGCAGAGTACGGTGATTCACACACCACTCGCGAACTGAGCATCAGTCATGTTGCATTGATAATCTTTTCAGTTCGTACAGGAACTTAGCGCTTCTAAAAGCTTGATGCATATAATTAATGAATAGCCTAATTCACTAACCACCATATTTCTTACGCTGTGTGTCCGCTGAAGTTAGAGAACTGGGCTCAATACACTGCTCAAAAACACAGAACCACAATGAGCAGTATTCTTGCGCTGCCGCGGGAAAAGGTACAATGATAGAAGTGCTAATGTAGGGGAGAACCGGGGCGAAAGTAACACGGGACGAAAGTAACAAAGTGATTTTTTCCGAGCCCTGACTACATTTACATTGCAAGCTATGACAGCACGTTCAGCACACAACCCTTGATAGATCTGCCAAATATCATGTGATTCCGCCATAGTTTCCCGCGGTTAGGTCCGAAATGCAGTTTTCAAGTACGGCAAGTAAATTAATGAAGCGGTACCTTTTTTTTTTTTTTTTTTAATTTTCATATTATTCATACTTTTGAAGAAAAAACTTATCAAATAGATACAGACATTGCAAATAAAAAATATTCTAAACAATTCAAGTTTGTACTGTCATATTACATTTGAAACATTTGATGAACTTTAACATTTAAAATGAAAATGTAATTTAATCATTTTTTTGCAAAGATAAAGGACAAAATATGTTTGCAGTTACATATTAACAAGGTCATAGTCAGGTATGTTTAATAAAAACAAGAGTAGCACCAAAAAAATCTAGCTTGTATTGTTGTGTTACTTTTGACCCACCTGTGTGTTACTTTCGTCCCACCTGATGGGGTCAAAAGTAACAATGTGCAGCTTATGTTCAAAGTGAAATTATTCTGTAGTCGTTCTACATTTGTTCAAAATACCACCTGCTATTGATAGACCACACATGTGAGTTATTGATCACAGCACAAATATATCTCGGTCTAAAACATTATCTTTTAAAATTACGATATTCTGAAAAATGGTACTTTCGTCCCTGCTCTCCCCTACCAATTACAACAAAGAATTGTGAGTTTACACAACAGCATTGGACACACGGTTAAAGGGGAAGCTAACATGACAGTAGATGATGGATTTTTAAAGCAACAAAACAAGTGGGTATACACAAATATCTATCCTTAGAAGTCGTAATACGATCTGTCACCTGTTTGTTGCCACCTAAAATGGTATGTTCCAAAAATAGGAGGAGCCAAAGCCCACAAAAGAGGCAGCCATTTTAGGGTAGAGTGAGTAGTATGGAGAGGTTGAATCTTGGGCTGCGTTCCAGTTCGTTTTTATTATGCCCTTCACTCGCTAACTTCCCTCTGTCTTGTTCACTTTAGATGTGCGTCATTGCTAACCTTGCACGAGTGCCCACAACTGGCGGAAACTTTACAATGGGCTGAATTAGAACGTCCTAAGCCCTTGATCACATGGAATCCACTATGGAGTTGATCTTATTCATTTGTCCCCTTACGGAATTGCTTAATGCAGCATTCTAGGTGTTTTTGTGTTGTTTTAAATATATTAAAACATAATTAATATATCATAGAGTTGTTTGTGGTGGGGTAAATTAAACGCAATATGCTGTGATGTCACAATTGTGTTGCATTTTGGTATATGGAGCTGCCTGAAGTGTACATATGAAGTAAACTCGCTCCCTCGGTCAAAGGCTGAATCCCAATTGGCACACTTCTATGCACTTTCGGTCTTGTGGACTTACAATGGCTGCCGCGTGCGCCTGTCTGTTAGGGTGTCCCATTCATAATTTTAGGTTTCAGAAGTGTGCTCGCAAGTGCCCCCTTTGTGGCTGTTATGCGCCCTCGATGCGCACTTCAGCTGAGCTGGCAAGTTTGCGAGCTACGCAGCAGTCAAAGCGACATTACGTAAAAAATGTGCAGACATAAAGAAAGAACGTGAGGGTTTAGGTTTGCCATTTGTGATCCAGCCAAAATTGAAGTAGCGAGGGTAAACTTCCCTCGTTCACTTCACGAAGTGGAACACACTTCAAAATGGCGGCAGGGATTCCCCCTGAGGAGAAGTGATCAGTGAAGTTTGCAAGTGCGTGTCTAAAAGTGGAGTGAAGCGCAGCCTTGTTTGTATTTTTCGGCATGTTCAAATGTGTATTGTAAATAACTTTGATGTATTTTCTTTTGTGTTTTTATATTTTTGCATCTTTGGGGATTAAAAATACTCTGGACCGTGCATTTTTGTCCCATGTCATGTCTTTTACACCTCTGTCCACTGGTACATTCTTACACTTGCTTTCCTGACTAGGTCAAAACTTTACAGCAAGGTCATGTCTTTGATTTCTAGGGAATGCATGAACTGATGAAAATTAATATCTTGAATGCAATATAAGTAGCTAGAAAAAACCCTGAATGTAATGTGAATGTAAAATATAGTACTTGTTTTATCTACTTTGTATTAATTGCCTTTTCTTATGTTGCTTTTGATTAAACCGTCTGCTATCAATGAATGTAAATTATTTCGATTTTTCATAGTTAGCAGTGTTTTGAGTTTCATACTTTCAACTGTGTTGTGTACTTTGGATTACTAGCTTTTTCTTATCTTAATGTCACTAAAGGTGTTCACTATATTAATAAATGAACGCGTAAATTATTTCAGTATTTTGTGTATATGTATTTGTATGTATTTCTCCCTTCAAAGAAGAAGTCCAAAACTTTATTGCAATGCCATGGGTTTGATTTCCAGGAAATGCATAGCTTGAATGCAGTGTAAGTAGCTTTGGATAAAAGCAGCTGCCAAATGCATGAATGTAAATGTAAAATGTAACATTACTTGTGTTGTCTACTTTGGATTAATTGCTTTTTCTTATGTTGTTTTCGATTAAATTGCCTGCTAGATTACTAAATGTAAACAAATGGTTTTGAGGGTTATTTTAGTTTCCATACCAACTTCTAACTGTGATAAATTGCTTTTTCTTATGATGCATTTGGTCAAGCAGTCTTCTAGATTAATAAATAGAACATTAAATGTAAATATCATTTTTGTGTTTCCATACTTGTGTCGAGTATGTTTCGGTCCTAGAACACTCATAAAGAATGCTTATTTTGTGGTTTTTGGGCAGTGTGAACCCAACCTGAACCAGTTTTGTAGGTCACTCTTTACCACGTTGGTCAAGCTGTTCAAACACTGGCTGATATCAGTGTTGACTGACTGAAGGGAGCCAATACAGGCCCAGCACAAGGGAGCTGACGTGTGTGAGCACTGGCTTTAGATCAAACACCTGTGCCCAGATCCGCTCCACAAGGGTGATACAGTTTAATATCACCGAAAAGATTGCATCTGAGTACATTGTGACTTTGGTGGCAATACTGTAGATGCAATGGAAAAGTTGTAAATGATGGCCGAGATACTGCAAGTCAAATTTATTTATATAACACTTTTCACAAGGGATTGTTTCACAGCAGTTTTACATAAAATCATGATGTTAAACGTATAGGGTGTGCAGTTTTGCAGAGGTTAGCAATAGCAAGTTCGCTTTGAAAGCATAATATTCCAGGGACTGAATGCAATGATTGGATGAACAATTGTGTGTGTGTGTGTGTGTGTGTGTGTGTGTGTGTGTGTGAGAGAAAAATTCAGGCATTAAAACCTATTCTAGTAGTCCCCAAAAAAGAATCAAGACTTAACCGTAAATTGTTGTGTTGTTAGTTCCGTTCATCCATTCATTCATTTTATATAAGTGTTTGAATACTTTTTAGGGCCACTGTAAAGTGTGTTCCTTGTATCTGTGTTATTGTAAACGATCCATCTATTGACCAAACTCTTCAGGCCAATTCACACAGCACTGACAGACGGCAACAGGGTTTCCTTTCAGTCAGTCACGTTCAACGTACGTCACCGTCAAATTTGGTGTGACGGCACATACAGTGGTGATCGCGAGCATTTCTCAACAAATGCTGTTTTTCACAGCATTTGAGGGGGCGTCTTCAACGAGTCTGCTGTTTATTCAGCTGTGAGAAGGTTCGGTGGAGGCATTCCTTGGTGAGTGTGCACAGCAGGATTGCTCTCTTTCCCTGTCTGTGCACCGTGGTCATCCCTAGGTGTTTCAGCGCTAAGAAAAGAGAAAGCTTTTTCCCTAAAAGAGTAATACGAGTGTGATTCTGTCCTCATTAGGATGTCCACGATCACTGTCTCGCATGTCTGGGCATAAGCATGCTGAAACTGTGTTCGTGGGTGGCTCATATTCTCTCAGGAGAACATGACCACGTCGGCGTGCTGTTCGTTTCACTGTTCTCGTAACGCTGCATTCACACGGGGCATCGGCTTAACGCTTGGCGGAGGGCGTGGCTGAAGCTTGGTGCTGATGCGACTGTCATAGTGACAACAGCTAATCACATTACTTGCCTCTTGGACCACAACACAACAAAAAAAGGTGTCTTTTGACAGCTAGTCTGTGAGACGAAATGGATGCCGATTTGAAACGGACACAATACAAGCACGATTCATACCAGATTCACCAACCGTCTCTTCCACCTTCTTCCAGGCCTGTTCTCTCAGGTTTGTGTCCTGGTATGTATACAAAGATTGGTCGTACAGAACCGGGTGATTACCCATCGCAATTATCAGTTTTTCTTTCATTTTGATCATTCTTCATTCACCAGTGTTTGAAATGAACTCATTTGGCTAGCATCTGCTCTAGGGTTGTATGAACACAATTGGCTAGCGTCTACTCTAGAGTATTTGCAAAGGGCGATCTGATTGGATGACGCCTGCGTTGGCGCTTGAAAAGTTGAGAAATCTTCAACTTCTGCTGCTTGCAACACGAGTGAAGCGACGCGGCAGAACCCACAATTCAGTTCGCCAACACAGGACATCACCCATTCAAAGGAAATGAGAAGCATTAACGCAGACGCCCCGTTTGAATGCAGCGTAAGGGCTTGAGCATTCAGCGCTCACGGCAACCCAGCATGTCACCCGGCGCTCTAGTTGCCCGACATGTTATCAGAGTCCCTCGTGGGCAACCCCTCAGTCTGCTCGTCGCCATGGGGATCAGTCTCCTGTGTGCCCCCGCAGGAAGATGACTTCACCCGTCTTCAAACAGGGTGGAGTCCCTTGGCCTATTCCCCATCTAAGGTATTGGCACCAATATGGAAAACCAAAAGAGCCAAAAGCTGCATAAAAAGTTCTACCCTTGATGGTGGGGCGGCAGTGCTACTGGCAGGCCAACTCTGCCCCACATGCGATGGCCACCCTGCAAGTCTACGGAAAGTCAAAGTGCTCACAATGCACAAGGGTAGTTGCTGTGTCAGTTGAGGTTGAGCTGCGCCAGTGACTGTGTTTAAAGTCACAGTGCTGGCCCTCGGCCAGACGATGTCCACCTTGGTGGTCCAGAAGTGCCCCCGGGCGAACCTGGCAGAGGTTGCAGAGCTGTGAGAGGTCGTCAAAGTACGCTTTCTCGATGCCCCCATCTCTCAAGGTGGCCTTTTCGGCAACACTGTCGAAAGCTGTGCCCATCAGTCTGTGCCCATCAGTCACTCGTGGGCAACCCCTCAGTCTGCTCGTCGCCAAGGGCATCAGTCTCATGTGGCCCCCCGCAGGAAGATGACTTCACCCATCTTACCCGCCTAAAGGTCTGTGAAAAACCACTCCTGAGACGAGGGAACCGGAGATGGACAGAGCTGCTCTTCCTCCGGAGGAGGGCGGGGTGGAGAATCTTTTGTCGAACTTCTGTTTTGAGACTTTGAAACCTCAAACAGGGTGGAGTCCCTTGGCCTATTCCCCATCTATGGTATTGGCACCAATATGGAACACCAAAAGGGCCAAAAGCTGCATAAAAAGTTCTACCCTTGATGGTGGGGCGGCAGTGCTACTGGCAGGCCACCTCTGCCCCACATGCGATGGCCACCCTGCAAGTCTACGGAAAGCCAAAGCGCTCACAATACACGAGGGTAGTTGCTGTGTCATTTGAGGTTGAGATGCGCCAGTGGCTGACCGTGTTTAAAGTCACAGTGCTGGTCCACCATGGTGGTCCAGAAGTGCCCCCGGGCGAACCTTGCAGAGCTGCGAGAGGTCGTCAAAGTACGCTTTCTCGATGCCTCCATCTCTCAAGGTGGCCTTTTCGGCAACACTGTCGAAAGCTGTGCCCAGCAGTTCTCAGCAGTTCAAAAGCAGGCTGAGGTAAACAAGAGAGTGCCCGACATGTTATCAGAGTCACTCGTGGGCAACCCCTCAGTCTGCTCGTCGCCAAGGGCATCAGTCTCCTGTGGCCCCCCGCATGAAGATGACTTCACCCATCTCACCCGCCAAGCGGTCTGTGAAAAACCACTCCCGAGACGAGGGACCCGGAGATGGACAGAGCTGCTCTTCGGGCGGGGTGGAGAATCTTTGATCGAACTTCTGTTTCGCTACTGGCGTCACAGCCAGCAGTACCCCAAATTCTCAGCTAGAGCAATTTCTTCTATCTCTGGGACCCAAGAGGGAGCGGTTGATGGTGTGTGACGCTATGCCTTGCCACCCTAAGCCCCCTCTTCTATCGCCAGCGGGGAGCAGAGTGCGCTTAGAGGACGCAACTCCCACATGATACCTCCCTTTGGGCAGGATGTGGGCTCCGCAGCATTCCCTTCCCCTGGAAGGGGCAAGCTTTCAAATATTCACTGAATGGGTTATGCGGAACGCAGTAATTGCTCTCTGCAAAGTCTTGTGCAGGGCACTGGAAGTGGCAGTAACTATGGCGTTTTCCATAGGGATCCCAATTAATCGGTGATGTCCGACGTACATCGAACATGACTGACTGAAAGGGAACATCTCGGTTAGGTATGTAACCCTCATTTCTTGAAGGAGGGAACCGAGATGTATGTCCCATCGCCACAGTTGCTAGCTTGCCCCTCAGTGTAAAGCAATGTGTACTGCATCTGCTTCCTTATTTATACCCGCGCTGCATAGCAGAGCGCGAGATGCAAATCTTGCATGCCAATGTGCATTGGCTCGTACTGTAGACACTCGAAGCTGAGGCTCGCAGAAGTGATCCTAATTCGCCGGTAACGTCTGACCTTCAGGGAACAAGGGTTACATATACGTAACCGAGATGTTTTGTTGAATCAGTGTGTTACCCCTGTCTGTGTTTCTCAGTGTTCGCTTTCACCAATTGAACATGTTTAATCGCCGTTTATCTGGTAGTTGAATGTCTGAGCTGTACTGTAGTCTAGTGATTGTTTGTGTTTATCGGCATCTGTCACCACGGTGTGGATTGGCCTATAAAGGGCAAAGAGCGTTGATTTAAAAAAACACACTTTGGTGTTGTACTTTTAAGATACAGTGTCTTTAGTAAATAGCATGAAAATGCTAGATCAAATTGCTTGTTCCAAGGGGGCTAAGTGAACTGTATGTAGCTTTGGATAAAAGCATCTGCCTTGTGCATTCTCTGCCAGTTCAAAAGTTTCTGGCCGTTTGTTGCTGACCTATATTGATTTCAAACAAGTGTGTTTTTTTCCTTACTTGCTACATCTTTGCTGTCAGCTTGCATTGTATTCACAGCCTCAAGCAGAACGCCCACTGTCCGTTCACTGACCGCATCATGCATACTGCACACAAGACTAGAACTTCCTGTTGCAAGATCCATTCAGATTGTTTGACGAAACCGCTTGGGGATCGGGACGCACTTGGATTTTTTGTCAGTCCATCTAGGAATCAAGAACTTGTTTAAAAGGTCCCAGATTGATCATTTATATTCTCTTATATCCTCTACAGCTTGTGAGGAATAACTTATCACTAGATTTGCTTGTGGCAATCTTTAAAAGATACAGTATTCTAAGGGTCATGGGTGGCCAAGGCTCATTGATTCACGTGGGGAGCGAAGGCTGGCCTGTGTGGTCCGATTCAACAGACGAGCTACTGTAGCTCAAATTGCTCAAGAAGTTAATGCTAGTTCTGATAGAAAGGTGTCAGAATACAAAGTGCATTGCAGTTTGTTGTGTATGGGGCTGCATAGCCGCTGACCCCTGTCCACCGCCAAAAGCAACAACAGTAGGCACGTGAGCATCAGAACTGGACCATGGAGCAATGGAAGAAGGTAGCCTAGTCTGTTGAATCACTTTTTCTTTTACATCACGTGAATAGCCGTGTGTGTGTGCGCATAACTTACCTAGGGAACACATGGCACCAGGATGCACTATGGGAAGAAGGCAAGCCGGCGAAGGCAGTTTGATTCTTTGGGCAATGTTCCTTGGGTCCTGCCATCCATGTGGATGTTATTTTGACTTGACCACCTACCTAAGCATTGTCGCAGACCATATACACACTTTCATGGAAACAGTATTCCATTTTGGGCCGGCATAAAAAGTCACTACCCGTTAGATATATAAGCAATATGAATGATTGTTTTGTGCAGTAGTTCCCTTTTTTTACACTGTACATACAGTAAATGCACTGCCATACAAACGTTTGGGATTGACAAGATTTTTAAAGGTATTTTTATGCTCAGGTAATTTTATGCTCAGAAAGAATGCATCTGTTCACTCAAAAATACAGTAATAGTTTTTTTTTTTTTTTTTTTTATGTCATCAATTCAGTGTGATTGGGACACTTTTTCCATGTCCTCTCAATGGCAAAAAGTTTCCCAATCATCCTAAATTGACCCTATATATTTACCATGATAGAGCATGCAACATGTTTTGTATATATAAATTTTCTGACACATGTCTATGCTATATGTTATATTGTTGTTGACATGAAATACTTTCAAGTAAATGTTTCAAAAGAACTGTTATGCTCACAAGGCTGCATTTATTAAAGAGATTTTGTTAAATATTATTACAATTTGCAATAACTGATTTTATTTGATTTTATCTGAATACACTTTTAAATGTAATATATTCCTGTGATCAAAGCTGAATTTTCAGCATCATTACTCCAGTCTTCAGTGTCGCATGATCTTTCAGAAATCATTCTAATATGCTAATTTGCTGCTCAAGAAACATTTATGATTATTGTAACTGTTGAAAACAGTTGTGCTTATTCGTATTTTTCTGCAAGCCGTGATACTTGTTTTAATGATTATTTGATGAATAGAATAGATTTACCTTTTATCAAATAAGTTTGAGATGTTTTGGACCTACAAAAACACATACAACACAGTTCTAGTCTCAAATTGGCTCTACATTGAGAATAGTCTCTAAAAATAAACAGTAATTTGTCAAATTATTTCTGGGCCATTAATTTTGGGGATTCAGGTTTGTGCAAAGTGCATTCGTTGGATTTGTCATGCAATAATTGTGCACTGTCACAAAAGGGTGAAGCCAGAAAATAAAAGCGCCCAGACATAAGACACTGTAATACAATATATAAATAAACCATCAGAGGATTACAGGAGCCAGAGGCGACATATCACATCCAAAGTACACTTTCTGAAGCTGAAGCTTTGGTGGATACATGGAAAGTTTGAGCCTCATGTTGTGAGTAAACAAGCACAAAGATAACCGCTGCAGACAAATATGTGGCATCAGTGTGCAAAGACAATGCTCAAAGAGGCAAACACCCGATGCCACTGGTCCCATGGCTGCTTATGATTTATCATATGGCTTTTAGCACTCACAACGGGAGCGTCTTGCACCAGCTCAGCAAATTGGCTGCCCTCAAGCTACAACTTTCATCTGCTCTGTTACAGGAAATGTTTATCTGCAATTCACTGCTTACTTTAAGATGTTTGGGGATTGCAGAATGTTTCAATGGGATGAGATACACAATTGGGACATATACTGTTGTTTTGTTTGTTGTTTGTAACCTCAACTGCTTACCTAATATGTGCTTGGGAACTGAGAATATATATATATATATATATATATATATATATATATATATATATATATATATATATATATATATATATATATATATATTTCCTTCATTATGAATATAGTATTATTTGTTTGTGTGTGTGTGTTTGTATATATTCTCTAACAAATAATAACAATAATGTCATATTATATGCCGTAAATCAAGGAAATACAGATAAAAAGAATACAGAAAATACATTAATATTGTGAAATATTATTACAATTTAAAATAATGGTTTTCTATTTGAATATATATATATATTTTTCTGTGATTTCAGCATCATGACTCCAGTCTTCAGTGTCACGTGATCTTTTCCGAGATGATGATTTGACGATTTGGTGTTTTTTGAACCTGTGACAATTTTTTTTTCAGGATTCATTTATGAATAAAAAGTTAAAAAGAACTTCAGAATCTGAATAAAAGTATTAATTGGTTTCAAAAAAAGGAAGAAAACTTTTCCACAGTAGTGTATATTGTTACAAAAGATTTATATTTAAATACATGTTTGTTTGTTTTTTTCATCAAAGAATTCTGAAAAAAGTATCACCGATTATAAACATAGATAAAAAATAAAAAAAATGTTAAGCAGCACAACTGTTTCCAAAATCGATAGTAAATGATCATATTAGAATGATTTCTGAACGATCATGTGACACTGAAGACTGGAGTAATGGATGATGAAAATACAGCTTTGCAACACAGAAATACCTTATATTTTAAAGTATATTACAATATAATAGCATTCATTTAAATTCTAATAATATTTCACAATATATTTTTTTATCAAATAAATACAGTCTTGATGATCAAAAGAGACTTATTTAATTTCATAAATTAAATACAAATTTCATACAATTGACTGGTACTGTGTATATTGGTAGAGGGTAAATACATATATACATACATATGCAAATAGGTACATAAGTAGTAGTCGTAATGGCAGGTTTTTTTTTTTTATGTCCTTGAATCTCCATCATTATTTCATGGCAATTGGTTTCCCCATAATTAGTGTCTCTTTACACAATGTGGAAGAAAAAAAATGCCCAGTGAAATAAGGACAAAAAATGGAAGACTGAATTAAATATGAATGCTGTCCTTAATATCAACATGGGCAACCACAGATATGGGCCAGGAGTACACTTCAATATTTACATAAATTTGCACTACTAAGGCGGTCTCTTCGCTCTGAGAGTCCTCTGATTTACAGCTTGGCATGAGGTAGAGAGCGACATGCCTCTTTCTTGGAGATATAAAACCAGAATGATGAGCCAGACGGATATATGACAAACATGTTTACATATACAGCCATATTTATCTCCTCTAGTCTGACCTACTGCAAAATAAAGCAGCAAATGTGTGTGTTTGGGGAGGGGGGGTTGGGGGGTGGAATAATAAGCAAAAGTCCACACTGCTCACCACTATTTAACATCCTTACTGGACTTAATCCAGCCAATTTGGTTTGTTTTGGTTCGGATCATTCATTTATTAGCATTTCGTTTTCTGCAGGAGAATTATCACGTGGACTCTATAATCTTTCATTTGCTAATAGAGTTCATAAGCAAGCAGCACAACTAATTTCGAATATGTTTTTGGGAGTGTACCGTCTTAATCTGAGTAATGCCACTTCCACCTGAATAATTAAATGAAATGTGGTCGTGTAAAGCATTCAACATGCCACATCCTGCTGCGCTGAAGAAAAAAAAAAATAATAATTGGGACATCACAGCCTTGTTAACTTATTTCTTAGAGTTCGTACTAAATAAGTTTCTCATTTGAAATTTGCATTAATTATCTCACGGCCCCATGAAATACAGATTAACTTAAGCAGAGGGGCTAAATTAAAAAAGGAGAGAGACACAGAGAGAGAGAGAGACACAGAAAGAGAGACGGTGAATATGTGCAGGATTGATGTTGCTCAGCAACCATTAATTTGAGTTTCATATGCGCAGGTTTATTTCAGTCAGGTCTATTGGAATTCCTCCGACAGTCAGCAATTAATCTTCTGCTCAATTATCTCCGCGCATTTTACTGTAGGTAGAAAGAGTGATAAGACAACTGGAAATGTTAACAGTCATGTGTATCTCCAAAACAATCTAACAACTGAATGCGTTTGAATTGTGAAGTGCCACCTGCTTGTTTTCGCCACCAAAAATAGCAAACTATTTGGCTGGGATGTAATAATGCTAGCAGTCTAAAGTGGTCAGACTACTGACTTTGAAGCTTATTATGTCCAGAAATGTCCCATTAGACAGGAAAAGACTGTCTGACTCTGATGGAAAATTTGTTTTGTTTAACATGTTGTTTATCTGAGATGAAACAACAAGAATTAAGAATGCACAGCTAAGGAATTCTATGGCAGACATAGAATCAATAATTATTTTAAATCAATAATATAAGGTAGTTGTTAAATCTATGTATTGGGTAGGATTAAGGGATGTAGAATATGGTAATAAGGCATTAATATGTGCTTTATAAGTACTTGAAGACTAAAATGTTATTGTTTATTGTATTATTTTCTTGTATTATTATTTTTTTATTAGTATTCATAATCATTTGTCTGTAAATGTGTGCTGAGGAGATGACTGTTGTACAGTAGGCCTTACATAAGGAAATTAATGTTTTCCTCTGCATATTTACCAAGTATGTATACACTAAAAGACAGTTGTTTTTATGGAAAGTGCTATTAAAGTTTATTTTAGTATAAACCAAGATGTTTCTACCTTGGTGTATTTCTTATTTAAGGTTCTTTCTTAGATGTTTATAATGTCCAGGTTTATGGTGCGTTCACAACAGACGCAAATTAAGTGTTTCGCGCGAGTGATTAACTTGTTAAGTCAATGCAAAGTTTGTGTGCGTTTGACGCGTGATTCATGTGAGTAGAAAAATCTGAACTTTGGCGGATATTTAACCGCCGAGTTAACCAATCAGGAGCTTGCTCTTGTAGTGACAACAATGAGGACAAAATCATTTGTGGATACCCGGAGCTGCACGTACTTTATAGAAACAGGATCTTGCTTGGAAGAAAGTGAGTGAGGAGGTCGGACAAGTTGTAAAAAAAACACTCTTTACTCAATTTGAGCTATACATAGGGTGATATCAGGGTGATTGGGACACTTTTTGCCATTGAGATGACATGAAAAAAGTGTTCCAATCACCCTGAATTCGCCCTATGGAGACTATAAGTTAGTTAAAGCCGGCAAATGGAGCTTATTCACCGTATTTTAAAACAATCCATGTCAGCCATTTCGCAACGAGTCGAGCCGGCTGGCTGAAGCCCCTTCCATGGCGCGAATTCGCATCTGCTGTGTAGTGAATGTCACACGCGAATGAAGCGAGTAAACTCAAAATATTCAAGCGTCCAACTACGCGCGAATAGCATGATCTATTCGTTTAATTTGCGTCTGGTGTGAACGCACAGTTAGTGTACTGCCCCGGAAGATAGCAGAAGACAGCAAAATGCAGACAGGGAGGATAGAGCAAGGGAGAGGGTAGAGGAACGGAGGAATGGAGAAACACATACAGCTGGCATGAGACAATAACTTTTCAATGTCTCTACTTTGTCTGACATATAACAATAATAAACAAGATTGCTTGGCAAAAATGACTGGTGTCTGGTCCCGTGATTCAACCATAACAGGGACAAAGCTTAATTTTCAAGTCAACAGTGCAAGTCAAGTCAAGTCATGCATGTTGAAAGGGTACTTCACCGCTGTAAAGATGAATGTGTATTTAAATTGGGTCATTTATAGCCTGGATGCCAGCCGAACTTAGCCCCGCACGCAACATTTGAGCTCGGGCAGTTCGGTCTGGACTTGATCCGTAGAGGAGTAATTATGCCCAAACAGAAACTGTTCGGACCAATGAAATTGTCAGGGCGGGCTTTATATACGGTTATGGACAGATGATAAACAGTAACATAATCATCCACGTCATCAAAGGCGCTTGGGTTGAATTTGTTCTAATCCTAAACGGAGAACTTTTTCGTATATGCATTCACCTTTACTATTTCTCTCAGAAATGATGATCGTTAGGGTTAGGGTACTCTGTGTATCCTTAAATTATTTTTTTACAACACTGGCAAAGATCGTTTACACTCATCTTTTTCTTCTAACTTTACTTATTCCAGCGTGCGTGCAGACAGGGTTGCCAAGTTTTCACAACAAAACCCGCCCAATTGCTACTCAAAACTAGCCAAAAACAAGCCCAATAGCTTTCCGGGTGGGTTCTCCGCAAAAAATGGCATTTGGGGGGTAAAATATGCGTTAATTTGGCTGGGCTGCCTGCTAAAATTTGCATTCCTGGGTCTGTATATCACATAATTGAGGTTGCTTCAACCCGCGGACTTGGCAACACAGTGCAGTTGAGTTCTGTTGACATTTGAAAACTAACATTATGCGTCGCTCCGTTGCTCTGATTGGTTGTAGGTCTATCCAATTGAGGTCTTTCCTGGTTCGGTTGAAACATGCCCCATAATCACAGCCCAACAGAGCAGTATCAGACTCATATTCTGACTAGAATAGAGTATGACGACGTCAGACTAGGTCATTTATGTAGTAGAAATGTGAAATTATTTTAGAGGTTGGTGCCTTCTAGACTGAGAAAAGCCAGAAAATGTATTTTTGGCTCATGTGGATGAAAGACAACAACTCCCAGAATGCATTTGCTTCGCAGCTCTACAAGGCAACTCCCAAGCCACGCCTACTGGTTACATCATTTGCCCACCTTGGCACCGCCCCACCGTCGTTTTCATTGTTATAGTAATTTTAAGCTGGACTATTTTAAAATATCTGTCTCCTCACATTCTTTTAATCGGTCACCATGGCAACACCGTTTGAGATATCCAATATCCATTCACAATTTAGCATCTTTAATATGTTGCCATCACGTTAAAACAAATTTCGAGTGAATTTAACAAACCCCCTAGAAGTACTAGTCAAAAATTCACATTCAAACCAAAATTGCTGACTTCCTGTTGGTTGGAGTTAATGACTGTACATTAGAAAGTTGTCTGGCTTGATGAGAACAATATATGTACCAAGTTTGGTTACTGTAGTGAAAACCGACCCCCCCCCCCCCTTTGTCAAAAGGTGGCACTATTGAGCTCCCTCACCACGCCCGTTTTTAAGGCTGTGCCCATGTTTCTTTGCCAAGTTTCGTGCAATTTGAAGCATGCTCAGAGTCTCAAAAACAAACAAGTTTAATGTGTTGCCATGACAACAGTACTCTAGATATCAAGAATCCTTTCGCAGGGCTACATCTGCGGTGTCTTGACATTATTCTAACAAAGTTTGAAGAAAATTGGGTAAAAATAAGAGGGTGATTTCAAAGCATTTTGAAAAGTGACACACTTCTTGCTGCCAGTTGGTGGCATATAATATAATACTAATAATCCTTAGAAAAACAATAGGGCCTTGAAAAGAGGAAATAAAGTGTTTAACGGGTGACAAATAATAAAGTGTTAAGGTTTAGAGGTAGGTGTAGGGAGGCCTATATTGTCTATTGTCAATAAGGCATCATCCAATTAAAATGTTAATAAATATAATAGTAAAATAGTAAATAAATAACCATAATAAATTACACTCTATCTCATAGCTATCGCTATTTTTACTTAGTGTAAACAGCATCTGTCACTAAGAAAATATGCTATTTTCACTTAGAATAAATAACCGCTGGCATGATACACACACACACACACACACACCATGGTTATTCCATAAACTGCTCTTTGGCGCTCAAAGCATGATAAGTTTGAACTGAAATGGAATTATTTGTTTTACCAGCTTCAATAGATTTGTGGTCTTAAACACTGGTCTCAATCCTGTGAATTCCCAAGGACAGAAACTTCAGCAATGCTGTGCCACTTTTGGCCCAGATCGATTTGCTTTAAAGCTGGACATGAGGCGAATGTTAAGCTGGTCGTGCAGAACGTCTGATTGTCCCTTGTGTTCGCGGCCTCGGTACGGCTGCACAGCTTACTCAGTCATAAGTTCAGCTGATTCAAAGACGGCCATGTGCAGTCACATCTCCAGAGACAGGGGCAATTTCATACACGCTGTCCATCTGTGGACTCTGGCTTTCCAATATAACTCTGACAATGCGAATGTTCTAAAAAATGTGTTATTGAAAGAAGTTTCACAGAATTCAGAGTTAACATATTTTCATTCTATAACTGCATTTGTGTAAATGTTAGATGATTTGATTCCATCTAGTTAGAGAATGTATCTGATTTTCTGTCTGGAGTAACTAGATGTTGGTGTTTAGATGTCGGATGTTTGAAAAACCCACATCAGTCCACCGTTCCTAAAATAAATAAATAAATAAAGCATTTCAGATGACTAATTACCTTTAAAATGTTACGTAATATGTTTCATTTGCAGTAGTTTAGCAATTTAATCACAAGGCACGAATCTACATTCTCAATTGGTCCTTTTCAAAACGACGATGGTTTGGAGAACCAGCAGGATGGTTTCCAGCTATTATCAATCCATTTTAAAAGGTGTTCATTTTAAAAACAACATACTGTCAAATGAAATGGAATACACCACAGGATTTTGATATTTGGTTATAAATGCTGTAGTACATTGCTAGTTCATAGGATGCAACAAGATGAAATATTAAAACTCAACCTTCATTGGAACATACAGTAGATGGAAAAGAAGTCTTTGATTCACCTAATTGTACTAACAAGTATGCTTCTCTCTAATGATATTATGCAAATCAGCTTTTGTATAATGCAGGTGCCCCCTTGCTACTTCACATTCTTTTAATTATAAGGATGTGGAACTGAGGACTGATAAAAGAAGACACTGATGATGCCTTTAGAAAGGGACATTGAAGATTTTCATCTTGTATGTTTGCAAGCACACAATTTGCTTTGAAGTACCCATTTTGCAAGAAGATTTAGCTTTCAAGTTCCCTTGCTCTTTCATCAGTTTTTCTAAAATAAGTCAGATATTATGTTGAACAGCTGACACCAAGTGTTGAGTAATGGATTTACGTACTTTGTCAGTTACACACAAAGAGCATTCACATATTTGGATCTCTAAGGACATATGTTATGTAATTACAATACATATATTGCAACCTGATCTCACAGAATTCCGTGAAATGAACACGGGTCCCTTAACTCAAAATCCGTGACAGTTTCACGGAATCGCCGAAAATTCCGTGATGGGTCCACGGAAGTGATTCCAATGCAAGTCAATGACAGTAAAAAGCAGACATGATTTTATGAATATTTATAGGCTACTTTCATATTTTGGAGCAACTAACTCCACTCCTACCCTAAACCTACCCACTCTCAACAATATAAAAACACATAACAGGCAAATACAAGTACAGTCACAGGTATTTATTGCAAAAACTGACCAAAAACAGTATAAAAGTATTAACTCATGTTGCATTCCAAGTCTTTTGAAGTCACACGATGTCTTCATGTAAAGAACAGAGTTGATCTTAATGTTTAAATCGCTAAAATGATGATCCCGCCGCTCCGTGAACACACTCATTCATATCTGATTCAAATAATACACACGCGTCTTCAGCGTGACGCATTCTGTCACGAGACACACGAGAGCCAATGGCATTTTACAATCGAAGCCAACGTAATGACGCTATTGGTCACGAGACATACGACAGCCAATGCTGTCAAAGCTGACGTAACGTTTCTCCCGGCGGCAAATTTGAAATGTATTTTTGATCTTTGGCGGATGGACTCGACGCTGCTGATCGCTTTTGGGGATTTTCTTCACACAAATTAATCGTTTGGCCTCGGAACACTTGGAATATTTGTACTTTTGGAATAAATTGTGCCTGCAGACGTATCTGCCTGTTATATCCTGTTTTTTTATAATACACATATGGTTAGGTTTAGGGAAGGGATTGGGTTACGAGTTCGAAACGTGTCTAAATACTGTAAAAAAAAATATTAAATAAATAAAATTATGCTGGCTGATTAAATCGAGAATCACACTCCATGTCATTATGGCAAAAATCATAGTTTCATGATGATAACCATGCCCAACGCGTCTGTATACTGTCATTGACTTATATAGGCATCACTTCCGTGGACCCATCACGGAATTTTCGGCGATTCCGTGAAACTGCCACGGATTTTGAGTTAAGGGACCCGTGTTCATTTCACGGAATTCTGTGAGATCAGGTTGTATATTGGAACATATATTATAAAATATATTAGTTATCATAAAAGAGGATGGATGGATTGATGGATGGATGATGGACGGACAGATGGATAAGTTATTTGTCATAAAAGAGGATGGATGGATGGATGGATGGATGGATGGATGGATGGATGGATGGATGGACAAATAAATAAGATATTATTTGTCATAAAAGAGGATGGCCGGACGGACGGATGAAATTATGGATAAGATATTGTTTATCATAAAAGAGGATTGGATGGGATGTATGGATAATATATTGTTTATCTTAAAATAGGATAGATGGATGGATGGATGGATTGATGGATGGATGGATGGATGGACGGACGGATGGATGGATGGATGGATGGATGGATGGATGGATGGATGGATGGATGGATGGATGGATGAATGGATGGATGGATGGGTGGATGGATAATATATTGTTTATCATAAAAGAGGATAGATGGATGGATGGATAAGATATTGTTTATCATAAAAGAGGATGGATGGGATGGATGGATAGATAAGATATTGTTTATCATAAAAGAGGATAGATGGATGGATAAGATACTCTTTATCATAAAAGAGGTTAGATGGATGGATGGATGGTAAGACACTATTTATCATAAACAAGGATGGATGGACAATATATTATTTATCCTAAAAGAGGATGGATGAATGAATGAATGAATGAATGAATGAATGAATGAATGAATGAATGAATGAAATGGATGGATGGATGGATTTGATGGATGGATGGATGGATGGATGGATGGATGATGGATACGATATTGTTTATCATAAAAGAGGATGGATGGGATGGATGGATGGATAATATACTGTTTATCATAAAAGAGGATGGATGGATGGATGGATGGATGGATGGATGGGTAAGATATTATTTATCATAAACAAGGATGAATGGATGGATGGATGGATGGATGATGGATACGAAATTGTTTATCATAAAAGAGGATGGATGGGATGCATGGATGAATGGATAAAATCCTGTTTATCATAAAAGAGGATGGATGGGATGGATGGGATGGATGGGTAAGATATTGTTTATCATAAAAGAGGATGGATGGATGGATAAGATATTGTTTATCATAAAAGAGGATGGATGGATAAGATATTATTTATCATAAAAGAGGATGGATGGATGGATGTCTTCTGTCATCTCCACAGTATAGTGGATGTGTGTTTAGAGAGAAGTGTAGTTAAGAACGCAGTAAGCGTGATACCAATGTAGCTCCACATTCTGCACGAACACTTGGATATGCGCCTAATAATAGCGCACATTTATCTAGGTTAACGTTAGAGCGAGCGGCCATGTAAAGTGGCTAACGTTAGGCTACTACTTACACATATCAAATACCAGCTCAGCTGAAACTCCATCCTGCAGCCGATTCTTAAACCTACCCGTCGCTGTAACCTTAACCAATGAAATTAGCTGCAGGTGGGATTTCTGGTGAAGTGGTTTGGGGGGAAACAAAATGCACGTATGAAATGAAAACCATGTCTGAGGTTGTGTTTGAATTTCCTGCCCAAAATTTACCACACAGACCAGCCCAATTGAACTATCTGTCTGTCTTTCGACTGCTAGTTGTTTTGCGACTTACTTACTAATTAAAGATTGGTCAACTAAGACTTTTCTTAAAGTTTATTAGGGGGCAGCTCTACAGACCTGAATGCAAATTTGATGATTGTTGATGACAGCTTCCCTCCTGTAATGGTCATGGTTTAATTAATGCTAAAGTATACAATCACACATAACCAAACAATATTAGGTGGAACAAGTATTTTTACATTTTGATAAAAGATTCCCTTGCGCATGCACTTTTTAATTGTCCACAATAACAGAGCGTGAAGAAAGTACATGAAGTTGTAGTGCATAATCATTGCAGAAATGTGTTCAAACTATACTGTGTTATGTGATCATTCCGTCCCATTCCACTTCAGCTGTGCAGGAAACGTTAGACTGAAGCCTGACCCGGGTACACAAGGCAAAGAGAGCAAAAGTTCATGATTAGCTTATATAACGTCAAAATGCTCACCCTATAGGATGCACCCTATTTTTCATATCTCTTATGAACACGGGTCCATGAAAACGATAATGTTGAAAATAACACCCATGCATTATTTCATGATGGAGTGTCCCAAAGCATCATGCAGAAGTGCAGTAACAGAAACCTGTCAGGCCAAAACTATGCAAAAGTCAAAATATTAACGAGTTTTTATATAAAAATAAGAGTTTGAGAGTGTGTCTCCTTGAAAGTAAAGTAGTGGTAACCCTGTCTTATAATTGGACATATTATTAAATTATTATTATTACTTATAATTACTACTTATAATAAGTCCTGTAATTGGACTTTAATAAGCCAGAGTTTCAGAAATGTAAAAACGTTATTATACATACTGTACATGAATGCTGTTCAAACATTATGAGTAAATATATGTGATGTGGGTTATTGGTTGGAGCTGCTGCTTATATGTGTGTATTCTTTAGTTATTTATTTATTTATTTATTTGGTGTTTATTTATTTATTTGTTTGATGTGTATTTATTTATTTATTTATTTATTTATTTATTTATTTATTTATTTATTTATTTATTTATTTATTTATTTATTTATTTATTTATTTATTTATTTATTTATTTATTTATTTATTTATTTATTTATTTATTTATTTATTTATTTATTTGATGTGTGTTTATTTATTTATTTATTTGTTTGATGCGTATTGATTTATTTATTTCATGTAGGCTATATTTATTTATTTGGTTTGTATTTATTTATTTTATGTGTATTTATTTATTTATTTATTTATTTGGTGTGTATTTATTTTATGTATATTTATTTATTTATTTGGTGCGTTTTTATTGTATGTATATTTATTTATTTATTTGATGTGTATTTATTTATTTATTTATTTATTTATTTATTTATTTATTTATTTATTTATTTATTTATTTATTTATTTATTTATTTATTTATTTATTTATTTATTTATTTATTTATTTATTTATTTATTTATTGTTTATTTGATGTATATTCATTTTTTTGGTGTATACTTATTTATGTATTTATTTAATGTGTATTTATTTAATGTGTATTTATTTATTTATTTATTTATTTATTTATTTATTTATTTATTTATTTATTTATTTATTTATTTATTTATTTATTTATTTATTTATTTATTTATTTAATGTTGTTTTGATGTTTTCCAATTGATTGATTGATTGATTGATTGATTGATTGATTGATTGATTGATTGATTGATTGATTGATTGATTGATTGATTGATTGATTAATTGATTGATTCATTGATTCATTGATTCATTGATTCATTCATTCATTCATTCATTCATTCATTCATTCATTCATTCATTCATTCATTCATTCATTCATTCATTTGTTGCATGTATAAAAATGTTAAATGTATGTAAATATTAATTATGTATGCTTTTAAAACTAAAAAAGCTATAGTGTACAATGGCTTTGCAGTAATCAACATGCATTCATTTTTTTTATGTTCTGTTGTGTCTGATAAATTGTGAAAGCAAGCATACAAATCCTTTTAAAGTTGTGCATAATGGGCTTAAAAGTGGTCTGAGGCTTTTTTTGTTTTTGTTTTTGGGATAATTATGTTTTTAGGAAACATGGAGTAGAGATGAACGTTCTGTTTAAAGCGGGAAACTGGCCGCAGTGGAGGCCGTTGGGTATTTCATTTCAGTTGACCCAACCTGGACACACAGGGCAGAATGTTATGAGTATGACAGGACCTTACCACATGTATTTGAGGAAGGATGCAGGTAGATTCATCTTAACCTCTCGCCATTGTCCCCGGGACATCGCGGATCTTGTTGAGGCTAATCTGCGAACCCCTAAAAACAGGAGTAATTATCCATTGAGCGGCTTCCAACAGAGCTGCGTCTTTAGCCAAATGTCACCCTAATTCCTTTTGACTGGCTGCCGTAATGATGACACTCCCTTGATGAACACCGACAGCCTGAGTCCAAGCGGAGGAGGGCCTTTAATGATTTTCATCTTGGCTCGAGTTCACCCAAGCCAAGCGTGCGTTGGCAAAAGCGCTATAGTGAGTGGAAACGGCACAACACAATGGAAATTTGTTAACCCAATCTCCCTCTAGTGTTGATGGTTCAAAACAAAAGGAAACGTGTTTACGGCATACTCATTTAGCTTCATTTCAGTGTGTTTTGAGTTTGCGTACATTTCAGTCAGTCATGCGAACTCGGCAATGCCGCAGAGAATATGCCGATGAATGTGATGTGAACTGGCGTTGAAATGTGCATGACTGCCTCTCTCTCTCCTGCTCTCCGTTTCATTGTCACACACGCCACAAGATGCAAGATGAAGAATTATGACTCCGGCTCCACTCAGTGCCACACACCCCGTCTTTGATATGTTTATCACGTCCACGCAAATCCCAGCAACGCAATTAATATTTAGTGACCCATTTACATACTAAATAAACAACTTGGTAGTTCATGTGTCTGTCATGTGTGAGTATCAGTAAATGATCCACTAGAGTTAACTAGACTGCAGCCACACACACACACACACACACACACTCTCTCTCTCTCTCTCTCTCTCTCTCTCTCTCTCAATGATGGCCATGTGTTTGCAAAAGGATTTAGGACGATATTGATTGCAGAGTAAATTGCAGAGAGTTGATATGCACATTGATAGTGTTTATCCAGCACTGTCTCTACGATGTTAGCTAAAAAATAGATACGTAAAGAATCATGGTTGTCACTAAAAGACAACTTTTTTCAACATTGATTTATTTAGTTTATTTTTGTAAGCAGCAAATCCTCATATTAGAATGATTTCTAAAGGATCATGTGACACTGAAGACTGGAGTAATGATGCTGAAAATACAGCTTTGTCATTGCTGGAATAAAATATATTTGTATATATTTTACAATAGAAAAATATGAATCAAATAAATGTAGCATTGGTGAAAATAAGTGAAAAATAGAAAATGGTTCCTGCCAATTATAATAATATTTCACTTTTTTACAGTATTTGTATATCAATTAAATGTAGCATTGGTGAAAATAAGTGAAAAAAAGAAAATGTTCTTGCCAATTATTATAATATTTCACTTTTTTTACTGTATTTTTATATCAAACAAATTTAGCATTGGTGAAAATAAGTGAAAAAAAAGAAAATGGATCTTGGCAATTATAATAATACTTCACTTTTTTTACTGTATTTTTATTTCAAATACATTTAGCATTGGTGAAAATAAGTGAAAATAAGTGGAAATGGTTCTTGCCAATTATAATAATATTTCGCTTTTTTACTGTATGTTTATTTCAAATACATTTAGCATTGGTGAAAATAAGTGAAATAGAAAATATTTATTGCCAATTATAATAATATTTCACCTTTTTACTGTATTTTTATTTCAAATACATTTAGCATTGCTAAAAATAAGTGAAAAAAAGAAAATGGATCTTGCCAATTATAATAATATTTCACTTTTTACTGTATTTTTATTTCAAACAAATTTAGCATTGGTGAAAATAAGTGAAAAAAAGAAAATGGTTCTTGCCAATTATAATAATATTTCACTTTTTTACAGTTTTTTTTATTTCAAATACATTTAGCATTGGTGAAAATAAGTAAACATAGAAAATAGTTATTGCCAATTATAATAATATTTCACTTTTTACTGTATTATTGGTGAAAATAAGTGAAAAAAAGAAAATGGATCTTGGCAATTATAATGATATTTCGCTTTTTTACTGTATTTTTATTTCAAATACATTTAGCATTGGTGAAAATAAGTAAAACATAGAAAATGGATCTTGCCAATTATAATAATATTTCACTTTTTTACTGTATTTTTATATCAAATAAATTCACCATTGGTGAAATTAAGTGGAAAAAAAGGTAAAAAAAAAAAACAAAGTTACCTATCACAAACTTATGAGTGGTACAGTCTATGATGTCTATGAGGACATTCATTTTTGATGTTAATTATTTAGTTTTCCCTCAAAAAGATGATGTCACTTAGTGAAGGAAGATTAAGGAACCAGTTTTTTGGTGATAATATTATGAACCATTATTAGGAAATTGAGGACACAGGGGAAAAAAAGTGACAAGGAATGAATTACTGTGCAAGCAAAGAGAGAGCGAGAGAAAGGTGAAATTGAAGAATCCAGGGATATTTCTTAATAAATTGCCAGTTTTTGTGTGTGTGTGTGTGTGTGTGTGTGTTTTGATGTGGAGCAGCTTGATGGGGACATAAAAATGTACTGCATGGCAACAAGAATGACCCAGGGAACTAGTTATTAGAATGAGGCGTACCGTGAGCTCCAGTGAAGCTTCATAAACATGCACAGATCGCTCGTTGCGGTGACCTCTGAATTCACTGTCCTTGAATGTTCCCATTTTTTTTACATTCACATTCTGAAGGTGTGACACCAGCAGGGCTGCACATAGACCAAAGACTGACACGGTTGATCATTTGTGATAAATTGTTGCTCTTTAATCATCGTCCTGTAACCTTAGGTCATGACCTTTACACTCAGAGTTGCAATTAGAGAGGCATCAATCTGAAAACAGCATGAGTTACAGCATTCCTGCCGATATGAGCTCAATATTGTTGCTTGCTTTCTCGCCCCTGGTGTCTAATTTACACCTCCATTTGTCCAGAGTGTGCAATTCGCCTTAACCTTTTGGAATGTCCATCTTTTATAACAGCATATCCCGATACCCTGCTGCATGTTTGCTTGGTTTTACGGTCCCCGGTGTAGCAGTAGAGTTTATGTTTGTGATGACTGATTGACTATTGGCGTTCCAACCAGATGATTGATCTAGCTCTAGCATGGGTCAAAACATGGCCAAGTCACATTTCACCATGAGAACAAACAGAAATGATTACATTGTGACATTATTTTCATGTCATTTTCCAGCCAATTTCATTCTGATTTTAATGTTTCACCGTCTCTCTTCTTCTCCCTCTCTTCTCTTTTGTTTAGTGATGAACATACAATTTACTAATACAGTAATATGTTTTTTTTTTTCAGATCTTCAACCTTTGATTTTTTATGTTGTTGAATTGCATCAATTAAAAAAGTATTTTACTATGACTTATAAATGCACTGTAAAAAAAAAAAAAAAAAACACTGAAAATGTACTGGTCATTTTCTGCCAGGACATTATCCAGTAATTTTACGGAAATTTCCGGTAACCCTTAATACACAAACTAATGCAATGTGTAATTCAAAATAAAGGCAAAACACCTGTAAAAAACCAATACGCAAAATTCCTTCATATTTATACAGTACAGTGTGCCCTATTTTGACAGATTTTTTACAGTGTACATTACCATATAATAATACAATTTAATAAAATATGATCTATTTATTATAAAATATAATGCATTGACCGCTATGACAAACATTAACATATTAGAATATAATAGAATCCATATAATTTCTTCATTTTTTGAAATATAATATATTGACTACTTTGACATATAAATACATTGGATTATATAAGAATAGAATAGAATAAATTATTTAGTTATTTATAAAAAATAACATATAAATACATTACCATATAATAATAGAATAGAATAGAATTTATTTATTTATTAAAACATTACCATATAATAATATAATATGAATATAATGTATTTATTCATAAAATACAATGCCTTGACTGACATATACATACATTCCCATATAAGAATAGAATATAATTTCGTAATTATAAAATAGAATGTCTTGACTGCTATGACATATAAATACATTGCCATAATAGAATATAATAGACTAGAATAGAATCAGCTGAATTATTTTTTATAAAATAGAATTCCTTGACTGCTATGACATATAAATGCATTGCCATAATAGAATAGAATAGAATCAGCTGAATTCTTTTTTATAAAAAAGAATGTTTTGACTGCTATGAAATAAATACATTGTCATAATAGAATAGAATAGAATCAGCTGAATTATTTTTTTATAAAATAGAATACCTTGACTGCTATGACATAAATGCATTGCCATATTAGAATAGAATCAACTGAATTATTTTTTTAAAATAAAATAGAATGCCTTGACTGCTATGACATATAAATACATTGCCATAATAGAATAGAATAGTATCAGCTGAATTATTTTTTAAATATAAAATAGAATATCTTGACTGCTATGACATTAAATACATTGCCATAATAGAATAGAATAAGTTGAATTATTTTTTTTATAAAAAAGAATGCCTTGACTGCTATGACATATAAATGCATTGCCATAATAGAATAGAATATAATTGTTACATGTAGACAGGAGGCAGACACAGGTGTTAACAGGAATGGTAGTTTATTGACCACAGTAGAGCATGGGAAGTGGAGCAGGTGAGTTAAGCGGTGGATGGTAGTTAGGAAGGTGATATGAGTGAGAGAGTTACTGTCTTTTGCATAGAAGGTAGAATGACGCTGGAGCCTGGAGATTGCTGGAGACTGGAGATCGCTGGAGACTGGAGATCGCTGGAGACTGGAGATCGCTGGAGGTCAGAGGGACGGACAGGAACACACCCACACAGCAGACAGGAAACACGGAAGGAGGGATACACGCTGGAGACAGGTAGTATCGATAGGAGAGTCCTTGAGATATGCATAGGTAGCAGTATATGCGAACGAGACCGGACGTGGAGTGCTGTGTGCGTGTGCTTCTTATGGTGCTGGTGATGAGTGCCATGATGAGGTGCAGGTGATAGTGATCAGTACTCTGGGGATGGAGTGCGCTGTGACTGGTGAAGGGTGGAACCTGACGTGTCTGTGACAGTACCCCCCCCCTCCACGGCCCGCTCCAGAGGGCCGAGAACCCCGACGCCGTGGTGGTCGTCCTCTACCCCGCGGAGCTGGCTTCTCAGGATGACTGTCGTGGAATGTCTGGAGTAAACTGGGATCTAAAATGTCGTTCCTTGGGACCCAGGAGCGTTCCTCGGGACCATATCCTTCCCAATCCACAAGATATTCCAGCTGACCACCGCGACGTCGGGAGTTCAAGATCTCATTGACCTTGTAGGCCGTACCATCCTCCAGGATGAGTGGAAGGGGGGGTTCGGCGGGAACTACGTCAGGTCCTGTGGGGGAAACAGAGGGATGGTGAGCTTTGAGTAGTGAAACATGGAAAGTAGGATGAATACGATACCCTTGTGGCAGACGGAGTTGATATGTGACCGGGTTGACCTGCTTGATGATGGGGAACGGGCCAATGAACCTGGGACTCAGCTTTTTGCAAGGCAGACGCATTCTGATGTCTCGGGTAGAAAGCCACACCAACTGACCAGGTTGGAAGACGGGGGTGTCAGAACGCCGAAGATCCGCGACCATCCTGCGTCTGCGCAGGGCCCGCTGCAACTGATGGTGAGCTGAGTCCCAGACCCTCTCGCTCTCTTGGAACCAGTAGTCCACAGCAGGAACGTCGGAGGGTTCCCCATCCCAGGGGAACAGTGGAGGTTGGAAGCCGAGTACGCATTGGAATGGGGTGAGTCCAGTGGTCGACTGCTTCAGGGAGTTTTGGGCGTACTCGGCCCAACCTAGGAACTGGTTCCAAGAGTCCTGGTGGTCATGACAGAAGGTACGTAGGAAGCGGCCAATTTCCTGTACCTTCCTTTCCGTCTGCCCGTTCGACTGTGGATGGTACCCCGACATCAGGCTAACGGCCACACCTAGGAGCGAGAAGAACGATCTCCATACTCGGGATATGAACTGGGGACCTCGGTCAGATACAATATCTTCAGGTACTCCGAAGTATCTAAAAACCTGATTGAAGAGTGTTTCAGCTGTTTCCATGGCAGTAGGCAGACCTGGGAGTGGGATCAGACGACATGACTTGGAGAACCGATCTACTACCACTAGGATGGTGGTATTACCGTCTGAGACCGGCAGGTCAATGATGAAATCTACTCCTAGGTGTGACCATGGGTGTTCTGGAACGGGCAGAGGAAGGAGCTTACCAGCTGGAAGATGACGTGGAGACTTGGAAATGGCACACTCCCTACAGCCCTGCACGTACCTTCTGACATCCTTTGCCATCCCTGGCCACCAGAAGCGTTCTTTTAGCAACGAGAGGGTTTCATTGACCCCCGGGTGACCAGTACCGAGTGACGTGTGAGCCGAGTGAATGGTGGGAGTGCGTCGTGTCCGAGTGAGGTACAGCAAGCCAGGTGGACAGCCCGGCGGAGGGTTCGTGGAGGCATTGGAGGAGGGAATGGTTTCTTCGGACCAGGTAATAGGACTTACAATGAGGGAGCTTGGAATAATGGGTTCTGGTTCTTCGATCTGTTCGTCAGGGGCATGAAAACGGGAGAGAGCATCAGCTTTAAGATTCTTGGTACCGGGACGATAGGAGATGGTGTAATTGAAGCGGGAGAAGAACAGGGCCCAACGGGCTTGTCTGGGGTTTAGTCTCTTGGCTGATCGAAGATACTCAAGGTTTTTGTGATCAGTAAGCACCAGGAACGCATGTTTGGCTCCCTCCAACCAATGCCTCCACTCTTCCAAGGCAAGCTTGACTGCGAGAAATTCCCTGTCACCGATGGAGTAGTTGACCTCCGCCGGGCTGAGCCTGCGGGAGAAAAAGGCACATGGGTGGAGTCTACTTGCCGTCCCCTGCTGCTGAGACAACACCGCTCCCACTCCGGTTGTGGAGGCGTCCACCTCCACGACGAAGGGCTTTTCCGGGTCTGGATGGACTAGGAGGGGAGCGGTGGTGAAGGCTTTTTTAAGGTGGCAGAAGGCGTTGGTGGCTGCCGGGGTCCAGGACAGAGACTTGGGCTTGTTGCGTAACATACTGGTGAGTGGATGAGTGATGGAACTGTAACCTTTGATGAATCGTTGATAGAAATTGGAGAAACCTAGGAAGCGCTGGAGTTCTTTTATAGTGGTGGGTTCTGGCCAGGTTGTGATGGATTCCACCTTCCTCTCGTCCATCCGGATGCCAGTGATCAATGTGGTATCCCAGGAAGGAAACTGAAGATTGGTGGAAAGAACACTTTTCGGCCTTGAGGAATAGATGGTACTGACGTAGACGGTTGAGGACCTCCGCAACGTGTTGGCGATGTTCGGCCTGGCTCCGGGAGTAGATGAGGATGTCGTCGATGTAGACTAGGACGAATCGATGGAGAAACTCCCGGAGCACCTCATGGATGAAATCCTGGAATACGGAGGGGGCGTTTACCAATCCATACGGCATGACGAGGTATTCATAGTGACCAGTAGGGGTAATGAAGGCAGTCTTCCACTCGTCCCCCTCACGTATCCAGATGAGGTTATACGCGCTGCGGAGGTCCAACTTGGTGAACACAGTGGCACCACGGAGGTGTTCGAGGGCTGCTGGGACGAAAGGAAGGGGATATCTGAACTTAACTGTGATCTTGTTGAGGGAACGATAATCGATGCATGGCCGCAAGCCTCCGTCCTTTTTTGCCACGAAGAAGAAGCTGGACGCAGCAGGGGAAGTAGACGGCCTGATGTAACCTTGGTCGAGGGCTTCCTGGATGTATTCCTCCATGGCCTTCTCCTCCGAGATGGATAGTGGGTATATCTTACCCCTTGGTACTGGTTCACCCGGAAGCAGGTCGATGGCACAGTCCCATGGCCGGTGTGGAGGCAGCTTGGAAGCCCGTTGCGGGCAGAATACATCGCTGAAGGGGGCGTAACACTTAGGAACATCAACAGAGCGTTGTTCAACTGGACTTTCGATGGATGTGGCACAAAGAGTCAGATCAGGCAGAGATGAGGATGGAAGAGGAAGTTCAGTCAGACATTGTGAGAAGAAAGTGTCGCCCCACTTCAGGATTTCGCCCGTTTTCCAGGAGATGGTAGGGTTGTGCTGCTCCAACCAGGGGCGCCCCAGAACCACGTCAGCGGTGGAATCCTCCAGAACCAGCATGTGAGCCTCTTCCCGATGTAAAAGCCCAACCTGGAGAGTGACTGGTCCAGCCACGGTACGGACGTGCTTGCGACTAAGGGGTCTTCCGGTTATTGAGCTGATCCTGTAGGTGGTCGGAGACGGAGTGGTCTTGAGGCGTAACTGGCGGCAGATGGCACCGGAGACGAAGTTGCCGGCTGACCCCGAGTCGAGGAGCGCGACCACTGAAAGGGAGACATTAGCGGCAGTAAGGGTGACGACAGTGGTGAGTGGTTTCATTTTATGATCAGCAGGAATAATGGCACTCACCATGGGTCGCGGAGGTCGGGTGGGGCATGCAGCTATGACATGCCCAGGTTCACCACAATACAGACAGAGACGTAGGGTCAGCCGACGGCGGCGTTCTTCAGGGGTTAGTCGGGAGTTCTCTAACTCCATGGGTTCGTGGGCTGGTTCTGGGGAGCTGACGGGTTCGGATCGGCGGAAGGGCACGTTGAAGGGATACTGGTCCTGGTGCTCTTGGATGCACGCCTGTATGCGAGTGGCACAGCGAATGGAATGCTGGATGAACTTCTCAAGGCCGATGGAGTCCTCGCATGCAGCGAGATGCAGCCGTACCCGAGGTTCCAATCCTTGCCGAAATGTAGTTATCAGCGCCTGTTCATTCCATCCGCTGACTGCTGCAAGCGTTCTGAATTGCAAAGCATAATCGTAAATAGACAGGGATCCCTGTTTCAAATTATAAAGTTTCTCACCAGCTGACGAATCTGTGATAGGCTTCCCAAACACCTCCCGGAAGTGGGAAATGAATGCTGTATATGATTGCGTTACCGCACCCTGTTGTGACCAGATGGAATCGGCCCACATCAATGCTTTGCCGCTGAGCTGAGAGATAATGAAGGCTATCTTGGAAGTGTCGCTCGGGTACAAGTGCGGCTGCATCTCCAGGACCAGTGTGCATTGCAGCAGGAAACCACTGCAATTCTCCGCCGATCCTGAGTAGGGCGCCGGTTTGGCCATGGGACTAACATACGGAGGTAGTGAAGGAGGGTTGTTGACAGATGGGTTGGTGTTCGCTGGTGCAGGTGAATGGACAGCAACTGGAGTGGGTTGTGGAGGAAATGTGCGCCGAAGCGCATCTACCAATTCTTGGAAGGGATCCGGTTGGCTCATACTGGGTCTCGGTTATGGTCCGGTCTTCTGTTACATGTAGATAGGAGGCAGACACAGGTGTTAACAGGAATGGTAGTTTATTGACCACAGTAGAGCATGGGAAGTGGAGCAGGTGAGTTAAGCGGTGGATGGTAGTTAGGAAGGTGATATGAGTGAGAGAGTTACTGTCTTTTGCATAGAAGGTAGAATGACGCTGGAGCCTGGAGATTGCTGGAGACTGGAGATCGCTGGAGACTGGAGATCGCTGGAGGTCAGAGGGACGGACAGGAACACACCCACACAGCAGACAGGAAACACGGAAGGAGGGATACACGCTGGAGACAGGTAGTATCGATAGGAGAGTCCTTGAGGTAAGCATAGGTAGCAGTATATGCGAACGAGACCGGATGTGGAGTGCTGTGTGCGTGTGCTTCTTATGGTGCTGGTGATGAGTGCCATGATGAGGTGCAGGTGATAGTGATCAGTACTCTGGGGATGGAGTGCGCTGTGACTGGTGAAGGGTGGAACCTGACGTGTCTGTGACAATAATCAGCTGAATTCTTTTTTATAAAATATAATGCCTTGACTGCTATGACATATAAATACATGCCATATTATAATAGAATAGAATAGAATAGAATAGAATCAACTGAATTTTTTATAAAATAGAATGCCTTAACTGCTGTGACATATACATAAATTACCATAGAATAGAATTTAACACATTTATTCATCAAATATAGTGCTTTGACTGCTATGACTAATAAATACATTTATATAACATATTAGAATAGAATAGAATAGATTCAACTGACTTTATTTCTTATAAAGTATAATACCTTGACTGATATGACATAAATAAATTACCATATAATAATAGAATAGAATAGAACCAATATAATTTATTTATTTATCTATTTATGCATTGTAATGTCTCTACTGCTATAACATATAAATACACTACCATATTAGAATAGAATATAATTTATTTATACAAATTAATATATCGGCTACAATGACATAAATAGAATAGAATAGAATAGAATAGAATAGAATAGAATAGAATAGAATAGAATAGAATAGAATAGAATAGAATAGAATAGAATAGAATCTCTTTATTCATTAAATGGAATGTCTTTAAATATGACTTGGCATGTTCTTGGCAGGTTTGCATGAGATTCAGCTGCATGTTGTTAGTGTTTAAAATATATGTGTGGAATGTAAAGAGTATTAAGCCATTCGAGTATAAACACAATTTGTCAGAGATGTTAAATGAGGTCATGAACACTCAGTTAAGCTAAGGTTATAAGCAGCAGGCATATTTGATATGTTTGTAATTGGGGTGGTATCTAATTTATAGATAAACCAAACAGAAGCATATTCATATTTATATTTGGGCATTGGACTGTTGGAATCCATGTATAAAGCCCTTATTTAAATGCAGAGCTTTGTAATACCTTTCGGTTTATGCCAATCCACTGAGAGGTTAGTGCCAGCCGCATTGCACAGGGAATTTCTTAAAGGCAGACAAATGCTAATTCATGTTAATTTCTTGCAGAATTACATTCATACAGCACCCAACAATTATTCCCTGGGGTCAAAGCGAAACAGACCATTGTTATCGCCCAGACTTTCTTAGGAGGTTTCAACAAATAGAAACAGCGTTTCCGTCAGTGGAGGGCTTATGAACGATGTGAATGCTTCAGCACTGCGTGTGAATGGAACTCGTAGGGAATGTGTGATGTAATGATTCAAAGAAGCAGAAGAAGTGCGTTATAAAACGAAAGTGCGAAATTATGTTGAGTTGAGTGCATTTGATGCATTTTATTTTATTTTATTTTATTATTTTATTTTATATATTTTTTTCATTTAATTTAATTTATTTTATTTTATTTATTTTTATTCATTTTATTTAATTAATTTTATTTATTTATTTTATATATTAAATTAATGTATTTATTTGTTTATTTATTTATGTGTTTATTTATGTATTTATATTTATTTTATTTATTTATTTTATTTTTTATTTATTTCATTTCATTTCATTTTTTATTTTATTTTATTTATTTCATTTCATTTCATTTTTTATTTTATTTTATTAATTTTATTTTATTAATTTTATTTATTTATTATATATATTTATTTAATTTATTTGTTTATTTATTTGTTTGTTAATTTAATTTAATTTATTTATTTATTTTATTTGTTTGTTTATTTATTATTTTATTTTATTTTATTAATTTAATTTAATTTAATTTAATTTAATTTAATTTAATTTAATTTAATTTAATTTAATTTAATTTAATTTAATTTAATTTAATTTAATTTAATTAATTTATTATTTATTTAATTTATATGTTTATTTATTTGTTTATTTTATTTTATTAATGTAATTTAATTTAATTTATTTAATTATTTATTTAATTTATATGTTTATTTATTTATTTATGTATTTATGTATTTATTTATTTATTTATTTATTTATTTATTTATTTATTTGTATTTATTTTTATCTTATTTTATTTTATTTTTATTTTATTTAAAAAAAAATTGTATTATTGGATATTCACAGGGATCAAGAGCAATGCAATATTTTCGCAGTTTGAGCATAATTCGAAAATTGTTTGTAAACTGTGCAACTTTTTTTTGCAGACAAATAGGTTGCATTTTTTTTCTGATTATTTTTCTTTCAATGACCATGGGAATCGAATCGTTCATACAAAAAAAAAAATAGTTTGTTTGTGTGTAGTGTGAGTTGTATTACACTGGCTGACCTTCCTCCGGCCATGTACGAGCTACATATTGCTGCCGGCAACAAAGGGAAGCTAATTTGTAATCTGCAAACATTGCTTATAATCTCTGGATCCTTTATGAGCTGTTGCCTAGCAACAATACGGCACCTTTCTACATTGAGTTATGTGCAGCTTGCAGTAAAATGTGTCAAACAGAAAAGATAAACTCATATTGTGAAATAAATTGAGTGTAGACATGAAACAAATTGATATGGACGGTAATAAGAAACAAATCTCTATGAATTCCTCAAACATACAAATTAGCCTCTCCATTATTGATTGTGTCTGTTTGAAGAAGGTATTTGCATGCATATCTTCACCCACGTCACAGATTGTATCACACCTGGTTGGTTCATTTCAACCTTGCAGAGGACGGCACACGGAAAAAAAGACACGGGCCTTCCCTCATTTTCAAATGCTAATGTTGTAATCATTCATAATAATGAGGCTCTATTTAAATAAATCACTGTTCAATAATAGCTCACCTTGGAGAGCAAAGTGACTTCATCGAATAGAAATATTGTCATGATATATATATATTTTTTCTTTCTCTCTGGCATATAAGCTATACTTCTGGGTTTTTAGCTGAACTTGCTCAGACAGGTCTTGCTACTGGTTTGTGAATATGTACAATACTATTTATGGTTAATATCTCCTTTCCTATTTCCTCCTTTACAGTAATTGGATGCCTGTTAGGGATTGTTGCGTTGTTGCATTGTTGCGTAAACATCCTTATCTAAAGTAAAAAAGGTTGTTTTCCTCCCTGCTCTCATAATGCATATATGATTAAGGGGTTTTAGAGTTCCATCAAGCGATAAAATTAGTCACAAGCATAATTGGATAAACATATTCGTGAGATATGATCATGTCACACATTTACTGAACCATGCAAGCGATTAAGGTATAACAAATTGTTTTCAGTGGGAAAAAAAAAAACGACCCCGTAGTTTTTGGAAGGGCTGTTATTTACAGGCTGAAGACTATGAAATGTCACGCGGTGCATGCTAATTATTGTTTTAATGATTAGAGATTAGGAGATGATGCTTTTAGAGACAACTAGTTGATCTGTTAACTATGAGAGGCACTCGACAAGAAACATTTGATTTGATTTTTATTTAAAAAAAAAATAATATTTAGTGCTTTTATGGAAATGTAGAATGTTCCTTCTTCCAAAATAACAATTTCCATATCATCACGTTTGTAGCGGCAGAGCCACAGCTGTTTGTCTTTGTTGGACCAATGACAGGCTCAGCTCTGATATAATTTTGCATCTGCAGAATATGCACATCTTGAATGAGAATTTCATCCTTTTGTCCATCTGTTTGTTTTCTATTCGGTTTATTGGACGCATTAAAGTCCAAATTACAGGGCAGTGGTTGTAGTGGTGTTGCTTGGCTCAGCATGATTAATTTTGGGCAATGCAATTATCGTGCAATCTCATTTAAGCTCAGTAGTTCATTTTAGAAAGAAAAAAAAAAGAGTTTTCTCCCTAATGAACACGATGCATAGAGTATTACAAAAATACAAAAATACATCCTCATGAAAGAGATGCAATTCCACGTCCAAGCACTCTGTATTTAAAAAGCCATTATATGCAAAGCTACATATTCAAAGACACAAACGCGGCCCAAACATGCCTTCATCAGGGTGCCAAACAATAAATGCTCAGAAGACCTGCATAGTAACGCCCTAGCAACATACAGTAGTGCCCAGACAAGCATCACTTTGAGAGCAGCCTCTCTCAAGGTTAGTGCGGTCACTGTATTTAGTTACCATATAGATATCATATTAGATACCATATCTTGTTTCTCATCAATAAAGAACACTATTGGCTGGAGCCGTGCTAGAGGCAAAACGATATTTATGTGGTTGCCTGTTTTGACTGTACAGCAACCTCTGTTGACACCCAACCTTTCTTGATGCTTCGAGGGAGCATTATAAAACTCGGTAGTGCTTCCTTTTGAATTTTTTTATTTTTTTGCATGAATTTTTATGTTTGGGGGAGCGAAAATCATAAAATGTGTCGCCAAAGGCCATGAGTTTGACAAAGGCCAAAATGTGATGGCTAGACGACTGGGTCTGAGCATCTCCAAAACTGCAGCTCTTGTGGGGTGTTTCCGGTTTGCAGTGGTCAGTCTCTATCAAAAGTTCTCCAAGGAAGGAACAGTGGTGAACCGGTGACAAGGTCATGGGCGGCCAAGGCTCATTGATGCACGTGGGGAGCGAAGGCTTTCCCATGTGGTCCGATCAAACACAAGCTATTGTAGCTCAAATTGCTCAAGAAGTTAATGCTGGTTCTGATAGAAAGGTGTCAGAATACACAGTGCGTCACAGTCAGGCTGTCCATGCTGACCCCGGTCCACCGCCGAAAGTGCCAACAGTGGGCACGTGAGCATCAGAGCGATGGAAGAAGGAGGCCTGGTCTGATGAATCACTTTTCTTTTACATCACATGGATGGCCGGGTGCGTGTGCTTCGCTTACCTGGGGAACACATGGCAAAAGGATGCACTATGGGAAGAAGGAGAGTCAGCGGATGCAGTATGATGCTTTGGGCAATGTTCTGCTGGGAAACCTTGTGTCCTGCCATCCATATGGATGTTACTTTGACATGTAGGACCTACCTAAGCATTGTTGCAGACCATGTACACCTTTTCAAGCAAAAATGGTTCAGGAATGGTTTGAGGAGCACGAGTTTGAGGTGTTGACTTGGCCTCCAAATTCCCCAGATCTCAATCCAATCGAGCATATGTGGGATGTGCTGAACAAACAAGTCCGATCCTTGGAGGCCACACCTCGCAATTTACAGGACTTAAAAGATCTGCTGCTAACATCTTAGTGCCAGATACCACAGCACACCTTCAGGGGTCTAGTGGAGTCCATGCCTCGACGGGTCAGGGCTGTTTGGGCAGCAAAAGGGGGACCGACACAATATTATAATAATGTTATGCTTGATCGGTGTATAATATTCCTATAAACATATAATCCAAACAAACAAACAAACAAAAACACACACATACACGCGTTACTTTGCTGACTGACCGCTAACTGACCCCTGACCTCCTAAATGTCTCTCAAACCAGATTCAGGGATCACTCTCAGAAGGAATGACTCTTAACTGCTCGAACATGTTCCTTCTGCTCATAAAATGTTCTTGTGTCCATTTCCTGCAAGTATCAATAGATAGTAAAAACAACAATAATAATAATAAAAAAAAACATAAATGACACACATAATGCAATTTCTTTGAGTTTTCTGACCTTTTTCTGAAAAACAAACTTCCCAGGAGGACTTGAATGCACCATATGGTCCTAGTCCTATATGATACTGCCTGAACAAAAGTGGCCTTGATGACACTGTGTCCCATGTGGTTTTGCCTCATGAAAGGACTGCTCCACCCCCCCAAAAAAAGGTCACACCCACTTCAGCCCCTCATTTCATTGAAAAGACATGTCAGGTGATGTTATATATAAACACTTTTAATAAAAAAGGGGCGGTGTGAGGTCCAAAAAGGTAGTTTGTTGCCTGAGGGCAACACTAAGCCATAGCGGGTTAAAGATATTTTAGCACAATAATGAACGACTTCGCATTTGAAACCTGAAAAGTGCATGTTTATTTTAAAGTGTCACATTTTATTTTATAAGTTAATGTGCATGTAATATGCTTTGATAAGCTCAACTTTTTTTTTCAACTGATTACATGTAGATGTGTATGCAGAAATATTTTGTCTTGCATGCTTTACAATTTATGAACAGTGCAAACAAATGTGTAAAAATCCAACAGATTAAAGATGCAATAGAAGAAAAATATATATTTTGACCTTGCCTTTCTTTTATTCTCAGAACACTATTTTTTTTCTCACATCTTCTTCTCACTTCTCACAACAGCAATGATTTGTTTGTCATGAAGTACCGTTTTGTAAAATTCATAACATGGTGTTTTGATATTCAAGGTGATAAGCAGCTCGCTTTTCATGAGTTCAACAGAGCTTTTTCTCATGAGTTTTTCATTATGGAGAAAATCCTCTCCACCTAGTCTGTGGATGATGGAATGCTCAGGACTAATGAAACTAAAGCCAGTATGTTTGGAAGATCTGCTGCTTGAAGCACCGTCATCCACTTTTTAGATGTATCTGCATGCTGCCACTGGTCATGTTCTCTCAGCTTATCCAAAATGGAGTTGGCAGTGACACACTCATCGTAAAGTGCATCCATGTTGATTTGTAGCTTTTGAATGAGGTTAAAGGATTAGTTCATTTTTAAATCAACTTTTGCTGATCATTTACTCACCCCCATGTCATCCAAGATGTCCATGTCTTTCTTTCTTCAGTCGAAAATAAATTAAGGTTTTAGATGAAAACATTCCGGGATTTTTCTCCATTATAATGGACTTCAATGGGCCCCAAATGGTTCAAGGTCCAAATGACAGTTTCATTGCAGCTTCACAGGGCTTTAAACAATACCAGAGGATAAATAAGGGTCTTATCTAGCGAAACGATCAGTCCGTTTGGGGCCCATTGAAGTCCATTATATGGAGAAAAATCCTGGAACGTTTTCATCAAAAACCTTAATTTCTTTTCGACTGAAGAAAGAAAGACATGGACATCTTGGATGACATGGGGGTGAGGAAATTATCAGCAAAATTGTATTTAAAAGTGAACTAATCCTTTAAGTGTCTCTGCAACCTTCTCCATATCACCAAAGGAAAGTTTCTCAGACTGGAGGGACAAAGGTCTGCTGGTGAAAAAGCCAGTTGTCCTCAGAGAAGTCAAACCATTTCTTGACATACCTGATGGCAGTGCTGATGAAGGCTTTGGCAGTGTTTGCATCAGAAAGGCGCTGGAGCTTCAGTTTTGTCAAATATCCATAGAACTCATCATCTCTCCTCTGAAGCAACTTGCCCATGAAATACTTCTTGATGGCATACAAATCAACAGATGTTGTGCCATCTTTTTCAAGATTCTTCACCACCTCTTCAAAGAGGGAGAGAATATTATTGCAGAAGAGAAGATAAACCTCTACAACATCTCCATCCTCTTGCAGCTTTTCTGCATCGATGTTCAGGTTCAGCAAAGTGCCTTGGACAGTCATCTCCTAAATAAGTAGGACTTAAGAGCAGTCCAGCTCTGCATGAGGTGAGTGATCACAGAGATCTGGTCACCACATTTAGGGGCAGTTGTGGCCTAATGGTAAGAGATTCGGACTTGTAACCGGAAGGCTGCAGGTTCGAGTATCAGGTCCAGCAGGAATTGTCGGTGGGGGGAGTGAATAACCAGCGCCCTCCTCCACCCTCAATACCACAACTGAGGTGAGACCCTTGAGCAAGGCACCGAACCCCCAACTGCTCCCTGGGCGCCGCAGCAATATGGCTGCCCACTGCTCCGGGTGTGTGTTCACGGTGTGTGTGTGTGTTCACTACTGTGTCTGTGCACTTAAATGGGTTAAATGCAGAGCACAAATTCCAAGTATGGGTCACCATACTTGGCCACACGTCACTTCACTTCACTAAACAATGACGCAAAAATTCACGGAACTCAACATCAAAAAATTCACACAATTCTTTGAGTGTTTCTCTTTTTTTTGTGCGGAGCTTGAGAGGAATGCATAGATTTTGAGAACAATGTTCTCTACATCAACTGAAAACCTATCCAGTGCATGTTTAACTGTATTGTGGACAATGTGGGCGTGACAGTTGGCTTTTAGGGGGTAGCTGTTCTTCTTCAACTTTGTGTAAACTTTTTTTGTGAACACAGTAATTCACATTTGTATTGTCCGCACTAAATGCAGACACTTGATCTAGAGTAAGTGACAGTTGCTCAAGACTGTTCTCAATACGTGTCACACAATGCCATCAGAAGACTCATCTCCACAAAATCAATTATTTTCTGGGTAACTCCACTCTCAGGAGTGAAATACTGAACAGACAGAAGAAACATCTTTTGATTGCCCTTGTTAGATGCGTCTGTTTGAAGGGAAAATGGGATGGGCTTTGAGCCCTTCAAAATATGAACCACTTCAGCAACTGACTTGGGAGCAAGGATGTTTTTGACAATGGTCTCCGCTCTTCACTATCTCTTCACTATCTCTTCACTATCTTTGAGTCACGGACTGTCCAATTCAGTAATTTGTTAGCACAGTCAGCGCTGACATAGCTCATATTGTGCTTTACAGTGTGGTAAACATGGGCCAACTACCGACTAAGCAATAATGAAATATTTTATTTAAAAATTAAATAGGCAAATTCATAGAAAGCATACTTTATGTACATGATATATTGGCTATGCATGATATTTATCTGAGAGATTTGGAGTGCATCTTTAAATACATTTTGACAATTGAAACAGTAGCCTACCATATCAGCCTCTGGTGATGTGGTGGTGGGTGACATGAAAAAAGCTGGAAATTGCTCCTTGGGTTCTTTGCTGTCGGTCGTTTCGTTCGATGGCTTTCTGTGGAAGTGTGTTGTTTGACGTCGCAAACTCCGCCATGGCTTACAGAAAAATCTCTCCTACAAAGTTTACAATTTTCCATACTCATATTTCCCCGGACTTCAACAAGCCATCTGTCTCCAATTCTGTTTTATATTTCTGTAAATGTTTTTTCCTTTTACAAGGTAAAGGGGAAAAGTTAAACCTCCCGCACTGTCACCTAGCATCCAGCCTGAATAATCCAGGTAACGTAGCAACAGCCAATAACAGAACTATCACTTTCACGTGAGACACATTTCATGTGCAAATGCAAGTTCACTCTTTGATTCAGTAACTGTAAATACTGCTACCTTGCACAGAAATGACCAATTGCACATGTATATGTGACAATTATAAATGGTTTGGTGTTGGAATGTTTAGTAAAATTCCCCATGGCGTCACACACAGAACCCAGAATAAACACTGCTATCAGTACCGACTACGCCACCCTATTTCCGGGGAAAAGCCCTTAATAATTGAGCAAAGCTCACAGGTTCGTTACGGCTGAGTCGGGTATCAGACATGGGTTGAATAAGAAAATAATTACTTTATTGGAAACAAATCAAACTTTATTTAATACACCAAAAACCTAAAAAAAAACTAAAAACATTACCACTTCAGAATTGGGGACTGGTACTCCCAAGCAGGATGGACACAGTGATCATACGTGCACACTCACACCACAGCACAGCACACCTCACTGTGAACACGGCACTCAGGCAAGAAACCCACCACAACAACACAGGGAGACGCTGATCCTCTGTAGCTAGCCACCCCAATTCTGAAGGAAAGAAAAAAAGAAATGGAACACACAAACACTGTTTTAAAAACATTCATAGGACCACACAACAATTTTAAAACAATGAGTTCACCAAACCAGTCCAGCCCATCTGAGGTGCCGTGTTCGGCAACCACAGCCAATTGACCTATCGGTAAGCCCCGCCCCCCTTAGTTACTATTGTTAACTCGAACAAACAAACGGAGTTGCCATATCTTACAATGACAGCTGTCAGTGTGAAAACCTTATCCCAAGATGTTTTGAATGTAGCGTATACCCCGTCCGATTGATGGCCAAACTTTACTGATGGTTTATCAAGTTTATTATGTCCTTTTTTCACTCCAAAAAATCATCGTAAGAGCTGAACACACAAAGCATAAGAAGTGCGCATTAACGTCTCATTCACAAACTCTCTCTCTCCGTTGCATTACCATTAACATACACAGCAAATTACACAAAAACACTCATACAACTAACAGTAAACAAACATATACACAGAGCTTATGACTTTTCGGGGGTGCAGTTAATAACTTGTAAACTTTGTATCTGCAAAACAACTCTGATAAACTGCGTGCGAGCTCTCCCTTTCACTACCCGTAGACTATAATACCCATCAAAATAGGAGTCCTCCTTAGTAGGACAGATAATGTAGACCTCAAACATATCTAAAATTAAATGAATTTACATTTAACCAGTTTAATATGGAGAGGCACTGAAATATAGACCTTCGTGTTTTTGACCTACAGTGTTACATGATGTGAGAACAGTTAGTTATTTCAGTTTGTATGTTAGCAGGGACTTTAATCGTAACTTAACAAGAGTTTGACAAACAGAAAATCCTCTCAGGATCCCTGGAATCAGTGTTACAGTACCTCAGGCACAACATTTTAGCATTTTTGTAGCATAAACACCATCAAACCGATGAGAGCTTCGGATTTTCAAATGTTTCTCTATGGCGCTGACACCTAAAGATGTCCGAGTTCCGGTCCCAGCGCAACTGATACTCAACTGCTATTGGCTCATTTGCGTTCGAGGGGAGGGGCTTACCGACAGGTCAATTGGTTGGTAACTGAAAGCAAGCAAAACAAACTACAAAGAAACACGTTGAAGTAATACCCAAATAAACTGCAACAAACAAGGAAACAAAGCAAACAATTTAAATCAAAAATATGAAAATATATTATATACAAACACAACTCACATCAAGATAAGATATATATGAAACACAATATCAATTAATTGAACACAAAATAAACAAAAAGCAGTGATGTACGCAAAGTTAATCATCCAAACCATTGTTTGAATAAGACCCAAAGTCCACGAAACCCTGTATGAAGAACAAAACAGACCGCAATGCGATCACGGCCAGCAATTCCTACCTCACAGGCATTCATACACCCCGCCGGAAGTACGGTGGCTCGCTCACTACCGTAGAGAAGACGCACACACATAGCGTCATCACGGCCATTTTTATACACTACCAAAGCAGGAGGGTGATTAGACCACTCCTCTTACTAAAACTTGCGTCGGACAGAGACAATACTGCTACATATACATGCCTCTCAATCTACATAGCCAACACAGGACAAACTGCGGTCCGTATGGGTTTAATATGGAACACTGCTTTGATGTCTTAAATACAGGTTGATTCCATATTATATGGGACGGCTGGCAACCATACTTGTGCACAGCTATGGCATATTACACAGCACTGCCCACAAGAACATTGCTCCTACATAACAGCTTATTTTATCAGTTCTTTTGTCTTTGGGTTGTTACATTTCTCACAGAATTCTGCTTGTTCTAAATCAGATACAGATAAAGTAGCACAGTAAAGATTAAATATGAATGCATTAGAGAGAGAGAGAGAGAGAGAGAGAGAGAGAGAGAGAGAGCAATTGCATGAGAATTAATTCTTCCTGCAGCTTTTCTCTACTAATAGTGAAGCTGTGGGTTTTAGTTACTAAGAAATGTATACTAGGTTTCAATTTCTAAGCTATTTTATTGATAAATCACAGAACTGTGTTGACAGTACATTTATGCGCTACTGATTGTTTCTGTGTGCACTAGTGCATTAGTTTAGAACTACTGCACTGATTAATTTAAGAGTACAATAAGCTGTTTAAAACGTGCATTCTCACGATCAATTTTGAGTATCCAAAGGGTATAACCATATCTTGTGGAGCGCTCTCGGATTTTGTATTTATTTGCCATGTTAAATGTTGGAAACATAGTGTAAAAGTGGACTTCTTATACTGTTGCGCCCTCTATAGGCCATGATCAGTGACTAGTCGACGTCATAAACGATCAGGCATAACATTATGACCTAATATTATATCCTAACATTGTGTTGGTCCCCCTTTTGCTGCCAAAACAGCCCTGACCCCTCGAGGCATGGACTCCACTAGACCCCTGAAGGTGTGCTGTGGTATCTGGCACCAAGAAGTTAGCAGCAGATCCTTTAAGTCCTGTAAGTTGCGAGGTGTGGCCTCCAATTGGATTGAGATCTGGGGAATTTGGAGGCCAAGTCAACGCCTAAAAACTCATTGTTGTGCTCCACAAACCATTCCTGAAACTTTTTTGCTTTGGTGCAGAGTGCATTATCTGCTGAAAGAGGAACCAGGGAATACCGTTTCCATGAAAGGGTGTACATGGTCGGCAAAAATGCTTAGGTAGGTGGTACATGTCAAAGTAACATCCACATGGATGGCAGGACCAAGGTTTCCCAGCAGAACATTGCCCAAAGCATCACACTGTCTCTGCTGGCTTGTCTTCTTGTGTCCATAGTGCATCCTTGGTGCCATGTGTTCCCCAGGTACACATGGCACCAGGCCATCCATGTGATGTAAAAGAAAACATGATTCCTCAGATCAGGCCACCTTTTTCCATTGCTCCGTGGTCCAGTTCTGATACTCACATGCCACTGTTGGTGCTTTCAGCGGTGGACAGGGGTCACCATGGCCACCCTGACTGATCTGCGGCTATGCTGCCCCATACACAACAAACTGCAATGCACTGTGTATTCTGACACCTTTCTATCAGAACCAGCATTAACTTCCTGAGTTAAAATAATGATTTATTATATCCGTCTACTCTCCGCCTACTGTAAACATTAGGGGAAGTACGCTAGCCAGGCGGGATTTAAACTTTGTTGGCTGGAGACCCAATTTTGGTTTAAAGATAAAAAAACGAAACAAGATCAAAATTCTCTCACCATTTCTGATTTATAAACACACACTCACAGTGTTCGGCTGGTCTTGCGGCTGTCAGAGCACAAACAAAAGCTGATGCTCTCCGTGTTTTTTTTCCATCGTTTTTCTCATATGTAAATTGCGCAAGCTTTGTCCATTATATTGAAAGATCTGAAAAGAAAAACACATATATTTACTTGCCCATATAGACCCTACCCTCGAAGCAGAGTCCTGCATGGGTCCGATTTTGTAAATCCGCACCCGCCCATTCCCGCAGTGCTTAAAACCGGCCCTTCACCACCATTAACACAAGGACAACTTCAGCCGAAGCTGTGAAAAGGCTACATCATGAAGAACATGTGTACGTATCATCTCTATGAAGCACCTTCAGTTCTGTCCCCTTTTGAAAAATACTGTTCGATAGAACTGTGCTTGGTTTGTTACCACAGTTATCTGCGTGCTTCCTCAGCGATGAAGTTCCACATTTGTGGCTATCCAATACGAAAACTTTAAGGCAGGTTTCAGCAAAGCCTTTCACAATATTGTTTTCTTCGTCTGAGATAACTCCAAATTTCTCCCACACACTGGACTTGATTTTTGATGACGCATTGTCGATAACTTTACAATCTCCACTAGCTATTCTTTTCTTCAACTCCTCAGGATCCATCTCGACAACTGCACTGCAGGCAGATTGCGGGGGCGCGGTTGTGTTTCTCCTGGGAGGGCGCTCGCGCACAAAAAAACTGATATGGATTTATAATTCTTTTATCAACTTGAAATACAGGCAAGGCATATTTTTGTAGATAATATGCATATATTTTTTAGGAACACATCTACAATATATTTTTACGTTTGCACGCTGGTACACGAACCCGTGCAGGACTCTGCCTCGAAGTAATCAGGGCAGAAGTGGTTGAAAATGGACAAAAGAGACGGGTATTTCGTCTACTTGTGATCTGATCGACCAAAATGCATCTTAATACCAGGGGTAAACAGGGCCTATGTGAGTGTGTATGTATCGGTATGTACAGGTTATTTTATTTATTTCTTAGTTATTTTTATTTATTTTAGTTTTATTTTTAGTATTTCAATTTTATTGTATATGTATATATACATATACAATATATGACATGAGTTGAATGTGTTTATGAGGGAGGCAAGAAAGCATATGCCAATACACACAATTTATTTTTTGTATTTTAAATAAAAGGTTTTAGCTCATTCATTGTATTATTATTTTTGTATTATTATTATTACTTGAATTAGTTTTCATTGTAGAAACATGAGTTTAATTAATTTATGACGGGGGACAAGAAAGCATATATAGAGCTAAACCCTGTTAGAAACCGTTACTATCCTGGAGGATTCCTGGAGGAATTTTACAACATTTAATGACCCTTAGAAACACTAACACATTTTTACAGTTCTCAGCAATTTTCCGCAACCTAGCCATTGCTTTTACTCCCACCTTGTTATAAGCTCAGAGGATCACACAATGCGGCTTTTGCATGTATTTTTCATTATATTTTTTTATTTATTTATAACTACCATGTAATAGCAGAGTCCACTTTTGTGTCACGTACAGCCTTTGGCGTGCTTTGCCTCGCTCTAATGAGAGGCCAACGCAGGCCGCCGGCTTCTTCCGTAACGCCTCGTTTTTCCCTGTGGCATAACAGGACTTACCCCGTGGTCTCGCACAAGATCCTTTGGGTTGAAACCCACTAAGATGTGAGCGGCCTCTTCCTGCTTGATTCCAGAACTCCCCGGATGATGAAGGCATTTTTGTGTTGGTGAGGATAACAAGGCGCCTGAGCCTCGGGTGAAACCGTGTCTGTGTCTCAAAGCTAGGGAGCCTAACGAGTCATTAGGAGACAGTGCATCAAAAGGCAATCATAACCTTATGTGTAAAATTTAGGTCAGTGCTCCAGCTATATCATCTAGCACGGCAACATCGTATATTAGCGAGTCTTAAAAGAGTGTTTTACAGACCGCAGGGCGTTTTCTGTGTTTAGTCTGTTTTGCTTCTTGTTTTCTTTCTTTCTTTTTTTATTCTTTTATGCGAAGAGCTTGGAAAATGTGGCATGAGTTGTAACAAAATAACTAGTTATGAGGAACATATATTTTGGAGTTAAGTGGACACATCTTTAAAAAAATAAAGCCATTCGGCTACTGTGTTAAGTACTATATTAAGTTGTAATTTTATCTTTTGTGCAAATAGTTTTGCGTCTCTAAGATTTGTGTGTGTGTGCCCATTGGAGGACATAATAAAGTGAGAGCATTGTTAACGTCTCATGTTTGAGTTGCGTAACACTCATAATGATTCTTCTGCCCACATACAGTATGTGAAGTCAGTGTTCTACGTTTTGTTTGACCTCTGCCTTTCTTTCAAACTAACAAATGATGTATGTGTGGTTGCTTATAGGCAATATATGTTTGCATGATTAAATATGAAATCATAGTTGTTTTAGAATACTTAAGATCGAGAGAATATAAAGAGCGGGAGTGTGTTTGTGGGTGTTAAATAATTAAGAGATATCATATAAATTAAAAACCAAACTATTGTGCATGCAGAATAAATGAAGCCAAGGGAAAGAAGTAAAAAAATATTAATGGACTTCAGCTCAAAGAATTCTTACATGGCTGATAACCAATGCGAATTTGAAAATGGGATCAATCAAGGTAAAAGCAAAGCTCTGTTTGAAGGCCTGTCATTAAAAAGCAGGAAACTCATTAATCCAGCAAACTTCATTTATACAAACAAATCATATTAAGTTGTCACAAGTCTGCTTGATTGACATATTCACATTTGATAATTAATGTTGCACTATACCAAATGGTTGGTTTATTAGTAGATATAGCATATAGTTTATCAACAAAGCAGCCAGAAAATGGCAGTGTTGGCTTAAAGCATAAGGAATCCCATGATCACTAACAACCATGAAAACATTTAAGGAAATTAGTGAAATACTGCGTTATAAACTTAAGTCAGGGAAATTTCTATAGTTTTTAAATCACACTGGCTGGATATTGCTTGTGTAGTGTATGAAGGAAGGAAGGAAGGAAGGAAGGAAGGAAGGAAGGAAGGAAGGAAGGAAGGAAGGAAGGAAGGAAGGAAGGAAGGAAGGAAGGAAGGAAGGAAGGAAGGAAGGAAGGAAGGAAGGAAGGAAGGAAGGAAGGAAGTAAGGAACAGAAGAAGCAAAGGAAAAAAACTAAGGATGAATGAAGGACGAGCGAAGGGTGAACGGAGGATGAACAAACGAACAAAAGAAGGATGACTGAATGAACAAAATGATTAACGTACGAAAAAAAAGGATGAATGAACGAAAGAAGGAGCCATTGAAGGAAGTAAGTAAGGAAGGAATGAAGGAAGTAAGTACGGAAGGATTCAAGGAAAGACGGAAGGAAGGAATGAATGAAGTAAAAAAGGAAGGAACGAAGAAATGAACGAACACACAAACAAGCGTCTTGCCGCTAAAAGTCGGTCATTCAAAACAATAACAAAGACATAGCTTGACGCACAAATTTGTGCGTGAAATCTGCGTACAAACATTTGCACGAACAAATAATGATTCATCAATAAATTGTAATGTTTTAAAATGTTTTTATCATTCATCAGCTGGAAAAAAAAAATATTTCTGAAAGTGATTCCAACCGTTATCTTTATAGTTGTGTGTTGCTAGTCTTTTATATTTAGGCCATCAAAGCATTTTTTCTCACGGCTAGTGCATTTTTCCAAATGTTTTAAATAGGAGCATCGCATTTTTAAAACAGTAGCAGCGTGACAAGTCGCTGAGCGTCTATTGGCTATTTTACTGGTCGCTGAGAGTTGAAGAATGTTCAACTTTGTATCTTTATGGACTGACGCTTTGTGCACTGGTGCGCAGTCGTGTTGGAACAGGAAGGGATCCTCAAACTGTTCCCACAAAGTTGGGAGCATGAAATTGTCTTGGTGTGCTGAAGTTTTAAGAGTTCCTTTCACTGGAACTAATGTGAGGAAATGAGGAAATTTCACAAATGGACTTCTTGCACAGGTGGCAACCTATCACGGTACCACGCTTGAATTCACTGAGCTCCTGAGAGCGACCCATTCTTTCACAAATGTTTGTAGAAGCGTCTGCATGCCTAGTGCTTGATTTTATACACCTGTGGCTATGGAAGTGATTGGAACACATGAATTCAATGATTTGGAGGGGTTTCCTAATACTTTTGGCAATATAGTGTACTTTACATTATCAGCATTTTTATATAGAAACAATACAGAAACACACTATCTGTGAAATGAGATGCTAGTAACACTATTCATTATCTGCATCTAGAGTGTTTTAGTCAAGTAGAACTCATGAGTGATTTCAAGCTTTGTTTATCCTCAATGCCGTCCCATTAGCTGAAGGTTAGCATTGTGTGCCATTGTCTGAATAGCCGCTAATTACGGTTAGCATCTCACATTGTGAGGTCACTGATGTTAATGGAAAGTGCAGCCATGTGAAATTGTTATTAACCCATGAAATTAGATAATCTGCCTAGATTTATGATGATCAGCAGTTATGTCTCTTTTATGCTGCATTGCTTTCAGTGTGAATGCATTACTACATATGCACAATTTGCAAAACTTGACATTATTTACTGTATGTGAGGAAACATATGTAAAGTGTTTCTTTAATTATGGACACTATCGCAGTTTTAATGTGACCTTCTTTTAACAAAAGAAAAAGAAAAGAAAACAAGTTTTAGTTAAACAAATATATAAACCTCTGGGATATAAAAGTGCCATAGCTGAAGAAACAACTTGAGACTTTACTATTGCAAACTCTTTTAATGTGAGTCTCTAATTTATTGAAACCTTTTCAGTTTGTGACATTACTCGATGAAGTTAGCAGGTCAGAGCCACCGTAAAACGTTTTGCTTTCTCCTCCTACTCATCATCTTTTCCCTTCTTCTGCCTTGAAGGCATTTAGAATGTTCGTGATCAATTCCCACAAAGCCTTGTGCCGTGTGTCTCCGGCGGGCTTCACTCCCCTCAATCATTTGAGATGCTCCGCTCCGCCCTGACGACTGAAGGTCAAAATAAACTGGATCGTTTAAAGCTGCCTGGGGATGTACACTACACTATATTGAGTTCCCTTCACGTGCTGTGACGGCGAATAATAGAATCTACTCCAGTTCTCTATTTACTGGACCCGTTCAGTGAGACTTTACTGGAGACACGTGAGATGATCACGTCACTGTATCACAGCTGACTCCTCCTGACATGCTTTGACAAAACAGTCATGACGTTAACATGATGGCTTATTTGCATGGATGATTTCTCAGAGAGTGCGTTATGTCTCGTAAGGAAACTGTGCCGCTGTGTCAAAGCCTCAGGATAAGCACAGGTTTTGAATGAGGGAACATAAATGATGCCATAATTTTGGGCAGTGAGATTTTGCGCCCGCCCTTTTTTGAAATTTCAAAATGAATATGTAATTTTAAATAAATATATAATAATGTTACTTTATGTATAATAATGTTTATTTTTTTTATTTCAAAAAATGGAAACAAAATGTATATATATATATATATATATATATATATATATATATATATATATATATATATATATATATATATATATATATATATATATATACATACATACATATATATATAATATATAGTAATGGTATATAGTATAGATAGATAGATAGATAGATAGATAGATAGATAGATAGATAGATAGATAGATAGATAGATAGATAGATAGATAGATAGATAGATAGATAGATAGATAGATAGATAGATAGATAGATAGATAGATAGATAGATAGATAGATAGATAGATAGATAGATAGATAGATAGTCATGTATAATAACAATAACTGCACAATAATGTTGTAATTTTTTACTTTCTATATTTTACTATGGTATTTACACGTGTGACGTTGTGTTGTTTTGTTTTTTATCTTTAAGTTAAGTGTTATTTGGTGTTCTTGGATTCTTTGTTTTTATATGGTTGTTAAATACAGTTAGGTCTTTCAAAGTTGCCCACAGGGGTTCCTCAGAGCTCAGTGCTTGGACCTCTCCTCTTTTCCATTTACACTACATCACTGGGACCCATCATACAGGCACATGGCTTCTCATACCCCTGCTATGCTGATAACATTCAGCTCTACCTTTCATTTCAACCAGATGATCCATTCCTACAGTAGCTGCATGAATCTCAAGCTGTCTGGCGGACATCTCAGCATGAATGAAAGAACATCACCTGCAGCTCAACCTGGCAAAGACTGCGCTTCTCGTCTTCCCTGCCAATCCGACTCTACAACACGACTTCACCATCCAGCTATAGGTTCATCCTTGATTACCCCTTCAAGGTCGGACAGAAATCTTGGAGAATCCTTTGATGACCAGCTGTCCTTCAAAGACCACATTTCAAAGACAGCTTGGTCATGCAGGTTTGCGCTACACAACATCAGGAAGATCAGACCATTCCTAACAGAGCATGTAACACAGCTTCTCGTCCAGAACCTGGTCATTTCTAGGCTTGACTACTGCAATGCACTTCTGGCTGGACTTCCATCGAGTGCTTCAAATGATTGATGATGACGCAGTGGCACGTCTTGTCTTCAACGAGCCCAAAATAGCCCATGTCACGCCACTCTTCATCTCTCTGCACTGGCTACCACTGACTGGCTGCTCACATGAAGTTCAAGGCGTTGACAATTGCTTACAGATCCACCACAAGCTCACATACTTCGACTCGCTCCTACGAGTCTACACCCCCACCAGAAGCCTTCGCTTAGCTAAAGAGTGACGGCTCGTGGTATCATCACAGAGAGGCATGGAATCCCTTTCCAGAACATTTTCATTCACCGTTCCTTGCTGGTGGAAAGATATCCCCACCTCCTCCCGGAATGCAGAATCACTGACTACATTCAAGAGAGAGCTGAAAACTCATCTCTTAACCCAGTGGTTCTCAAACCTGTCCCGGGGACCCCTCACCACTGCACATTTTGTTTGTCTCCCTCATCAGACACACTCAATTCAAGTTGTGCAGTTTCTACTAATGAGCTGATGAGTTGAATCAGGTGTGTTAGATGAGGGAGACATGCAAAATGTGCACCGGTGGGGGGTTCCCAGGACAGGTTTGAGAACCACTGTCTTAACCAACTCATCTAAAAAAACAAAAAAAAAAAAAAAAAAAAAAATTGTTCACCTATTCCCTTCCTATTCTAGCATAGGCTACTCTAAGCAATGTCCAAAGCTTAGTATTTCAAGCACTTTTTGTGTTGTTTTGCCTCTTCATGACGGATCGCTTCCTGTATTCCTCAGTTGTAAGTCGCTTTGGATAAAAGCATCTGCTAAATGAATAAACGTACATGTAAAATGTAAATGTAAATAGGGGCTTTCGAAATGGGTTATAAGAACTCGCCACCAGAACGGTCCCCTGGGAACAAAACTTGAATGACTGCAGAAAAAAAACATGTTTGTATTGAACATTGATGGAGCAACAGATTTTATGTGAAAATAAATCATGAAAGTGGTTTAGTTTGTTTACAAACATTATAAATGTATGAGGTTGCAAGGGGGGCCTTTTACCCCACAGACACACGGGTAAAAGGCTCACCAGCACAAGGCTTAAGGCACACAGTATTGATTCAAATACTTGAGCTAAAATAATATGTCTAACTTAATACTTATAAAAATGTCTTATTCTATATGTCTAAAATATTCTATCACTTCTTTCTGCTGCTTATTCTCCTGTGTTTTGTTTTGCAGATTCTGTACTAGAAGCGCAATATTGCCCCCTACCGTATTACAGTGAAAACATGGATAGCAGGAAAATTTAGTCAGTGGCAGGGAAAGAGTAAAGTAGTAAATATACTATAGCTCTCTCATTCACTGTACAGTTGTCAATCATCAACATGACCATAATCCTGCCCCTTCTGGTCACGCTGTTCAATGCGCTTCCTCATCTCATATGTCTGTTGTAAACATTGCCAACATGTGAACCAAGAAGCTAATAAATGCACGATTACGATGGCATATGATTTGTTTGTGTTTTGCATGCGATTTGGTGTATTTTCATATGAATAAAAAATGTTTCCAGTAACATGCTAAACAGGTGTGGCGATTAGCTCCATATAAAATGCTAAATATAACATTTTAAAATCATTGAACATCACTGAAACCCACATTATATCGCGATCGGAAATAAATACAAACACTCGCTGGCTGTTTAAAGGGAGTTTGTAGTTAAAGTATAATATTAATCTTTTATATTGTGTTTTGTAACGTAGCTTGATGCTAACTGTAGCTCTAATGCACCTGTCACGCCAGGAGCTATATTTGATTTCACATAAGGGTACAAAAGCATGCTTTTTCTTGTTTTTCTGTTTGCTAAAAAGACTTCAGATAGTAGGTTTTAATGTAAAGTGGGATGAATGGGGCCATTGATGGTTGATGGCCAATCCAGAATGTTTGAATGGGTTATAATAGCTCAAATCCAAAACAAAAGAAGGATTAAGTCATTCATGACAGACGTGTGAAAAGTTCATTGAATGAAAACAATAGACTGAATTAAGCAGTTGAAAGACTAGTTAGTAAGTATGCAAGTATGTGTTTTATAGATAAGATGCTATCACAATAACATAATGAGAGCATCCTATCTTAGCATTCGCTAAAAACTCACATGACATAGTCAAACATTATGCTTCATAAAATGCATAATTTTAGAGATTTCTTCCTCAGATTTGAAATGAAGCATGACCACACTTGTGGCTACACTTTTGTTGTGGTTATAAGTTGTTTTGCCATATTCACATAATATCTTTATACATTTAAAAATATATAATTCATATTTTTTTATTTTTGTTTTAATGTTTGAGCATATACAGTATATCTCCATATTAATAATAGTCTGAGTAATTCTGAGTCTTGAATTGTAAACTCTTAAGCGTGGGCTTTCTAGATATATGTTACTTAGGTGTATATTCAGAAAGACTTGCGAGCAACAGCCCTTTTATTTGGGGTACGTCAAAATGCCCCACTTGCCAAAATGGGGGGTGACAGGCAAGGGGTTAAAGGAAGTATACTTATAGCACACTTTTTTCATTAGGGCAATCAATTTACCCTTATGTCACTGGTAGTTCCTATTGTGCTGGGTTAGACTCTACTCTGAAGTAGGAGCTAATTTAGTTGCTAATTTAGTTCCCCCAAAATGCATTCCTGTAACGAAAATCGTTCCCAGTTCCAGCGGTGTGAACATGCCAAAAAGCGGACTTCCGCCAATAGTTATATGAACTATGAAAATGTTCTTCCGATCTGAAAGCCCATAATGTCTTTCATAATGGTGTGTGTATGTGTGTGTTTTTTACTTTAGTACATCTGAACAATCTATAGCATTCCCACTATACTCGGTTGATGATTCCATTTGAGAGTGTGTTGATATTACATGATGAAATCTGATTATTTCATTTGACCAGACAGACCTCTTGTCTTGGTTTCACAAACAGCCTTAGAGATCTTTCATGGCAAAAGATCTGTTAGAAACACACACTTGAAATGCAGTTGTTTTTTCTTAGATGTTTGCCTATTTTGATGACTAATATACTGCCATGGGCATTTGGTATGCAATAAAAATTACACCCTTTGATCATGATAAACATGTCAAGTGTTAGACATTTTTGAAGGATCTAGTTGGCTTGAATGCTTTTTAACATTGTATTGCGTTTGCTAGACTTTTGTCTATATGCCCTATTCATTCTGACAGCAGTTGTATCACTGCATGGAAGTCACCGGTTGGCTGTATTGTTATTCAATTTGGCCTAATCTTCTTAATATCTTGGCTGTATTGGTGTTTAAATAAGATGTTAGTCTATCTTGACCAGAAATAAGTTAGATATAGGGATTGTATATTAATTGAAACAGTGCATAATGCATCATATCAGGAACAAGATAACTGGTAAAACATCTATTGTATTTACTTCCAACAATTTTATTTACATTAATGCATTTGATTTGGCAGATGCTTTTATCCAAAGCAACTTGCATTGCATTCAAGGTATAGCCTACATTTATTTATTTTTCTTCCATGGGAATTGAACCCATGACCTTGCCGTTGCAATGATTTACTCTTTTAGTCAGAACGTATTTAGTCAGGATATGTTTTTGCATTGCCGTCAATGGAGGAACATGCTTTTTGCTCCCATAATGGTATAATGATTCCCAATGCTTTCCATATTATGTGTGGTGATAAGTGACAGAAATTAACTTTTTTCATTAAGGGCTTATATTTGCCACCTTAAATTGATTTCCAGAGGCACCTTTAAAAGGGCATTATTTTCTAACCTAATGAGATGTATACCTCATCTTGTATGTCAAATTCTTAAATTTAATCAATAAATTCAATTAGAATAAGACATTATGCTGTTACAAATTAAATGCAATCAGTATCAACAAAGTCAATTTTTTTTTGCACTGGAGAAGTGGCAAAGAAAGCAAGCATTTAGATGCTTTTACACTGCAATTCCATTTGCATAATTGATGGTATGAGATTATTGTTTTAAAAATAAGGTTTTGAACATTGATCATATGTAATGCATATGGCGCACGCCTAAGTTGTGGCATCTATGAGCAGAGGCTAAGTGCCAAAACTAGCCAGTTCATTTTCATAAATCATTCTCATTGAAAGCAATGATTTTTGGTTACTTTGTTGTTGCAGACGGTCACCCTTTCATGGTGCCCTTCCAAACACCTTGGGCCAGAATCTAATCTAACTCTAAATGGTGCCTTGCTGTTTCAGTTCTTTTGGTGTCAACACTTCTTTCCGGTTCTTTGCTAGGACACACTTGTCACAGTCGCAGCCCAGTCCTTGCCTCTGGTGTATGCCGTGATTTTTGTTTGGCCAAGCGAACCAGCTAAATGAAGGAGTCACAGCATCACCTCCAGAGAGTCTCAAGCCATTAGAGTCCTCCACATCTGTGTTGAAGAGGCCGTTGTGTCAAGGATAAGATGGGATGAAATGAATGACTTTTATCGGAATGATGACTCCAGTAATTGAAGCAGGTTAGACTTGGAGAAATTGGAATGATAGCAGTCAGATACTTGAAGCCCCCCAGGATTGGTGTCAAGATGCTCTGAGCTGATCTCATGTCTGGTTCACTGCATCCTTCTGTGCTTAAGTGTCTTAACAGACAGCTAATTATCACATTGCATTAAAGAGGTTGCCAGCTTGCTCTTTTCCAGCATGTTGAGTCCCCCTCCACCTCCCCTCCTCACTCAGTTTTCCATTTGTAAAAAAAAAAATTCTCCCAGATTTGGTATGACTGCTGAGAGATTCTGCAAGTTTTCCTTACACTTCGTCAACTGGGCAAAACACATCAAATTTCCAACGTTAAGCAGTTTCTCTGTCTTTGTTAACTCTTTCCCCACCATTGACGAGTTATCTAGTCTTTTATAAGAAAGTGCTTCTCGCCAAAGACGAGTTTTTACGGCTTTCCGTGTTTTCACTTTTATACAGTAGGGGGAGGTATTATGCATCTTCTGAAAGAGGACAGAGTCTCCTGATCAAAACAATAATGTGATCATGAACATTAAACATATAAATCAAAATGTTTTCAAATAAAATGTCGACCCAGGACGAGCTTCAGGACTGTGAGGCTTCGGGGGTGTTGTTGGACTCCATTTACTCCATCTGTGTTTTGATCATCATTCTCAATCCCATTCAGGCATAGTCTGAACACAAATACACGATTTACTCAGCTTTTTTCTCAAAATGTAGCTTTTTTATTAAAACTTACCCACATCTAATATGACTTCTGACCTGCAATGTTGCCTGAATCATAATCACACACTGTTTGTTGGCCAGAGGAGAAACTGGCACCCTGACAGAGCCTGGTTTCTCCCATGGTTTTTTTCTCCATTCTGTCACCTGATGGAGTTTTGGTTCCTTGCTACCGTCGCTTCTTTTGCCTTTGGCTTTTGGCTTGCTGAGTTGGGGACACAAAATACTCAACTGATACTGATCCACCCGCATTGACACTATATGATTACTGAACTGAGCTGGAGGACATCACTGTTTTCTTCAGGGCGGCTGTACAGCCGAATCAATTTCTTTTGCATTATTTTCCTGTTATCACTGTAAAGCTGCTTTGAAACAATCGGCATTGTATAAAGCGCTATATAAATAAAGGTGACTTGACTTGACATTCAAGTGTTGATAAACAAATAATGCATGAGGTTAGAATTAAACTGTTAATTTGTTTTGTTTAGTTTAAAAGCTAGAGGGTCTGTTTGTTCAGATATTCATACAACAAAATATTCTGGGGGCCATGAAATTATTCTGAAAATAGTCAAAAAAGAGTTGGGGAAAGAGTTAAAAGCAAAAATTCTCCAAAGAGACAGCCAATCAGAACTTATTTCATTTTTAACATCAACCATAAAATCAAAATTTGATTCTATTTACTAACACATCTATTCATTAGTGTATGTAATAACTTGCTCCCCCAAACAAAAGGACTCAGTGACATGGGACCTATTTTATCAATCTGAGCGCATGGTCTGAAGCGTACTGCGCAAGTGCACTTAAGGTGTGTCCGAATCCACTTTTGCTAGTTTAACGACGAAAAAAAAAAAACGGTCTGCGCTCCAGGCACATGGTCCAAAAGGGTTGTACCTAGTCTCTTAATGAGTCATGGGTGTGTTTCGAGCATAACATGCAATAAACCAATGAGAGTCTCATCTCCCATTCCCTTTAAAAGCCAGTTGCCCTTGCACCATGGCGGATTCGCTGTTTACATGGTGGAGTTTGCGAGTGGAAAGACTGAATGCTTCCCCAGAGAATCCTTTTATTTTTTATATTTACATTGTACGTGCATTGTGCACCCGCCTATAGGAGCATATTACTAAAACACCCTTTAAAGGGGCTATATGCAACTTTTCCCCAAAAAATAAACGTAACAATAGCCTTTTTATTTTATCATTTATGACTCAAACATCTCCTGATGAGCATACTGACACCTTGTCCGCTCAAAGTGGGTGCACCTATAAGCCTGTATCTTATTTTTCCTATTTTCTGGCGGGTAGGTTTTTCCCGCGCTGTCTGCGGATGTAACGTCACCACCGCTGCGAGAGCGAGCAGAAAATAAGAGCAGTTCTATTTTTTGGCCACAGGTGTCAGTCACGAGTTTAAATTTCAGAAAAACGCATATAGCCCCTTTAAATAACTAAAAAAAATACTGCACTATTGACTTTAGTCCCGGTTTTTGTTGGTCAATGGCGCAGTCTTTTCAGTTCCTCAAAATAGCAAAGCGCCAACAATGGCACGCCCATTTAAACAACGTGGCTGGACGTGAAAATGATAACTGCTCCGGGCTGAAACTAGCAAGAAACACTTGCATCACACCTGCCGTCACATTGTGCTGGGTGTATGATAGTCTTGGTGACTATGGGCCCTATCATACCAGCCCCAGCCCCATTGTTTAAATAGCAAATGCACTCATGCCCATCTGTTCGCCCATGGGCGTGCTGGTCTGAAAACCAGGTGTGTTCAGGCGCATTGTTGGCGCTTTGCTATTTTGAGTCCTTTGTTTATGTCCTTTTGTTTTTCAGCCCTTTTTGCAGTGTTCTTGCTGTGACATTATCCAATGTAATTTCATTTCAGGGGCAAAGCAAGAAACTTAAGTAGGACTTCATAAACCTAGATATTTGATTGATTGCTAAATCTATAAACATGAAAAAGTCACATTACGGAAGTAAAAAGGGTTGCGGATGTTGTTTCACGTTAGTGTCGATATATATAGCGATGTGATTTCTTTGCCTGACAAAGACCTTGTTTGTTTGAGTAAAGTTTCATGGGAGCAGATTAAGCAGTGGACTGTGCTTTTTCATTGGTTTAAGCATGATTTTGGACGAATGAGATTTGGCTATGTGTAGGGATATGGAGAAGAAACTAAACTGCAGTCCTGGTTGTGGCGAGTTACAATAAAAAAAACTTGTGAAAGACATAAAGTTTATCTCTCTGCACTTCATTACCCAGGGTTTTTTAGGACTCTGTGTTATCCTGCTGCTGCAGGATACAGGAAGCCTTCTTGCTTTTGCTTTGATTGTTTTCTCTCTAGGGCACTTTGATCTTGATTAAAATTGATGACTTTTACAACATGCTTTTCTAGCATCCTAAACAACTTTTCCCGGCCACTCCAGCAGGCCTTGATCAACCTTCATTATCATTTATAAAGAAAGCCATTTACTGGACAGCACTATATAGTCACATAACTCACTGTAAAAATCACCACCATACCTGTACTTGGCTTCACTTTCAAGTAGCCTGCTTCTATTTTAGAAGAACGTCTACTGTTTATTCGGTCACGCTCTAAAGCAGATGATGCATTTCCCTAAACACTTGAGTCATGTACCTTGACGAGCAGTTTATCTTAATACAAGCTCTTTGAGTCTGGGAAACATCCACAGTTTAATGTGGCTGTTATTGATAAAATAATATTCATACCATTTGTCCTTTTATCATAAACAATTGTTTCCACATTACCGATTACAGAGTTTACCTTGAGCGAATAGTGTAGAAGAATGTATTATTTAGAAAATTAGTAATTTATATGGCTTATATTATATTAAATTACTAATTTTCTAAATAATAAGTAATTTATATGGCTTGTATTATATTAAATTACTTATTTTCTAAATAATAAAATCTTCTGCAATAGGCATCATTATTTAACAGAATAGACAAAGTTCAGTAAATGTATCGACACACAATTTCCGAAGGATTTTCACACAGTTCTTTTCCATACAATATTTCATTGTGAATAACCGTGGCTGAACATGCTCTAAAAGGACCAATTACTGTGAACCTTTGTGTGAGGAACAGACTGAAATTTAAGTTTTTCTGTGAACTAATGCGAATCAAGCTGCCTTTTTATACGTTTTTTCACATTTTAAATTTCCGTTGGTTCCTCACAAAATGAACATTTGGATTCATAAGTTTTGAAACATACTGAAGTGTTTAAATTACCCGAAAGGACCTATATGTTAACATTTTCATGTATCAATCACATTTTTATTGCCATTGAGCAGCTTGTAACAAAACTTAAAAAGTGATACCTTCCCGGCTTCCTAGGTTGTCTATGAAAGCATTTAACATGTTTTTATGTAAAGGACTCTGGATGTTTTTGCAAGTAAAAAATCAAAAGGATGTGACATTTATGTACGCACCTGAGAGCCTCTCTTCAGTTTAATGACACATGAGACCAACACTTACACTATGTTCAGGGTAATGCAGAGAGAGCCATTCTGTACTGTAATGTCCATGTGTCATGCAAAGAAAAGGGATTCATTCAAACCAGTCTCACATAGCCAGATCTATACAGTCAATAGGGCAGCAGTGGCTCAGTGGTTCATGTAGGTTGTCTACAAACCAGAAGGTTGGTGGTTCAATCCCCGGTTCCACCTGACCAAGTGTCGAGGTGTCCATGAGCAAGACACCTAACCCCAGCTGCTCCCGATGAGCTGGATGGCTCGCATGGCTGACACCGCCGTCGGTGTGTGAATGTGAGGTAAGAATGTAAAGCGCTTTGGATGGCCAGGGGTCTGTTAAAAGCGCTATATAAAATGCAGTCCATATAGTATCAAATATACTTTATAATCAAACTATCCTAACAGTGTAATTTCAATCACCTCATCAGTCGACATGATGCCAGTGAATTGCAGAGCTGGTGCAAACATATCCACATCGCTATGATCAGATGTTTTCTTAACTGCTGTTTTCTCACCGCTGTCATTTTTAGTGTGTTTATTTTGTTATTGAGAGAAAAGCATACAGCACATATTTACATATTCACATATTCATCTAAACGTCGCTCTCATCAGCGTAGGCGGCATCTGGTTGTTTGGTAACAGTACATCGCTGCAAAGGTATTTCTAACTTATTTTTACTTCTAAGTGAAAAAACTTAGCTGTGAGTATATCTGGGCATTTCATCAAGTTCACGTCTCTTTACATGTGCACTAGTGCGAGCAGTTCACTTAACAGCCACCGGTGTCGCTAATAATTTCTGAATTCTACATATAGCCCCTTTAATGGGTTAGTTCACCCAAAAATGAAAATTAGCCCATGATTTACTCACCCTCAAGTTATCCTAGGTGTTTAAGACAAAAAGTGAAGCACCTCTCGCAGTTCAAAATGCTTACGCTATGTCTAACGGCATTGCACTAAATGTGCAAAAGTTTCTAAAGTTTTAAATATGGATATTTTTCTTACACAAAAGCATTGATTCACTTCAGAAGGCCTTTATTGACCCACCAGAGCCACGTGGAGCAGTTATATGATGGACAGATGCACCTTTATGGACTTCAAAAACAGAGCAACAATTACTGCTATTATAAAGCTTGGATTAGCCAGGATTTTTTTGATATAAATCATGGGCTAATTTTTATTTTTGGGTGAACTAACTCTTTAAGTAGATTTAAGGCAATACACCATGGTTTCTCAAATCTGGCCCTGGAGAGCCACTGCCCTGCAGAGTTTAGCTCTAACTCTAATCAAACACACCTGAACCAGCTCATCAAGTTCTTCAGAGTTACTAGAAAATTGCAGTTAGGTGAGTTTGATCAGAGTTTAAATTAAATTCTACAGGACAGTAGCCCTCCAGGGCCAGAATTGAGGAACCTTGCAATACACTATACGGGCAAATCCTTTTTTTTTTCATTCACGGATCAATGTTGGTTTATTTTGTTTTACCCTTTATCTATTTGCATCTGTAGATTAATTACAATAAATGGTAACACTTTATTTTGATGGTCCCTTTTGTGGCAACTACATGTTTACTAACTCTCACGGTACAGATCCACTTGTCTGTGCGATAATTCTGTCACGCCGCACTCCACTTTATTCCTATGGGTGACGTCAAGCGACTTTAACGCGCCCGCAAAGCATCCCGGGAAGGCGCCGCTGCATTTGAAAAAATGCTGTGCGTCAAAAAAGCTGGCCGATACCCATCTTTATGCAAATGAGCCCGTTGAATGCGACGCGACTATCCAATAGAAGTAGAGCACATGGAGACTGGGGGAAGTCTCTCACGAGTATAAAACACGACATTCCCAGCTGGCTCAAAAGCACGCCCCTAGTGGTAAATTTGAGGAACGCCCATCAACGTACAAATGAGGGGAAGCGTTGCAACACCACACTTCAGTCGTGTAGCAAAAGTGGATCTGTTCCGTCAAGGTGATGATACACGGGCAACTTTTTGAGCAATGTTGCCTGGCAATGTTGCTGACGATGTTGCTTGGGCACTTTCCTATTAAGAATGTATTTGTAGACTGTCTGCTTAATATCTACTAACTCTTTATTGTGATGATCCTCCTACAGACATTCTACTGACTATAAGTAACTTTGCAAGAACTTGTCAACTTATTCTAACCCTAATAACACTCTAATTAGTTAGTAGACATGTAAGTGCAATGTTTATAGTCAACAGAATGTGTTAAAGGGACCATCAAAATAAAGTGAAACCCAAATACTATATTTAACTCTTTCCCCACCATTGACTGAATATTCCGGCTTTCACTGTCATAAGGTAGGGGGCGCTATGACACATCTTCTGAAAGAGTAGAGAATCTCCTGATCAAAACATGAGGAGATGCAGCAGAAATAAGCGATAGCATATGTAATCATTAAACAGCATATAAATCAAAACTGCCTAATGTTACTGAATGAAACGTCGACCCTGGACGAGCCATGGGTCTGTGAAGCTTTGGGGGTGTTCATGGACTTGATCTACTCCATCTGTGTTTTGATCGTCATTCTGAATCTGATCCGGATGTAGTCTTTGACAAAAACATGATTATAGCTTTTTGCTTTCATGAAACATTCAAGTGTTGATCAAAAAAGAATGCATGAAGCTAGAATAAAACTTTTTAAAAAAAAATTTTATTTTAAGCAGAGGGTCTGTTCTTTCTTTTGATATATCAAATGCATGTTAAAATATTCATACATCATACTTTGTATGGTGATGTTTACTTGTTAAAAAATGTTCCAATTCACCTGTGGTGTTTATTTTGTCTTTTCGCAGCATGAAAACTTCGGGGGTTGCCCGTGAACTGTTATTGTATACAAAATTGCGAAAATGTCCATGTCTGTTGTCTAATAAAAATACAAGTGTGGAATCATGAGAGTGAGAAAATAATGTCTGAATTTGTAATTCCTTTAATTAGCCATACACAGCTGAACTAGGGCTGATTCTTGGTAGTGTCTCTGCACTTTCTAAGTAAGCGACACACTCAGACCATGAAGGCAAAGGCAGCAGCCCGTGTCCAGACACTAATGAATGAAGTTGCTTGTGTAAGCCCTTTTCTGTCTATAAAGGCTTGAAAGGACACTGTGATACATTTGAAATTCCCAGAGTTATCTTTTTTTTTTCTCTGAAACTCTCTACTGACCCAATCAGTGTACATGATGTGAGCTTTGCATTTCTGCTTCCTTTCACACTCTGGACTCTCCTACAAAATGGCATAATGTGCAATCTTATTCTGTGAATTTTCCAAAGAGGCATAGTAGTGGACGGAAAGGAGATGAGGGGGGTTATTTTCCAATTGGCCTTGTGAAAATGGGCAATTTCAAACTCATTTAGGTTTATTTATGAAGCCATTTCCGAATCGGTATTTATTACAGAGGACGGTCTGAAAATGTTCCTTTTAAATATGACTCGAAAATGGGCATTTTTGAATAGTCCAGTTAAAGTTCTTCCTGGACACGGGCGATAAAATGACCTAATATCCCAACTATTGAGGAGCTATGCATGAGTGCAAATGTAATATGCAATTCAAAGATTTATATATGGATAATGCAATTTTACATATGAATCAGGCTTATTTGCAGGATCTAAAAGTAATCTGCAGTGTTGAAGCTACTTTAAAACTGTAAATTACCTCGCAGCAAGATACCCATGATTTATAGTTAATCCATAGTTAATCTACTCTTCTGAAAGTAACTAACAAATAACAGTTAACCACAGTCAATGTACTTAAGGAGGGATAACCACAAGTAATAACTTCAATTAGTCACTTTTTTTTTATCTCAACCTTGAGTAGTAAAGAAAAAAATACAGCGCGGTCTCAAGTAAGTCTCAATGAGCAAGATTCTGTATATATTTGTTAAGCATTTATTCAACTTTGCTAATGTTATTTAGTAATTTCTCATTGCTTGTTAATGTTAGTTTGTAATGCATTATCTAATGATAACCCATACAAATTTTGATTTTATAATGCAAGGAAGTGTGTCACTTTCAAAATGCTTTGAAATCCCCATCTTATTATCACCCGATTTGCTTCAAACTTCATCAATATAATGTAAAGACACCACAGATGAAGACATGTGCAAGGATTCTTGATATGTAGAATTCTGTTGTTATGGCAACACATCAAACTATAATATTCTTTTTGGGGGCTTTTGAGGCTCTTATGTCGCGTTCCAGGCAACCCGTAACCTGTGTTTTTCCAACCTTCTACCCGTGAAAGTGCACTGGAACGGCAGTCAAACCTGTGACTTCCCACCCGTGAACTTGTACTAGATCACATAGCCCACAAAACAACAATGGCAGCCCCTACAGATGCGGTGTTTATGAAAGTCGTGCACGGTGAGAAATAGACTTTAGGACCAAATACATGTCCAAATATACAAATAATGTAAAATAAAAGGTATAACAGCTTCTCTTGCCTTATGCACGTTTTTTTGGTCCTTCGTTCCCTTCAAATAAGCAAAGAGTAAGCACCTTTAGCGATAGAAATGATTGTAAATGAGCATAAGCCCCGTATGGTCCGCCATGCTTTGTTTACATCTAGCTTCCACAATTCTTTGCGCTCAGGCAGTTTGGCGTGACTTTGCCTGGAACCCTACAAAGTCGTGAGTCGTGGTTTGAAGTCATTACTCACGGGCTCAAAAAACTTAGCCTAGAAATCTAGACGCACCCTAGCGGCAGAACATTTATTTTTGAAGTCTAGCAACTCTCGGTAGACCTGAGAGCTGGAAAAACCAAACTCTGGTCAGGCCAATCACAGCGTGTGTAGAGTTGGTGGGCGGGCTTAACATAATGACGGCACGTCACGGCAGAGTTGCGGAGGTTCTGCGTGCTACTCGTAAACAAAGAAGCTGACGATAAGCGGCCTTTTGAATCGGCTTTGGCCGTGACTCTGGAAGACTTGGAGTTAAGCTTTTCTTTGAGAAAAGAACAAAGAACGGCACTGAAGTCATTCTTAAGAAAAGAAGATATGTTCGAAGTTTTTCCTACCGGATACGGCGAAAGTCTATCAACTAACGTTAGCTCGGCTTCACCTTCTTCTTTGCTCTGGTTGGTTGTGGCGCTCGTGGCGCTATCCAATGGCGTGCAGAGGGAATTTGAAAGACAACCGTTTATCCTGCCCCTCGGATTGAGCCCTGTCAATGGTGAGTTTCCAGACCCAACATCTTGATGTGGGTCTGGCTTGTCAGGCTTCAAAAACATTAGAATGCTTCAAATTGCATGAAACTCGACACGCACATCAGAGATGCCATCCAGTATGTGCAGTGCATGATTTTTACCGGCATCTAGTGGTGAGGTTGTGAACCTTTAACTAAAGCCTAAAACCTTGAACTTTCCCCAGGAACTAGGGACTTTGGGGTGGTACTCGGTGTGTTTCGACCACAGGAACCAGGGTCTAAAGGAAGTTCTGAGTAAAATTTCCTCCCTCAAAACGGCTCTGCTCGCGAGGAAATTTCGGGGATGGGACTTGGGTGCTGAACATGCTGATTGGTTGAGCTCACCCACCATTTTATTTCAACCTAAAGGTCTGTTGTGCTGCGTGCAATGAGAGTTGTTTGATATTCAAATCAACAATGAAGTTTAAAAAATACTACCAATGGACCAACGACGAGGTTCAGGCTTTATTAAGTTTATTTACGGAAGACGAAATCCATTGGGCTTTGGAAAGTCGCGTGCAATCATATGTCACCGGACAAATCTTCACGGTACTTTAGACCGCGATGAAAACGCAGACAGCAGCAGGTCTGGGGGGAAAAGAGTTCCTGGGAAAAAAGTTCCTGGGACAAATTGTTCCGGATAATTTCGGTGGAAACGGGGATAAAAATTAATAAATGCTGTAGCAGTTCATTGTCGGTTCATGTTAACTAATGTAGTTAAGTATGTTAACAAAAAAAAATAAAAAATTATTTATTACAAAGTTTACATACACTCTAAAAAATGCTGGGTTACAAATAACCAAAATTGGGTGGAAAATAGACTAACCAAGCAATTGGGTTGTTTTAACCCAGCGACTGGGTTGTTTTAAGCAAACATTTAACATTTAACAGTTGCTGGGTTAGTCCATTTTCAACCCAACTTGGGTTATTTTTAACCCAGCATTTTTTTAGAGTGCAGAGATTCATTGTTTTCATTTGTCATAATAATAATGATTTTAAATTATTTTATTTTTTTTATCTAGCACATTATTTTATATGTATTTTTCAACACATACTATATTTTTTATCTTTCAAAAATGGTTCACTTATGTTTTTTTTTTAATTATTTTTAATGTTAACGTGCAGTTGTTTTCGTCCCTAATAATTTATCGACATACAGTGCTTTTTCAGAAAATGCAACAAGTGAATTTGTATGTTAGTAAGATGGATGCTTATATATTTCCTCATACCGTTAAACAAAAAGGCTTACACTTTATTTAGTAATACTTTATTTTACAGTTTCCTTGTTATTATGTTACATGTAGGGCCTACTTACCATAGTAATAACAGTAAATTATGCATAATTACATGCAACTCAACCAAACCCTAATCCTACAGTAAGTACATGTAGCCAATGAATATTACTCAGTACTTAAAAATATAATTAAAATGTAACAAGGACACTGTAAATTAAAGTGTAACCCTTTATTTAAAGTGATGTATAGTTACATTGTACTCACTCAAATAAGTACTGAGTAATATTAATTGACTTCATGTACTTACTATAGAGTTACAGTTAAGGTTTGGTTTAGGGTTAGCTACTTGTAACTATGCATAATTTATTGTTATTACTACAGTAAGTATATAGTAGTGGCAGCAGTGTTGCAGTGTCCCATCAGAAGTTACAGAGTTCCCAGATTATATGTTATTTAGGTATTACTGTATATGTTATTTTTTTGGTCTTTTTCTTCACAATAAAGGTCATGTGCTCACTCAACTCTTTTTTATTCTGGCCTTGTCAGTTTATCAAGCAAATAATATGTTTGTCAGGCATGAAAGCCTGCAGGTCCCCCATTGAACTTTAACCATACGTCTTTTTTTCATTATTTTGTCATACAGGGAATTCAGTCGCCCTGAACAGTAACCATCAATCTGGCGCATGGCTAGCTGACGCTGAGTGACAGATCGGGCCAAAGAACGGCCAGGAGAGAGAATTGCTTCATCAGTTTGGCTATATTTGAGGTTTCCCATTTACATACGGTATAGCTGTGAGCTTTCTAGAACGTGGAGAGTCTGTGATTGGTCTAATCTAGCCAACTTCATTAAGTGTCTGACATGCCGTCATATGTGGATGCAAAAAGTGTAAAGTCTATATGTAGTTTATGTGAATTATATGGGGAATATGGGGCTCTTTAAAGACACAAGGGCTGGGAACTGTCTCGGTAGTGCGATTTTCATAACTGACAGCTCAATCTATTTTGCCGAAATGCAATAATAAAAATAGATAAAATGCCACGGAATGCATTTCCGATGTTTGCAGTTTCAACACTTTCCTCATTACTCATGCCGTGTGAATTCATTAGCTGAACTCTGTGATTTTGTTCAAAACTGATAACAGAACACATTATTTTAGCATTTGCCTGGCCATCTGTGTGGCCGCACTGTACGTGCTGCTTTAAAGCCTTTCCATTACATACTTAATTAAACTCCCATTACATATCCCCTAAATAATGGATCATTAACCATGAACCCAACCATAGTCAACCTACCTTTTATTAATATGGGAGGGGCAATTAGAGTGATTTAATGAAGAAAAAAAAAAAGTTTGACTTTCAGGTTTGTGAAAACCCATAAGGACCTTGTATTAACTAGCCCTCAAAATTAATGAGTCAAAGAAGTGTGTGACCATTAACTTTAGCAAACTTCAAGAGGCATACGAGTACACTAGCGATGTACGTGTATTAAACTGTATTAATGTACAAATTAATGTGGGCTAAAAATATAGTAGCAGGTAATAAGTGATTTTAAGTACTGTGTAAGAAAGTGCACTGTAAGAGCTCATTTAATTTACACACTTGAATGAATCTCATGAAGTAATATGTGGGTGATTAATTTGGTTGATATATGCTCACTGCATTTATTGATCAAAAACAGTAATATTGTGAAATATTAACTTTTATATTTGCATATATGTTAAAGGTGTCATGAACTGTCATTAAAAAAATGTTTATACTGTTGTCTGAGGTCCACTTATGACGTTTGCGTGGTTTTTACATTCAAAAACAAAATATCTTTATCAAACAAACAATGATTTATCTCTCGTCCACCCGCGATTGATTGGAATGTTATTTTTTTATTACTTGGCCCTCCCGATCGGTGGATAAAAACCGCAAACTGTACACACACACACACACACACACACACACACACATACACGTGCACAAGCCCTTCAAACATCAAGTCAAGAGTGAACAACGCACATCAAGACAGGAATATTTTTTCACTATTTAAGACTGCCCGTCGGCAGGCTGGGCTTATGTTTTGGTAGACCGTCTGGAAAACACATATCCCCGGGAGGTTGGGCTTTGCGAGCCCTGGCCCGTACATGTCTGAGTCTGATCCCAAATCGCAATGAACCAACAACACCACAAATAAAGGATTCATCAGCCTGTGACAGCGTGCTAATGTTCAGTTAGACACGTACACATAATCAATACGATATGTAATAATGCAATAGTATCACATAAAATGTAAAAAAATGATGCGGTATGTTAACTTAGAAGTTCGATCCGGTTTAGCTCTATGTAGGCCTTTATCATCTCAGGCACGAAACGTTGGGCGGGGCTACAGAATCAGGCGTTGTTCTTCTTCTGTTGCGGTGATTTTTCACCACACGCACTGTGCTCACACCAGGGCCAGGCTAATGTTGACAAGAGAGGAAAGTTAATTTTTCTGAGGTATTAAACGTTATTTCGTAACAAGTTAGGAACATAGGGCCCTATTTTAACGATCTGAAACGCAAGTGTCAAAGCGCAAAGCGCAAGTAACTTTGTGGGCGGGTCTCGGCACTGTTGCTATTTTCCCGGCGGGATAAATGGCTCTTGCGCCCGGCGCAAATCTAAAATGGGTTGGTCTGAAGTAGCTTCATTATTCATAGGTGTGGTTTGGGCGTAACGTGAATAAACCAATCCGAGCGTCATCCAATATTCCCTTTAAAAGCAGGTGCGCAAGTTCCATTATGGATTGCTATTATTATGGCGTATTTACCAGGCGCACGCCAGGAGCGGTTCACAGCCGAGGAGACTGATGTTCTTGTAAGAGCAGTGAAAGACAGAGAAGTGAAGTTGTAATGTTGTACATTATGGTAAAGGTGATTTCACAGTCATTTTTTTTTCAGTCTTTCAGTTTTTTCAGTTTTTCAGTCGATTTTTTTTCCTGGTTCTTGACGGACAAACCAATTTGTCAGATGTCCTTATATACATATATGTCTTGCCACTATTAGGCAAACAGGTCTTATCCTTAATTATTACAATTAGCCTGAATCATTTGTAAGCTAGATTTATGCCTATTTTTTAACATCTTCGTGGCACACCACAATGATTTCCGTCATCTCATGTGTTAATATTTTTTTAGTGTAACAATTTATGATTTGCAAAAATAACTGTTGCATCTGTGTAGATTACATGAGCAAAGTGTATGCGCGTTGTGCACGCTATACATTATGGTCAAGCATGCGCCCTTAAAATAGCATAATGAACAACGCGCAACGCGCCACTGACTTTAGACTAGTTTTTTTCTGGTCAGTGGCGCAATTGTTTAATGGAACAGCAAAATAGCACCAGGGATTGTTTGCGCCGGAACACGCCTCCTTTTTTGCGCTGAACCGCCCAGGGAGCGCAAGTTCATTCACTAGTTTAGCGACGTGCTTCTGTGGAGGGAAAAGCGCGCTTTGCGCGGGTGCAAAATAAGAATGACACATGCGTCGGTGTACAAAGTCAATTGCGCTGGGTGCAAGATAGGGCCCATAATGTTGGAATAATGACACAGACTACACCATCTCATCTTGACAGCGTTTGTCCTAGGCTTCAACTGCACCTGACAGAAGAATTTATTTTTCTGAGGTGATTCTTACACTTTACAACAAATAATAAATAGCTTTTATAAAACTGTACAAGTCCTGGTGGCCATTGAGAGTTGACATGGCAACGGGGAACATTCAAGATGCTGGAGAGGATGTGTCGATATTTCTCTCTGTTTCTCGTAAGTTATAAAAAAGTTCAACAACTGCTTCAAATTGGTTAAGTAACATTACCCACAGTCTACTTTAATTACTTTTGTTAATATTTATACCTCTGTGATTATGGTATGTTTCCTTAATCATCTGAAATATCTATGATTTTAGTATGTGTCTAGCCTACTAGTAATGATGCTGAGCACGTCTTAAATGCTTTCATTCATGTTCCACCGTACATCCTATGTTTTTATTAATTATTTGGGTGCATTTTATTGTTAATTTTGTGTTTTTCAAATAAATGAATTAATTTTGAGTCCGCATTCATCATTCACAGCTGTTGAAATAGCCATTGAATAGGACATAAATTAGGTTAAACTACTGCATGTCCGCCCACAGAAAAATAAATAAATATAAAAATTACCAACACAGAACTATTGATCCACGAATGTCGCAGTTATTATAATTGACAACGTTACGAATCTAAACAGACAAACTGTGTGCGCATGTCACAAAATGATTCTGATTGAAACCATCAGCACATGTAAACACCAAATCGGTTTAGATAACGTCTCATGTAAACAGTCCACCGAATCTTTCAATCGGAATGATTTAATTTAATCGGACAGACCCCAAATATTTTAAGCATTGGCTGTTTATTTATGTACTCATATAATAAGTACAATTATTATGTGAGTAATTCCTGGTATTCTGTGTCTTTTGGCCATCATAAAATGTAGAAAATCAAACTTTTTTTAAATAAATTAAATGGAAGATCAAAAATCTCCATACATGGACAAATGAACAGTTAAAAAAAAAAATGATGATTCTAATTGATGCACTGTAAAAAATATTCAGGTCTCTAATTGAAAATGTTCTAGTGACTGATCATATCAAAATTTTTCAGATGGCCAAACTGAATCTGTGAATTGATGCAATTTAATTCACAGAAATTCAATTTGGCCAACTAAAAAAATTAGATGTGATCAGTCACTAGAAAATTTCCAGTTGGAGACCTGATTTTTTTTTTACAGTGTGGCCATGTGTACATTATCTTAGACAACTCTTGTCCCTTTGTCCCTTTAAATGCATATCAGTTATCAGAAAATATTGTGTATGAATTGTACTTACTTTCTCACAAAAGCACAATTTAAAATGTTTCAATTTCAGACACACATGCCTAAAAGGCATTAATGATAATCCAGTAAATGTGTATTGTCACTGTATTATTAGTATGTGTTTTGCTTAATTTAAGGCAGTAAGATCATGATCTTTACTGGCGACACAAAAGGCACCGAATCCCAGTAATTACCTATGCGTCATATTGTATGGACTAATTTTATATTTTTTCCACTGTACCTTTTTAGAGCTAGGAAACTGATGTTCTGTGACTTTTTGTGTTCCACATAAACCAGCTAACCAACCAGGGTGCATTTGGATTCAAAAAGACATGAGTTTGAGGAAATAAAGCAGAAATGTAATTTCTAGGTTACTGTTCCTTTAACCACTGTGTTCATCTCACTCTGTATCAGTGAAAACAGTGAGTTATGTTCTGAAGTATTAGCAGAGTACAGTGTAGTACATGAGAATGGACAAGATGAATCATCCGTCAGCACACAGGCGTGATGAAGTACGGCAGGGAAGCGACGTCAGTCATAATAGCTGTGCGCTCAGTTTGAACACATTTGTCCAGACAGCTGAGAAATAGAAATGAACAACAGACTGGTAAATGCCACGCCACAAACACAGAAACAGCAACGGCACGTCATCTGCGGTTTGATCATCCTTACACATGTAGTGTCGGGGTGTTCTTTTTGTAGCTTGAAACAACCTGCTTCAAAGTAGATATTGGACTTATCACTGCTTTCAGACGTGTTGGAAAATTGATGTGTATGTTGATGCTCATAAGATTGGAGCGCTATCAAATCTGCTCATGTGGAGAACCGGATCTTATCAGGACATATCTGACAGTCTGCCAGACCTGTGCTCAATATTTCCTTCTTATTGTGTTTAAATGTATATCTAACAGTCTGTTCTCGTAAAAATGTTATAGGAGAGACAGATACTGAGTGAGGCATTCACTTGCATTGCTTGAACGTCTCAGGAAACACATGCATGATGTCTGAGTTTCCTTTGGCATTAAGTTGAACATTAACTAAAAATAGAGACATTATTTACTTCTTTTTAGTAGTTTGACAATAGACCAGCCATGCTGTGTAGCATGACAAAACTGCAATGTAGCATTTTATATCATGTGGTTTTGTAAAATCCGCAAGATTTCTGTGTTTATTTGTCTGGCATGAGTAGTGTTGGAAAGTCTGATTCATTTAATGGTGGCATGTTTGGTTTGCCCTGGTGCGATTGCTCTGTTAGTGCGGTCCATTTGAATAAGGCCGTTTTCACACTGGGAGTTTAGTTGGAAATGTAAAGCTGTTAACCCTTAAACGCATAACCAGTCATTCACTATACCGTCCTCCTTGTTTATTTTTTAAAGTTAGACATCAACCTCCTTTGGACTCTATTTTAACGATCTGAGCACATGATCTGAAGCTCATGGCGCAGGTGCACTTAGAGCGTGTCCGAATCCACTTTTGCTAGTTTAACGATGGAAAAAAAAGGTGCATGGTCCAAAATGGTTGTACCTATAGTCTCTTAATAATGGGTGTGTTTTGAGCGTAACGTGCAATAAAGTCTCATCTCCCATTCCCTTTGAAAGCCAGTTGTGTTTGCACTATGGTGGATTAACTATTTACATGGCGGAATTTGTGAGCGGAAAGACTGAACGCTCTCTAGAGAGGAATCCTTTTATTTTAAATATTTGAATAAATTTGTGTGTTGCTGCGCGTCCTTGTGTCTGTAATAATCAGAGTGTATTACTAACGCGCCCTTTAAATAACACAAAAATACGAACTAAAATTGTATAGGGTCTCCAACGACACAAGGTGTGTATCAGTGTAAGTATTTTTTTTCTGCACAACAATAATTGTATCTTTGATGAATGAATAAGTGCAATACACATTTATTCCATAAGGTGGCAATGTCTGATACACAATGATGAATTGACGTTTCACTCATACTTACTAGTGATGGGAAGTTTGGTTCTTTTCCGCGAACCGTTTCTTTCGGACGGTTCATTTCAATGATCCGGTTAAAAATCATCCCAGTGGATGAAAATACATTAAAACACATTCATATAAAGTAATTTGTAATCATAACTTAGTATAATAATAATAAGTTTCGTCATCATCATCTTGGATAAGTTCTTACATTTACGTTTTGCAAAAGCATTAATACAGCCACTGCCATGCAAACGCAGATATTTACACGGATTAAATACATTTACAATGACATAACAAGTCTTCGGTTCACCCATGCTATATTATCAGCACAGCATCAGCTGTCCGAGAGAAACAGTTTGGTTTAGACGATGCTATGCATGCTCACTTTGCTCAGTCTCTCAGCTCATCGGTTCTCAGTATCGAACTTGTTTGAAAGACCGAACATGTCAGAAAGAAACGGTTCTCGATTCTGTACTGATGATCCGAGAACCGCTGCAACCTGTTCCTGACTCGAGAACCGCTGTATCAGTGTACATGTGCTGAGCTGAGAACTGCTGCAAGCTGAATATCAAAACGACTGTTTTGATTAATACATTTTAAGATTTATATCAACTTATTTAGAAATTAAATAAGCTGTTCCTGAAAATATCATGCATTATTGATAAAACAAATAAATGTTTAGTTTGACCGTTTTACAATCCATGCATTGTGTTTCCAAACTAAGACAGCAATTATGTGATGAACAGGTTTCAAACATTACTCATTTTATACACTTGAAACCTGCATTGAGTTCCTCAGAACAAATGACACGCATTATTAGCTCATCGGTTCTCAGTATCGAATGTGTCCAAAATAAATGGTTCTCGATTCTGTACTGATGATCCGGTAGTAGCTACACGCATGCTCAGCCAATCGGATCATCGGTTCTCAGTATCGAACGTGTCCAAAAGAAACGGTTCTCGATTCTGTACTGATGATCCGGTAGTACACACATGCTCAGCTCATCGGATCATCGGTTCTCAGTATGGAACGTGTCTGAAAGAAACGGTTTGTTCAGATTCGAGCAGTATTAACTCGAGAACCGCTGTACGTTCGGTAGTACACGCGCATGCTCAGTAACAGCTGCTCGTGAGTTCTCATCAGTTCTCTCAGCACAAAATGTCTCAGTTCAGTGAATTGTAGTTACTAGTAACATATACTTCCGGATATTAGTTTATTTCTAGTCAGAGGGACTGTGACTCATGTAAGAAATTTAGTAACTTGTGGATCAGCGCTGACTCGAGACGAACCGTTTAGAACGATTTAGTCCGACTTGGTGAACTGGTTCGACCGGTTCGCTAAAAAGAACCGGTTCAAAAGAACGATTTGTTCGTGAACCGGACATCGCTAATACTTACTGCAGACTGAAAACAAAAGAATGAAAGAATCATCAGCAAAACTTGAAATGGCTCAGCGATTTACTGCAGAGACTGAACGCAATCAAATATTATGTCACTGTCACTTGATGGAGGATCGGGTGACGAAGCTGTCAGAGATCAAAATATTGATTTTGAAGATGTTGAAAACGGTAGTTTTGAGAATATGTTTGAGATGGCGAATATGAGCCAGATGCTGAATATACTGGAAACTGAGCTTTGACGAGGACAGTGATGATGGTGTAAAACATCTGCTCAAACTGAACCCTTCCAAGCTCCAAAAGTTAACAAAATATGCTTTATTTTATTCTTCTATTATTGTTTCTCTAATATCAGGAGAGATCCGCCGCGTTAGATATACAGTAGATCCGGGTCGCTAAAGAGCCCAATATGTAATAATAAATGCAAAAACATTCATGCATTTAAAGGTTAAATGATACACATGTACGGGATGATAGTGCTGATGATTTACCTTGGATACGAGCCTGCAATGTGAGCCAGCAATGTATTTGCGCATAGTGAGTTTGATCAGGACAGCAATGGCAATAGCAATCCACTGTCTCCTCAAAAGATTCCAGCTGATAACAGCAGAAAGCCACCTTATGCAATGCACATACTGGAAAAACTCAAGTGTTGTTTACTCAGCTGCGCATAATAGCACCAAATTGATAAAAAAACACAATATACTGACCTGTTTTCTATCATGCTCAGTGCATGTTTGTGATAACGTAAGATGAACGCAAATGCAGCAGGGTTCGATAGAGTCAAGTTGAGTGTGAAACCAGACTAGGGTGGCCATACATCCGGATTTTGGCCAGAGAGTCTAGATTTTAAAGCCTCTGTCTGGCATCCGGCGCAGCCTCAAGCCAGACACTCATTTTTCCTCCTTTTTTAGTCGGCCTAAAAAAAACCCCGCTCTAGAATCTTTATTGGGACGCAGCAGCATAGCATCTAATGCCGTAAGATCTCTGGTCAAACAAATGATTGGCTGAAAGCGGTGTCAAATAAATATCTGATATATCATTGGTTAAAAGCGTAAACAAGCCCCCACGTCCACGTGCTGGCTACGTCATATCATAACGTTAACATGCCGAAACGTCCGACCTCATTTGGTCCAGAATGGACAAAATAGCACGAATTTATATCAAAAAGCAGTAGCCAGGTTCTTTGTTTATTTATGTATTTCTTTTATTTCCAGAAGTCCAGAAATGTAATGTTTTCAGGCACTTTGCAAGACATGTTCCTCTCAGTGGTCAGTTTTTGAATCAGACATCACAATATCTTGAATTAGGGCTGGGCGATAAAACGATAACAATATGTATCGCGATAGACGCGTAATCGATATCAATAAAAAATGCGTTCAATAAAACGTTCAATCGTTTTTTTTTCTTCGTCGGAAGAAACCAGAGGTTGCGAAGCAAGTTTGGTTGCATGAACAAGGGCACTCGGCCTCTGGCAACCAAGCAACGTAGGGAGTGAAAGGCTGACAGCCAATCATGTAACTGGTTGCGCCAAATCGTTGTCTCGTGTTGGATTAATTCTTCAATAACAGAACCGGCGTGGAGTGATAAGTGGAAAATGAGTGCCGCAGCGAGCAAGGAAATTGTTGATAAAACCAATAGTATCCAGCTGCAGCCCCGCAGCACACCAGTTTCAGAACCCCATCCACAGAACCGGAAGTGAGGGGCGGGGCTTAACAGTCATAGTTGCGCTATCCATATATGTAATTTTCTTATGTTAAATATAAGCTGTTTTCACGTGGATTTTTTTACATAATAAAAATAAAAACATGGAAAAAAAGTTATCTTAAAACACAAAAACTTGTGACTCTTAAGCCCATATCATGGCATTTCTGCAGAAATACTTGAAAAGATGAAAGTGTTTTCATCCCTGAAAACGAAATGAATATGTTTTATTAATGAATAATTATTTAATATTAAGACAAATAATATCTTTTGACAAATGCAAAAAAAGCTTTAATGATAAAACGTGAAAAACGTGAACAGATTCAATATTCGTTCACCACCACATGTATCATGACAGAAATATCGCACACAACTCAACATATTCTCCTTCATGCTTCTGTTCACATCTCACTGGCTTAAATGCATGTTTCTCTTGTTCAAGGATATGAATAGAAAAGTAACTTTTTTTAAAGTATTGTTGTTAAATATCGTAGACATCTATCCGATTAAAATCCATATGAAAACAACGTGTATGGGTAGCGCCGCTCACTTCCGGTTCTGTGGATGGGGTTCTGAAACTGGTGTTCTGAAACTGGTGTGCTGCGGGGCTGCAGCTGGATATATCTCGATTAAACAGGAAAACAAGTCAGCTCGCCAGTATGCCAGTTTTTTGGATTTTATAAGTCTGACCGTAGTCAGACCAATGTCGTCTGCAAAATATGCAAGACCATCGTCCCCAACAAGACTGGTAATACAAACTTGTTTTACCAGCCTTGTTTATACTTTTGTTTGGCTCCACACGCGCGCGCCTTGTTCGTTTGGGGACGTGTTTATACTCGATGCGCTCGCCGTTGTGCTATTCTCAGTCCCTCCAGAAAAACGCGATTATGCAATCGCATGATTTAATGCATAATCCGCCAAAGTCCGCATATTTATGCGGGGGCCGAATTTTTTCAAATACGCCGCACTTTCGCTGCATAAATTGCCTATTTCCGCATACAAAATATGCGGGGCTAGCATGATTTCATAATCCCCGCATTTTCGTTGCAAAAAAGTCATATATATTAGCAGAAAGTTGAAAAATGTTAGTTTACTTCACACAAGAGCCGCCATTTCCCCCTATTGCCATGGGAACGTTTTGAAGTGAAGTAATTACCCGACGTGAACGTCATCGAAAAGCTGAAAACCCCGTGGTGAAACCATAGATATCGGTGAAACCATGATGAAGCATGCAAATTCCCATTTGCCAACAAAAATAACAGCAAAAGACAGCGCAAAGCAGTTTCCCAGTGTGTTGACCGATTTCAAAAAACAGCATCATGAAGCTTCGAAGCGTTATGAATCAGTGAGTCGATTCAGCGGTTTGGATCGCCAAAGTATTTCAGCAGTTTGACACGCGATCCGAATCATGAATCGACTCGCTGATTCATAACGCTTTGAAGCTTCATGATGCTGTTTTTTTTAAATCGTTCATCATCATTATAAGTCGTTATTTAGGTTTTAGCACAGAAACTATTCTCATCGCTTCATAAAGTTATTGTAGAACCATTGTAGTGAAATGTACTTTGTAACGACGCCTTTTATGGGTCTTGAGAGTGTACAGTGCATTGCGCCAATGGAGGCCTTTCTGAGCCATCGGATTTCAACTAAAATATCTTAATTTGTGTTCCTAAGATGAACGGAGGTCTTACGGGTGTCCAACGACATGAGGGGAATTCATTAATGACAGAATTTTCATTTTTGGGTGAACTAACCCTTTAAGAGATTGCACTTTGGGCATTGGAAGCACTCAAATGTCTGTTTTGTAAAGCTACCTCTGTAAAACAGGAAGTTATTTATTAATTTATTCAGAAGTTGTAGGCTATTCCATTTGTAAAGCTACAGAACTTGTTTGACTCAATGTTTTGTAAATTTGAGCCATGTGTTTATTAAGGTCTTCAATAAAACAAGATGAGAACTTAAATTTTCCCAGCACTTTCTGTGATGTAGTGCTTTTTTTCTCTTTTTCATCAAACCGCAGTTTTTGCAAGTTCCCGCAATTTTATTGCATAAAATAAAATGTCATTTTATCGCTGTGTGTACATCGGCTGTACACTTGTTATTGCGGTGAAAAGTGGAATAGAATGAGTGCACTCAATAACGTCCACTATGGTTTCGGAAACCACTACAAATGGCTGTCCCCTCAAATAGTGGCCTATTTAAGGGTATAGGGGGCGATTTCGGATTCAGCCTTTGAAACTACATGGAGAGGTAATGTTACTCTGCATCAGTGCCTTATGACAAAGCATCTAAACGGTAACAGTTACAAAGAAATAACGGAGACACTGCACCTTAATTTTAAGAGATAATTAAGTGTTCATTGTGATTTTAGACTTGTGTTTATATTTAAATGATTTGAGAGTTTTCCATCGTTGTGTTCCCATTTCTGCCTTTATAACTGAGGGGATTATAATCAGAGGAAGGTTACGTTTAAAATAAAATGTTTAAATGTCAAATATTTTTCTCCTGGTCCTTATTTTAATTAGGTCATAAAAAATATCAATAATTATCGATATCGACCGATATGAAACACTTATATCGTGATACAGTTTTCAGCCATTTCGCCCATCCCTATCTTGAATAAATATAAATACTGTGAACAAACACTTTTTTGCCTCTTCTGTTACACATAGGTCTATATCAAGATGTATCGTAGATCAAACTTGTCTGGCAATGAACAGAGTAGGCTATTTCAGTATAATCACTGTATCATGATACCATCGATATGATGGACAAAATTGTATTGTAGTTGCAAGTACACCTGAGTCCTATGCAATTATTCTCGCCTCACTAAATGCCGCAAAGTGTGCTCCTTTTTGGTGTTATGGAAATGGCCACCCTAAACCAGACCAATGCATTAGGGGAGCCAGAAACAATCACGCTCTGACTCACAGCAAACATGCCTTATGTGAAAATGCCCTTTGTGTGAACGCTGCCATCCGAACCCTGGTGCACACTAAGCAATCGGACCGAGATGGCAAGACCTCTGAAAAGATGAGTGTGAACTCTGGTGTGGTTCGAATGAAATATGAATGCAACAAAAGACATGTAAACAAACCAAAACAATAAAATTATGTCACAAGATGCGATCCTAAAAAGGACAGAATTCTCAAGCACACATTTTTTCTCATCATAGTCGCGATGTTGCCCATCACAGTTCGGTACAGGTGTCAGAAACGCATCTCCTCGCAGCAGATATTGGTTTGTGAGTGTGACGGAGGGATTCCTGCTGCTGTTTTGACTCCTTTACACATTTTATAAATTCATCACGAGTTCTTATTTGGTCAAAATACCATCATATGTAGCTACACACATACAACGAACGCATTTAACCTAAAACACAGCATTGTTTTAAATGTTTGGTTGGATCCATCGCAAAGTATGGTGAACATATCCCTATATGCCTTTAGGTTCGGTGATAAAATGCCGATGTGACCGTTAAGCGGACCAGGACTAAATGTTTTCTTTTCATCCGGACCAAACAAACCACGCAAACCGAACTGCGAGTGTGAACACACCATAGTGAATCGGTTTATTTGAACATGTTAATCCGATTTGAGTCTTCAAGTTCTAACACTACATTTTGTGTATTTTAATACAAAATATTAGTACTGTTTATCACTGTTTTCACATTTATATTTTGATTATTTGCTATTTTGTGTACATTTATCTGTTCGAGTTTAATGCTGTTAAGGTTGTTGTATGTTTTATTATTGTTGTGCCACTTGAAGCCTCTATGTGTAATAGTTACCTGTATTCATAATGTATATTTCAATGCATATTTGATAAATAAATGTAACCAAAGATAGAATGTATTATAATATTTAAGGATTCTGTGTTGAATCTAAAATAGTTTTTGTTGTCATGTGTTTTAAAGGATTAGTTCACTTCAAAATGAAAATTTCCTGATAATTTAGCAGTGCAAGATGAGCAATTTAGGTGAAAAAGTATATGCATTTTTTTTTTAAATGACTGATGGTTTGGCTAGATAAGAGCCTATTCCTCGTCTCGTTCCTCGACCTTCAACATTTTGGTTGCCATGGAAGTCAATGGTGTGGAGAAAAATCCTGGAATGTTTTCCTCAAAAAACGTATTTTATTTTTGACTGAAGAAAGAAAGACATGAACATCTTGGATGAGATGGGGGTGAGTAAATTATCAGGACATTTTCATTATGAAGTGAACTAATCCTTTAATGCATTATACTTTCTAAAGGTATAATGATAAATAGAAAAGCATTATAATGTATTATAACTGTCTTCACAATTATTCATCAGATCACACAATGCATTATAAGATACACATGGCATAATTCATGCATTAAAACACTTTTATAGATTTTAGTTTAACTTAAATGTCCGTTCAGATTTCCACCAAAGGGAAATTCATCTTAATAATGCATAATGTGTGGATTATGAACTATGTGCATGCATAATAAATCATTATAAATGTTCATTATGTGTTTGTTTTAGTTTTTTTCAAAAGATTGTATCAAATATAGTTTAGCTCATAATGACACACACACAACGTGTACATATTAATGATCTACAGTACCAAGCTGCATAATACCGTACAATAGCAATGCAAATGTGAGGATGATCTTACAGTAAATGCATGATTTTATCAGGATCCTGTCTAAATCATTTTCATTGGGTTGTTTATATCATACTAGCTTGTTTCCTTCAGCAAATTCCAAAATGCTGTAACTGTTTTGATTGACTTTTTGTCGTTTCATTAAGATAATTCTCAAGACATTTGCTGTTTGTGGCAGGGTAAAAAAAAAGTTAATTGTATTAATGGAAGCTGGACTGTTTGTTTTTGTTTTCTTTTCCCCAATAAGCTTGAAGGAGGAGAATATATTCTATATATTCTAGATGCATACACAACACCCAGAGACAATCAAAGAGAAAATTACATCTATTACAACCTCCTTGTTATTTATTTCTTTGTTTTCTATACTAGAAATCATTCAGAGGCTTTCTGCAGATTGTGGTATGTTTTCATGTTTAGCAAATGTCATCAAACGCATCTACCATTTATAGTCCAACCATTACATTTCAAATGTGTCCTGAGAGAAACTCTAAAGTCACAAATGTTTGGCCTCGTGCTTGTCATTTTAAGGAAGCGCATTCAAAATGCAAAGTTAAAAATGTCAATCATTTTTCTTTTCATTTTCAAGGAAATGTCTTGGTGAATTCAAAGAGATATAACCTTTTGTCGACCATTTATTCTCAAAAGACATATCTAGCGTTTTTAACACTGTGTAATGGCTGTGTCCAAGTCTTGTTAAACTCTAATGGATATTCAATGTTACAGTGACCTCCATTTGATGTGCTGGTATTTTCCAGAAATGAACGTATGTCTGAATAACATCTGGGAAAAGCCTCTTACCGAGCCATAAATATCAGCATTGATTAAGGACACTGATTGCTGAGCTCTTGAGTTTGCATTGTATTAAATGACAGTCCGTTCGGCTTAATTTATGTTCGCTAAATGCCACTCTGTGCAATGCTTGTTAGTGCTACGGGTTGCACATTTTTAGTCGATTATATAGGGGAGCATCAAGTCTGCTGATGCAGGTCGTCGGGTATAATACTCAAAAAGTTGACGACGCCGGGTTGAATTCATCAGAGATTAGCTTCAAACATCCTCCGTGCCAAACCTCTATGAATGGGTATTCAAGCAAACAGCGAACACCAGTCCATAATCACCTTTTTATCCCTGCCGTAACACTCTGCACCATTCAAGCACATGTAAATTTGTTAATTTATGTTGAGCTTGTGAGGGGGAGGATTTGCTCAGATGCCCTTCCTTATTCCAAGCCAAATAAATTAAAGAATACTTTAGCGACCTGCATACCAATATGCGCAAATCTGCCAATCGATGCCATTTTTAATTGAATTTAGATGAAGCCCTTTGTATTCTGTTTGATCACTGTTCATTTCACCCGAGCCCTCCCTCTTCTGCTAGCTGTAATAGTTTCCCATGTTCCAGTTAAATTTGGCCTTTTGTTTCAGACAAATTGGCTGGATTCATTTCGCTGGCAAAGCCCGACGCTGGAACCATTAACGCTCCAAAGAACCTGGACTTGGAGTGTCATTAGTCACTGAAGAAATGCTTAATCATTCCTCCCGCTGTTATTGATTTGCCATTAGACGGTGACTATTTAAAGCAGACCCTGTTCAGGAATCTGGGAGTTACCAAACAATGTCTCTTAATCACAAAAGTCTGCTGAACAACCTTGAGGGCCTGTGTCTGGAACAGTCCGCTGGTTCCCATGGGGGAACACTTTAGGTGGACATTTGATTTGTTGGGAAAACATAATGGTGTCCATTTCCCTCTTTTCTACACGCTCGGTGCCATTTGTAAGAGCAAATCCACATTTTTACAATCATTAAGGATGTCTTTAACAGAGGACAAAACTTTATTTTACTGTGTTTTTACTCTTTGGGGTCAGTAAGATTATATATATATATATATATATATATATATATATATATATATATATATATATATACAGTATATATATATATACAGTATATATATATACAGTATATATATATATATATATATATATATATATATATATATATATATATATATATATATATATATATATTTTTTTATTTATTTTTTTTTTTTTTTATTAAAGGGTTAGTTCACCCAAAAATTGTCAAAATGTCAAATTCTGTCATTAATTACTCACCCTCATGTCGTTCGACACCCGTAAGACCTCCGTTCATCTTCGGAACACAAATGAAGATATTTTAGTTGAAAGCTGATGGCTGAGAAAGGCTTCAGATAGGCCTCCATTGGCATTCAGTACATTTACACTCCCAAGACCCATAAAAGGCAATTAAAACGTCGTTACAAAGTCCATCTCACCACAGTGACTCTACAATAATTTTACGATGCGACGACAATAGTTTTTGTGCGCCAAAAAAATCGAAATAACGACTTTATTCAACCTCTTCTTGTCTTCCGTGTGTGCCTCCACGACACATGCGCGAGAATATGGCGTAGCGCCGGGGTTCGGCAATCCATGAAATGCACACTTTAACCCCATTTTGAGAACTACGCCGAGACCTAAAGCACGATCAATGTAGAATTCAACAGCTTAGATACGCGCGTCTTCCTCTGCTTGAAAACAAATCGCTTCTGGGTCATGTGTCCGAACGCCGGATCTGCGTCATATTCTCGCGCATGCGTCGTGGAGGCACACACGGAAGACAAGAACAAGTTGGATAAAGGCGTTATTTAGATTTTTTTTTGCGCACAAAAACTATTGTCGTCGCATCGTAAAATTATTGTAGAGTCACTGTGGTGAGATGGACTTTGTAACGACGTTTTAAATGCCTTTTATCGGTCTTGGGAGTAAATGTACTTAATGCCAATGGAGGCCTATCTGAAGCCTTTCTCAGCCATCAGCTTTCAACTAAAATATCTTCATTTGTGTTCCGAAGATGAACGAAGGTCTTACGGGTGTCGAACGACATGAGGGTGAGTAATTAATGACAGAATTTTCATTTTTGGGTGAACTAACCCTTTAATACTTTTATTCATCAATAATGCATTAAATATGTACATATTTCAAATAAATGCTGTTCAGTTAAACTTTATGTCCAGCAAAGAATCCTGAAAAAAAAGTTTCTTGAGCCGCAATCATCATATTAGGTTGATTTCTGAAGGATCATGTGACTGAAGAATGGAGTAATGATGCTGAAAATGCAGCTTTGCATCTCAATAATAAATTGCATTTTAAAATAGATTCAAATGCAAAAGAGTTATTATGAATTGAAATAATGTTTCACAATAATGCTTCTTTAACTGTATTTTCTGATCAAATCAATGTAGCCTTGATGAGCAGAAGAGACTTATTTCAGAAACATGAAACATTTCTACCCCATGCAGGGCCATAACCACAGACATTGAGGGGGGCAAGTCCCCCCCAATGTTCAAGACATGGTTACGGTTACATGGTTACATGGTTGTTCTAACCCCAAACTGAATGAAATAAATATTGACAAATCAAATTTACAATACATGAGGGTTTCAAACTTTTTTAACTCTAGCAACTGCAAAAAAAATGACAGGGTTTACAAACTGATAATTTTGACACTAAATAAATGTTGCATACACAAATAGGGCACACTATACTGTATTACAGTTTTTCTCAGTCGCTTTGGTACATTTCTCAGATCAGAATTGAAATTCTCAAAGCTACCTGTTCAATCTTCACATCATTGTGTCACTTGTGCACATCAAAAAAGGAGTTTCTCATTTCTTTGAACAAGTTGCAAATGCTTGTGTACATCCATGCACATGATTATGTACAATTCTCTGCTGTTTCCTACATTATCAGTTGCTTATGTCATGTTGATCAAAATGTATTAAAATGGGTCTCTGTTGAATAGTCTCACCCCCCACAACATTTAGGCATTAGTTCATAGCATAAGTCTTTACATGCAAAATGGTTGAACAAGTTGTCATAAAATGTCAAGCATATTTCTATACATTTCCGTTAGATGTTCACATTTCTCCTTTTGTTTTTCAGTTTTTTTTCCCTTTGTGCTATGCAGTGATGTCTTTTTCTCTCTGTATCGCAATGACATGGTCTGTCAACAAATTACAGTACAAACAGTAAAAGCATAAATGTGAATCTTGTCCAGTCTCTTACATTCAAACTCACACATACACTAAGGTGTAACCTACAATTTACAATAATTGTCATCAAAATTTTTGCTATATTTACATCAGAACATCCCTCCAGAGTACAGTTATATTGACAATATGACTAAGCAATTTGACTGTCTTATTCATACACAATGACACAAGGACTTGTCATTCTGATGGCACTGACATGTTCATTGACACAGATATTTACTTTTGAGAGATGAACTAAGGATTTTGAGCAAGAGACTGGCTTTTGCAGGTAATCCATGGTGTTTTGCTATTTGTACAAATTGTTTTGAGAAATGGACTTACTGTTTTGCAAATGTCGAGGATGATTCGAGAAATGTACCAAAGCGACTGAGAAAAACTGTAATATGATACAGGAATTGTATGTACTTATTTTTTTAACAGGTGTTTAAATGTATTTGTTTATTTACAGTGTTTTCCCATATATATTAAAAGTTTTAAAAGTATAAGTCATTTCGATGTTCTGCTGCTTGCAGCTTCTAATGGGATCTATATAATGATCTGATATTCCAAAATATTTTTAGACATGGGTGATGGAGTTGACATTTCATGTTGTGACAGTGTGAGCACAACATTACCTAAATGTAAAAAGCCTCATCAAAAGCTCCCCAGAGCCTGTGCAAGTGTTGAACTCATAGTAGGTGAGTCAGAGGCCATTCAAGGTTTTCAGTCCTTGAGGCTTCAGTCCTCTTCATGAGCTCGAGCTGATGTGGCTCTGAGGAAGATTTCTTGCCTTAAGTGCAAAAGGTCATGAGTTTGAATCTTGCTTGACTGAGCTTTTGTTCCAAAAATGTTTGCATTGTTTGATATTTTAATGTGGCATATTGGTTGAATTTTATTCTGTGATGAGACTTCATAAAAGAGGGCATAAGTGATGCTTCTTTTAAATGTGTGTGTGTGTGTGTGTGTGTGTGGGTGGGTGCTATATGATTTCATGTTATATTACTTTATTTCCTAAATTATTTACTTAAGTTCATTCAAACTTAGGCATTTCAAAGATGCGGACTGTGGAGCAGTTCAGTCCTGCCCTCGAGAAGGAAAACAAATTAAAAGTAAAATATGCAAAAAACATTCATGACCATTTATTATATCAGAATAATATTTTCATGATATTCCAATTTTAGCTACAGCAGAGCAGATAGACTTTAATATGTTGCATGATGTGGCTTGCAGCACCAGAATCTTTCAGTTACTCGAAAATTCACACTTTGGACCTGAACTTTGAGTTACACGACCGTCAGTAACACCCTTCATTTACCTACTCTGTTTGTATAAGTCGCTCACAGCAATAATTACCACATGGACTGATGCAAGAAAAATATAGGTAATAGAGAAAAGTGAATTTCATTTTTGGACAGTACGTTTCTAAGCCTAGATATACATATATATATATATATATATATATATATATATATATATATATATATATATATATATATATATATATATATATATATATATATATATATATATATATCTATATATATATATATATATATATATATATATATATATATATATATATGTATGTATATATATATATCTGTCCGTCCATCTATCCAACTGTATATCTGTCCATTCATCCATGGATGAATGAATGTCTTTCTATACATCTGAACATCTATCGTCCATCTATCCAACTGTCCATCCATCCATTTTTCCAACTGTCTATCCATCTGTCCATCTGCCCAACTGTCTATCCATCCATTCGTCTATGGATGGATTGAGGTCCATCTGTCTATATATCCAACTGTCCAATTGTCCACCCATCCATCCATCCATCCATCCATCAATCCATTCATCTTTCCAACTGCCTAGCCATCCATCTGTCCAACTACCTGTCTATCCATCCATCATCCATCCATCTTTCCAACTGTCTGTCCATCCATCCATCCATCCATCCATCCATCCATGGATGAATGGATGTCTATCTATAGATCTGTACATCTATCGTCCATCTATCCAACTGTCTATCCATCTTTCCAACTGTCTATCCATATGTCCATCTGCCCAACTGTCTATCCATCCATTCATCCATGGATGGATTGATGTCCATCTATCCATCCATCTATCTGTCTATATATCCATCTGTCCAATTGTCCAGCCATCCATCTGTCCATGTATCCATCTTTCCAACTGTCTAGCCATCCATCTGTCCATCTACCTGTCTATCCATCCATCATCCATCCATCTTTCCAACTGTCTGTCCATCCATCCATCCATGGATGAATGGATGTCTATCTATACATCTATCGTCCATCTATCCAACTGTCTATCCATCCATCCATCCATCTTTCCAACTGTCTATCCAGATGTCCATCTGCCCAACTGTCTATCCATCATCCATCTATCTGTCTATATATCCATCTGTCCAATTGTCCACCCATCCATCCATCTTTCCAACTGTCTAGCCATCCATCTGTCCATGTATCCATCTTTCCAACTGTCTAGCCATCCATCTGTCCATCTACCTGTCTATCCATCCATCATCCATCCATCTTTCCAACTGTCTGTCCATCCATCCGTCCATGGATGAATGGATGTCTATCTATGCATCTGTACATATATTGTCCATCTATCTAACTGTCCATCCATCCATCTTTCCAACTGTCTATCCATCTGTCCATCTGCCTAACTGTCTATCCATCCATTCGTCCATGGATGGATTGATGTCCATCTATCCATCCATCTATCTGTCTATATTTCCAGCTGTCCAATTGTCCACCCAATCCATCCATCCATTCATCTTTCCAACTGTCTAGCCATCCATTTGTCCATGTATCCATCTTTCCAACTGTCTAGCCATCCATCTGTCCATCTACCTGTCTATCCATCCATCATCCATCCATCTTTCCAACTGTCTGTCCATCCATCCATCCATCCATCCATCCATGGATAAATGGATGTCTATCTATACATCTGTACATCTATCGTCCATCTATCCAACTGTCCATCCATCAATCTTTCCAACTGTCTATCCATATGTCCATCTGCCCAACTGTCTATCCATACATTCGTCCATGGATGGATTGATGTCCATCTATCCATCCATCTATCTGTCTATATATCCATCTGTCCAATTGTCCACCCATCCATCCATCCATCTTTCCAACTGTATATCCATCCATCTGTCCATGTATCCATCTTTCCAACTGTCTAGCCATCCATCTGTCCATCTACCTGTCTATCCATCCATCTTTCCAACTGTCTGTCCATCCTTCCGTCCATGGATGAATGGATGTCTATCTATGCATCTGTACATATATTGTCCATCTATCCAACTGTCCATCCATCCATCTTTCCAACTGTCTATCCATATGTCCATCTGCCCAACTGTCTATCCGTACATTCGTCCATCCATCCATCCATCCATCCATCTTTCCATCTGTCTATATATCCATCTGTCCAACTGTCCACCCATCCATCCATCCATCCATCTTTCCAACTGTCTCTCCATCCATCTGTCCATTTATCCATATATCCAACTGTATATCCATCCATTTATCAATCTGTCCAACTGTGGATATGGATCTACCATGGATAGATTGACATCCATCTATCCATCCATCTGATCATGAGTCATGTCATCATTTTGATGCAAATTGGAAAATGAAGTTGTACATTGTCTTAAGAACATTCTAGAGATCATCTCTGATTAAATATAAAGGTAAAATGTTGTTATTTTAAAAATTAATTGTACGCAAAATGATGGGACCTTTTTTGCTCCATGTCTCAGGAATCATGAATATATTATTGGACGACAAAGTATTCACATACAAAGTCAAATTACATGCTTTCTTGGCAAATCAGCATTATTCTTGTTCTATTCCAGTACTTATTTGCAGAAGACTGTGTACAAATGCGGATTAGCAAACTGGCATTAGGTGAAACAAGTGAAAGCTATCTGAACATATCAATATCTAGACACAGCCCAGCAGGCCAGCATATTGACAGGCACTTTTTTTCCAAGCCTCTGGTTAATGGGTTGCCTTTCCACATACAGATTTAGGTAAGACAATGACAGACTTTTCATTTCTAGGTTGCATGTGGTGAATGTCAACTGCATGCGGTGCAAATGATCAATTCTAAGTGATGATTATTGTCCAACAGCCCCAAGCTGCTTTAAAGTTGCCACTGAGTTCCACTGACTTAATGAATGAAGTTAATTTGTACAGAGTACTGTGTATATATCAACATATTAAAAGGCCAGATTTACGAAACACAGCAAATTGAGACCACAATCCTATAAAAGCATGGATATAAATGGCCAAAACGCATAAAACTTTTTCGTTTTTAGTTAAAACAGTGTTGTGTAAACTGCCCCTAAAAATAATTTGACTTGGCAAACAATATCTTCGGATTAAATCTTCCTCTGCCATTCCAAATAAATTAACCATGGAGAAAATTGCAGCCATATCAAGCACAATTGAGCTAAGACATGATTTATTTGGACGTTTAATAATGTTGCAAATACTACTGCAAACCTTAGTAAATCACGTTGCACGATTCATTTAAATATTCCCCTCCCATACATTTTTGCTTCTGTAAGGGAGCTCCTACAAATGCATATGCAATAAGGTCAGCCACAAAAAAATTATTACTGCTTATTAATAGTTAGTAAGGTAGTTGTAAAGTTTAGATATTGGGTAGGAGGGATGTAGAATATGATCATGCAGAATAAGGCAATAATATGTGCTTTATATGTACTAATAAACAGCCAATATTCTAGTAATATGCATTAGAAAAAAATTAAATAAATAAAAACATTGTATGGATGAAAGCTTGAATAATCATTACAAAGATTACGTTTTATTCATATTATATTTGCATTTGATTTCATGCAAGTGCAACTTTAACTTGATTCATACAATATGCATGAACTTTTAGCATATTACATAATCTCTAACTACATGTGCATCAATCAGGACCAGCGGCTTGTTGCTCACCTCAATCATCTTAACAACTAACATTTACTTGTATGTTTTGGCTGTTCCGCGCCGCTATGCCCTGACGTCTGATAGCGCAAATGAATGAATATTCATTGCGGTTTGCTATTAATCACAACAGCGATCTGTCCTTGAACGCCGCAGAGAGATGAGTTATCAGTCCTGTTTGAGGACGACGTAAGAGTATTACTAAATGCCCGGGGTGGAACTGCATTGGATCCCTGTGGCATTAGATTCACCCCCCCAAAAAAGCATGTTTGCGACAAACACACGATAAGGACACTAGAGGAAGATGTGTTGTTTCTGAGGGGAATAATGAATGACTGGCTTAATGTGTTTTACTTAAGCAATTAAACATTCAGCAGCAGAGGCACCTCATTCATAAAACATTTGTATTCAAGCCCTGTAAATATTGAAGGGTCAGAACTCTTTAATACTTGCAGTCATTTGACAGGTGATTAATCCCATGTGCTGTGGATGTGCATGGTTATATAAGGCACCAAACCCCCAATCGCTCCCCGGGCACCACAGCAAAAATGGCTGCCCACTGCTCCGAGTGTGTGTGTGTGTGTGTGTGTGTGTGTGTGTGTGTTCACTACTTGCTACTCCTAATGTGTGTGCACTAACTTGTATCGGTTAAATGCAGAGGACAAATTCTGAGTATTGGGTTACTTGACCTTCACATATCTACTTTTTTCACATTTTGACTTCTAGTACCAATTCAAAACTAATTTAATTAAGTAAATAAACGTCATGTGTAACTTGACAATTTCACGTAACTTACTTTTTCAATTACGCATGTTTATTTCAAGTTGTCAACTGATCACTTGTTAGACAGACCGATTAGATAGATGATAGATAGATAGATAGATAGACATACAGACAGACAGACAGACATACAGATAGATAGATAGATAGATAGATAGATAGATAGATAGATAGATAGATAGATAGATAGATAGATAGATAGATAGATAGATAGATAGATAGATAGATAGATAGATAGATAGATAGATGATAGATAGATAGATAGATAGATAGATAGATAGATAGATAGATAGATAGATAGATAGATAGATAGATAGATAGATAGATAGATAGATAGATAGATAGATAGATAGATAGATAGATAGATAGACAGACAGACAGACAGACAGGATAGATAGATAGATAGATAGATAGATAGATAGATAGATAGATAGATAGATAGATAGATAGATAGATAGATAGATAGATAGATAGATAGATAGATAGATAGATAGATAGATAGATAGACAGACAGACAGACAGACAGACAGACAGACAGACAGACAGACAGACAGGATAGATAGATAGATAGATAGATAGATAGATAGATAGATAGACAGACAGACAGACAGACAGACAGACAGACAGACAGACAGACAGACAGACAGACAGACAGACAGACAGACAGACAGACTGATTAGATAGATAGACAGACAGACAGACAAACAGAGAGACAGACAGATTAGATAGATAGATAGATAGATAGATAGATAGATAGATAGATAGATAGATAGATAGATAGATAGATAGATAGATAGATAGATAGATAGATAGACAGACAGACAGACAGACAGACAGACAGACAGACAGACAGACAGACAGACAGACAGACAGACAGACAGACTGACTGATTAGATAGATAGACAGACAGACAGACAAACAGAGAGACAGACAGATTAGATAGATAGATAGATAGATAGATAGATAGATAGATAGATAGATAGATAGATAGATAGATAGATAGATAGATAGACAGACAGACAGACAGACAGACAGACAGACAGACAGACAGACAGACAGACAGACAGACTGATTAGATAGATAGACAGACAGACAGACAAACAGAGAGACAGACAGATTAGATAGATAGATAGATAGATAGATAGATAGATAGATAGATAGATAGATAGATAGATAGATAGATAGATAGATAGATAGATAGATAGATAGATAGATAGATAGATAGATAGATAGATAGATAGATAGATAGATAGATAGATAGATAGATAGATAGATAGACAGACAGATAGACAGACAGACAGACAGACAGACAGACAGACAGACAGACCAATGGATGGATGGATGGATGGGTGGACGGACGGTCGGACGGACGGACAGACGGATGGATGGATAGAGAGCTCTCTGTGAGCTCTCGCCAAAGCCAAATGCGCTTTCCCCCTAAACTCTGTGCTTTCACATCAGCCTGAAAGACTCTAATCAAGGCTGTGACAGCTTGCGTATGTATTAAAGAGCTTATATCCGCTGGCTGTTTTTTGGTATTTTCTCAGATATGTTCCAGAGTGACCTTGTGGTCAAATTTCATCTTTTAAAGTATCAATAATTAGCTTGAACGAGCTTGAGTCATTGTCAGCATTGCCATTATCTCTAATAAACTTCAACTAGAGCGTCAGTAACACTCATCATTGATAACCCTTGCCTCATAAGATGCGAAGGCATCTTCTCAGATGAACTCACAGTCAAATTAGTTGTGACATGTACCTCGTTTCATTCTGACTCTTGGGTTCAGCCGTACGCTTAATTGAAAACGTCTGTGATTAACATTGGTCTTATGCAAGTCTTGTTCGAGATGAACGTAATTACGAGAAGAACACATATGAACGTCACAATGTCATCAATTGGGGTTTATCGATTCAAAAATCATGCCAGAAGCAAATTCATCTTGGAGAGAATTTAAATAATTCTGAATTCTGACTTATTTTGCATGCATTTTGTGTAGCATTTGTGATGGCTGATTTGAGTTCTCAGGAGTTCTGCACCAGCCAATAGAATGCTAACAGGTTTTTAGAGAAAACTAACCCTACATATAAGAACATGTAGTTAATTAATATTGCTCAGTACATAAACGTTAGTTCACCCAAAACTGAAAATTCTGTCATTAATTACTCACCCTCATGTCAAACCCGTAAGACCATCATTCATCTTTCCAACACAAATCAAGATATTTTTGATGAAATCCGAGAGCTCTCAGGCCCCTCCATAGACAGCTATTTCATTAACATTTTCAAGGCCCAGAAAGGTATTTAAAACATTAAAATGAAACGTTAAAAATGTAAAAATAGTCTATGTGACTCCAGTGGTTCAACCTTAATTTTGTAAAGCGACAAGAATACTTTTTGAGCGCAAAAACGAACAAAAATAACGACTTTATTCAACAATTCGTTCTAACCTGTGTTAGTCTCCAACGCAGTTTCCGTTGTAAATAGTGCAGCGCTCTCGAGATCTACGGCAGCCAATGGCGTTCACGTGCAGTGATGGGAATAACGGCGTTACAGATAAACGGCGTTACTAACGGAATTAATTTTTCAGTAACGAGTATTCAAACAAATTACTGTTTCTCCCGTTACAACGCCGTTAGCGTTACTGAGGAAAAAAAATGTGGCGTTAGTCGCGTTACTATAATTGAGCTCACTGAAGCGCTTTTCATCCGAACAGGCTCTCTGTCAGTCGGACCTGCAACGTGTGTGTGTGTGTGTGTGTGTGTGCGTGTGCGCGCGCACCAGCCATGCTTGTTGGGGGTGGGTGCGGTGGTACACATAACTGATGATGATTGGTGGGTGGGAGACAAGGTTGAAGTTGATAGGTTGAGTTCACACCTATTTTTTTCACGGTCTATGGTTCACACACACACACACACACACACACACACACACACACACACACACACACACACACACACCTATGACGCACACGCATATGCACATTAAGCGATGGTCCAACGACTTCAAAGGTAGCTTTCGCAAACTGAAAGTATAAGCGCTACTTTTCCCTCGTTGAGGTGAAAGGTAAGAATATTTATGTAACGTGCAACTTATGCCCAGGAAGAAAGAGTCTCTCCACGCCGGTGGCAAGTGATTCTGAAGCGCCTCACATCATCATATGCCACAAAATTAGTGGCTAAAAACCCAAGTGATAACGTGAGCTCCACTACCAAAGAAAAGTATAGTACTGATAATATTTACACAATATTTACACTATAGTAGGTCTACTGATAATATGTACAATAATGTCATATTTCTTTCTTTCACAATGTCCCACAGCAACATTACAATAGTGTACATTAATGTACAATGTTTTATAACAATAAATTTATTCTATTTAGTGCCCAATTCATTCATTTAACATATCTAATATTGGGGGCATCCAAGTTATTTGACATATTTGAACATTTGAAAAAAAAAAAAAGTAACTCAGTAGTTACTTTCCCTGGTAATTAGTTACTTTTATAATGATGTAACTCAGTTACTAACTCAGTTACTATTTGTAAGAAGTAACTAGTAACTATAACTAATTACTTTTTTAAAGTAACGTGCCCAACACTGTTCACGTGACCACCACGACACATGCGCTAGAGCTGCAACGCAAACTGCATAGGAGACTGGCACAGCACAGGCCAGAACTAAATTGTTGAAAATATCTTAATTTGTGTTCAGAAGATGAAATAAGTCTTATGGGTTTGGAATGACATGAGGGTGAGTAATTAATAACAGAATTTGTGGGTGATCAATCCTTTTAAATGTATAATTACACTGTAACTATATACATATTAGGGGTGTAACGGTACACAAAACTGACGGTCCGGTTGGGTACGTACCTCGGTTTTGACGTCACGGTTCGGTACGGATTCGGTACAGCAGTTTTACAAAATAGCTTTTTATAAATTTTTATTCAACAGTGGTTTAATGGAAAAAAAAATTGTGTCTGTCCTTAAATGAATTAAATTATAACTAAAAGTTTCTTAAAGATAATGCTGTAAACTATATAGGGAGCCCATACTTACATATAGCTATTAAAGATTAACAACAGAGCGCAAACTATTAGCCTAAATTCAGTTGCTATTTATTTTTAGATATAATAATCAACACTCATAAGCTTCACATTAGGCAGTTTTTGCATTAACTTCTAAATCTAATTATTTTTATTCGTTGTTGAAATATAATAATTTAGTGGCTGTAATTTTCATGACAGGTTTATTTAACCCTTAATCGTCCCTCAAGTAGGGTTTACGTTTGAGTTCCTTAAGGGGTCAGATAGACCCCAAACTTTTGCATAAGGAAATATACATTTTTTACATGGAAAACTATATATAATTTATTTTTTATTTACTTCTCAACTATACATTTATGCTGTGTTTTTGTCGGTATTTGGTCATTTTTACCTATTAACTGCACAAATATAGCCTGACGTCGTCATACTCAATTCTAGTCAGAATATGAGTCTGATACTGCTCCGTTGGGCTGTGATTATGGGGTGTGTTTCAACCGAACCAGGAAAGACCTCAATTGGATAGACCTACAACCAATCAGAGCAACGGAGCGACGCATAACATTAGTTGTCAAATGTCAACAGAACTCAACTGCACTGTGTTGCCAAGTCCGCGGGTTGAAGCGACCCCAATTATGTGATATACAGACCCAGGAATGCGGTTTTTAGCTGCCAGCCCTGCCAAAATAACACATATTTTACCTCCCAAATGCCCTTTTTCCCGGAGAACACCCCCTGGAAAGCTATTGGGCTTGTTTTTGGCTAGTTTTGAGGAACGTTAGCAATTGAGCAATTGTAAAAACTTGGCAACCCTGTACCTGCACGCACGCTGGAATAAGTAGCCTAACGTTAGAAGAAAAAGATGAGTGTAAACGATCTTTGCCGGTGTTGTAAAAAAAAGAATTTAAGGATACACAGAGTACTTACCAACACGATCATCATTTCTGAGAGAAATAGTAAAGGTGAATGCATATACGAACAAGTTCTCCGTTTAGGATTAGAACAAACTCAACCCAATCGCCTTTGATGACGTGGATGATTACGTTAATGTTGATCATCTGTCCATCATCGTCTAAAGCCCGCCCTGACAATTTCATTGGTCCGAACAGTTTCTGTTCGGGCATAATTATTTCTCTACCAATCAAGTCCAGACCGAACTGCCCGAGTAAAAATGTTGTGGGCGGGGCTAAGTTCGGCTGGCATCTAGGCTAGCGACATATGATACATTTCAGTAAGTTGTAATGTATCCTCAACATACCTTAAGATATATTAATTTATGTTTATTCTTTAGAAGAGATTATTGCATTCACTCGCGCGCCGCGCGCTGCCGTTTTGAGTTGAACTGATACGCGTCTATCAGTCACGTCACATTAAAGAGCGTTAAAACGGCATTTATCGTTTGAATTTCGTGATAAAATGGACTTAATACTCAATATGTTCGTGTGGGAACTCAGAAGTGTGTTCCGCGCTTACAACAAGACGACTGTTAACTGTTAAAGATTACATTCATAACCGTTCGGTACACGCGTGCACAAAACCGAAAGCCCTGTACCGAAACAGTTCAATACGTTACCGTTACACCCCTAATATATATATATATATATATATATATATATAACATAACACCAACATATGTGACCCATGCTGGCAAAATGATTCGGAATGCACATGGAATAATTCGAGCTACAGGCAAAACAAGTTAAAAATGTCAATTTTGGTCGATTTTGAGATTTTCACAAACATGAGTTCATTACGCCCTCGTCTAGCAATCCCAATGGTCCAAATAGCAAATAAACATCTAAAAGTATCTTTATGTATACGTTTTCTGAGAGTACTTTTCCTTTGTCCATGAAAAACGATCTCACTCGCGCTGACTGACAGATCCGACGCTTGCGCACAAAGACGCCTCAGACAGCGCACAATCCAAATACACAAACAAAGAATTATAGCATTTCAAAATATCTGTCTTGGCAAGTATTCACGCAAAAATGATCTGTTCTGTCTTATGTGATTGTTTGGTTACATTTTGGGGAAAAACATCTGATGTGTAACATTACATTAGACTTGTGCGTTACAGTAGGTCTTAAGCCTGTGTGTTTCATTAATGTTAATCAAAACAATTGTGGCATCATGGAAAAAAAAGTTGAATATATATTTTTCCTCTAGATATTTTGTTTTGACTTGATGTGTACCAAATTTGCTGTTATTACCAGGGATTTTAAGGTATGGTTGCTAGGTGATTTTGTTTTGGAACCTTCAGAAAACTTTAACTCGATTTTTCTTCAAACAGGTGAAGCTTTTTTTTTTAACCATACATCATTTTGAAGGTTTTTTAATAGAGAATATGAAAATGTACTCATTGCAACTCATTTTGCCAGCACAGGTCACATATACACATATATATGTATAGGTGTATATATACATATGTAATACAAATGTTTACCAGTTACACCTAATGTACATATTTTGTTCTTCATGTCATTGTTCCAGTGCCCTACAGCTCCTGTCTCTATCGGGAAGTGAAATAGAGAGAAATAAATACGAAATTACCCAATGCGTCCATTATTTCCCTATCCGAATTCACTTCATCACATTGTAATTTGGAGTGTCCCAGGAGGACCTGAAGTCAGCGTTATAGTGATTGTAAGCATGCTCAGTATTGTTAACTTAAATTGCTTTGCATTTGCATTTACATTCACATGTTCATTTATTCTGCAGGCAGAATATTTGCTTTATTTAAGCAATTTACAAGAAAGTGTATATAATTTATTGTCCAAATTACTGCCAGCTGGCAGCTTGGGATACAAATTGTAAAATAAATAAAAAATTGAGTAATACTAAAATTGTGGTGATACTGAGGAATTAAGTTTTAGCTAGCAGAAAGAGCACAGTTAATTGTAACTTAATAAGTTAAAGGCAACAGGTTTCCTCACTTTTTTAAATTAAGTCAACTGATCACAACTGATCTATCTATCTATCTATCTATCTATCTATCTATCTATCTATCTATCTATCTATCTATCTATCTATCTATCTATCTATCTATCTATCTATCTATCTATCTATCTATCTATCTATCTATCTATCTATCTATCTATCTATCTATCTATCATCTATCTAGCTGTCTGTCTATCTGCCTGTCTGTCTGTCTGTCTGCCTTTCTGTCTGTCTGTCTGTCTGTCTGTCTGTCTGTCTGTCTGCCTGTCTGTCTATCTCTCTGTCTGTATGCCTTTCTGTCTGTCTGCCTGCCTGTATGTCTGTCTGTCTGCCTATCTGCCTGCCTGCCTTTCTGTCTGTCTATATGTCTGCCTGTCTGTTTATATGTCTGTCTGTCTGACTGCCTTTCGATCTGCCTGCCTGCCTGCCTGTCTGTATGCCTGCCTTTCTGTCTGTCTGCATACCTGTCTGTCTGTCTGTCTTTCTGCCTTTCTGTCTGCCTTTCTGTCTGTCTGTCTCCCCATCTTTCTGTCTGTCTGCCTTTCTGTCTGTCTATATGTCTGTCTCTCTGCCTGTCTGTCTGTCTGCATGCCTGTCTGCCTCTCTGTCTGTCTTTCTGCCTTTCTGTCTGTCTGTCTGCCTTTCAGTCTGTCTGCCCGTCTTTCTGTCTGCCTTTCTGTCTGTCTGTCTCCCCATCTTTCTGTCTGTCTGCCTGTCTGCCTTTTGGTCTGTCTGTCTGTCCATCCGTCCGTTCGTCTGTCTATCTGTAAAAAATTACATGATCAATAAGTTATGTCAACATACTGTATGTTTTCACATTGCTTTAACTCATCAAAATAAGTTAAGCAATTTATACAAGATTCAAAAAATTTTTCGATCTAAAAAATATAAGATTTCAATTACGTTTAATTGCTTTATTCAAAAAAAATATTCTTATTACTATTATTCGTCTTATTATTAGTGGTGCTTGCGTAGCAAGGCATCACTATTACTATCTTGCCCCAGAACGGTTTATTAGTAGCAAGGCATCACCATCACTCTCCACCATACTTATTAGTGGGCCTTGCGAAGCAAGGCATCAATATTGTTATTCTCCATACTTATTAATATTCGTGGAGCTTGCGTAGCAAGGCGTATATATACTATGTAACCCAGGATCGGTTTATTATTATTCTTTATTCTGGACACTTTTTCGGCGCGCTACTCCTCCCACAAATTTTGTCACAGACCCATGAATGAGGCGTCAAATCGACCGGCCTATACGGGAATGGTGTGCTATATCTTTTCTAAGGGATCGGGGGTGCGCTGTTCGCCCCAGGGGCGAAAAAGTAACCGAAAAGTCAATGGGATTTAACATTGCGGAAACTTTGACCCCTCATAGCTCCGAGCGAGGATTTCGGAGGAACTCGTGTGTCACCACATTTGAAGAGGCTGGCAGGCCCTGTAAGATGACACATCGCAATGGGGTATAAGTTGTACCCCTGGGGCGCTAGAGCTGCCCAAATTTCCTCAAATTTCCCCATTGACTTATAATGGGGAGGGACGTCCCATTAAACTCATGCGTTTCTCTTACTATAGGAAATTGCATAGGGATTTTGTATTGACCACAGCTCTGGCTCACAGTGTCTCAGAGACAAGGGGGTGGGCTCAATTTACTCAGCCAACCAATCACTATCTCAGGATGATTGTCAACATATTAAGCCACGCCCTAGCAACCATTTACAGCTCCCTAGCAACTGATCCCATAGACTTACATTGAAAGAGATCAAAGTGATATCTTTGGATAGAAGTGTCATAGAAACACGGGGGTGGGTTTGTTTGACTCAGGGCATCAACAGCCAATCACAAATCACCATCAACACTTCCTAGCCACGCCCTAGCAACCATTATCAAGCAGCCTAGCAACCGTTAACCAAGACCTATATCTCTGCCTCAGAACATCATAGAAGCATGGGGGTTGGTTTATATCATTCATACAGACAAGCAGTATCATCATTGGATGCTGCCAAACCCCTCCATAGCAACCAAACAGAGTACCCTAGCAACCGTTTACCAAGACCTATATCTCTGCCTCAGAACATCCTAGAGACATGGGGGTTGGTTTATATCATTCATACAGACAAGCAGTATCATCATTGGATGCTGCCAAGCCCCTCCATAGCAACCAAACAGAGTACCCTAGCAACCGTTTACAAGGACCTATATCTCTGCTTCAGAACATCATAGAGACATGGGGGTTGGTTTATATCATTCATACAGACAAGCAGTATCATCATTGGATGCTGCCAAGCCCCCTTAGCAACCAAACAGAGTACCCTAGCAACCATATACCAAGACCTATATCTCTGCCTCAGAACATCATAGAGACATGGGGGTTGGTTTATATCATTCATACAGACAAGCAGTATCATCATTGGATGCTGCCAAGCCCCCCTAGCAACCAAACAGAGTACCCTAGCAACCGTATACCAAGACCTATATCTCTGCTTCGGAACATCGTAGAGACATGGGGGTTGGTTTATATCATTCATACAGACAAGCAGTATCATCATTGGATGCTGCCAAGCCCCCCTAGCAACCAAACAGAGTACCCTAGCAACCGTATACCAAGACCTATATCTCTGCTTCAGAACATCATAGAGGCATGGGGGTTGGTTTATATCATTCATACAGACAAACGGTATCATCATTGGATGCTGCCAAACCCCTCCATAGCAACCAAACAGAGTACCCTAGCAACCGTTTACCAAGACCTATATCTCTGCCTCAGAACATCCTAGAGACATGGGGGTTGGTTTATATCATTCATACAGACAAGCAGTATCATCATTGGATGCTGCCAAGCCCCTCCATAGCAACCAAACAGAGTACCCCAGCAACCGTTAACAAGGACCTATATCTCTGCATCAGAACATCGTAGAGGCATGGGGGTTGGGTCTTTTGACTCAGACTGGCAAATAGTCTTTAAATGTCACCCCATAAATTGTATAGCCACTCCATAGCAACCATATAGAGTACCCTAGCAACCGTACAAACACATGAATAGGACATATCTCAGCTCCACAACATCGTACAGACTTGGGGGTGGCCTCTTTTGTTTCGGGTGAGAATCCAGTACACACAACATAGCATCCGAGAGGATTTTTTTGCCACGGCAAGCACCACTCACATTTTCTTCAGGAAATGTACATTCTAGTTAAATTTACTATCCATCCATCCATCCATCCATCCATCCATCCATCCATCCATCCATCCATCCATCCATCCATCCATCCATCCATCCATCCATCCATCTGTCTGTCTTTATGTCTCGATTAAACTTTGTTTTAAGTTATCCATGTTACACTGTAAGTATACATTTAAGTGTGGGGTAATCATAATAAACTACATGTATTTACTATAGGGTTAGGATTAGGACGTAGTTTAGGGTTAGTTGCATGTAATTATGCACAATTTATAGGAATTACTATAGTAACTACATGTACTGTGTAAAAGGACATTGTAAAATAAAGTTTAACCACACTTACATATATACGACTAGGTTGCCAATTTGCTTTGTCTAAAGGTTGAGTCTCAGATTTGGAATCTAATCTTAGGATTCAGTTTTTAATGTACATCTGCTCTGTGAGTGTGTATGTTGTAACACTGTGTGATTTATAGTTGTTTAGGTGTGATCTAACTGCTAGTGTCCTCAGTCTGTCCTCAGTAAATGAATAATGTCAGAAAGCTTCTTTATGTACTCACCCGCTATAATGGCTCCCCTGGTTTATACAGCAGAACTAAATGACCTCAGAATAACCTGCTGTCTCATTAGCAATCATGAACTGAATATGGGTTTGATATCAGTGTGATATCATGTCTTTCTAGTTTACTGGGATGACAAATATAATGGATGTGTATAATAAAACAAATGCTTCTGAAAAAAGTAATATGCTTATTGGGTTGTTCTCGTTCTGCAGAATCTTAAATTAATATGGTTGTGTTTTAATTAAATCATTAAAGGAAGGGTTAAACACTCATTTTCAGTCAATCTCATGTCAATCTTGAGTACCTATAGAGTAGTATTGCATCTTTCATATCTCCGAAAAGTCTTTAGTTTTATTATATTTATAAAAGAAAGACATGCTGTACCGAGTCTTTCCGAAAAAAGCAGAGCGGCTGGGGGCGTATTGTTCGGTCGGAGCTAAAGAATGACTAACGGCACATCCGGGAACTTAACTGTCAATTTCGTCAACACCCCTTTTTAGGGGAAAATAAACTAGACTTCCCATAGCTGGCAGGCGTGAATAACTTAAGAAATCACTAAGATTAAACATGTCAAGTAATTATATGTCCATCCTGCCTGCCATAGAACGTAAAAGATACATCCACACACTTAATTTGGTCAATTTAAAAACATGTCCCTTCATTCTCCCAGCGTCAAAAGTGAATGATTTTACTGCGTTTTTGCAAGTAAACATGTTTAAATCTATATATTATGTCTTTATATTTAGAGTACTAAGTGCACTTTTCTGTCCAGCCATACAACTAGCCTGACTTAGCTTCCGATAGCATCATCCGTACTTCATGATTTAGAAACTAAGTTAAAGGGTTAGTTCACCCAAGAATGAAAATTCTGTCATTAATTACTTCTCCTCATGTCGTTCGACACCCGTAAGACCTACGTTCATCTTCGGAACACAAAGGAAGATATTTTAGTTGAAATCCGATGGCTCAGAAAGGCCTCCATTGGCACAATGCACTGTACACTCTCAAGACCCATAAAAGGTACAATAACTTTATGAAGCGACGAGAATAGTTTTTGTGCGCAAAAAAAACCCCTAAATAACTACTTATATAGTGAAGACCGACTTCAAAACACTGCATCATGAAGCTTCGTTTGACATGCGATCCGACTCATTATTCGACTCGCTGATTCATAACGCTTTGAAGCTTCATGATGCAGTGTTTTGAAATTGGTGATCACCATTATGGTGATCAGTGTTCCATCTGGTTGGGCACTTGGAACTAGAGACTGTTTTCTTAATCCCGCACCTGGCTGCTCCCGCTGAATGTATGACCACTCCCACCCGCGCCCGCAATGTTTGTGTCCACTCCCGCCTGCTCCGGCAGACTTTATCTCACAGCTTGTGAAAAATGTACACATTGTACTCTATATGACTAAATATTTGTTCAAGTTAACATCCAGAATAACAGACTTTAAATATGATTGCGTTTAAATAAGATTAAATAACCAATGCTTAACCAAAGCACCGCACATGACGAAAACATTGGTATAGCCAATTTTTCCCGCGAGATTTGCGTTGGGTCCCGCGGGTCCTGCGTTAGCCCAAACCCAATGCAGCCCTTTACTTAGAATTTAATTTATATTATTGTAATTCTCAGCGATGCAACAATAAATCACAGTTATTTGGTTTCAAAGGAAAGTACGTAATAAATATCTATGTATATCTGTCACCATTATGTTCTGTTCATTTCAATATCATGGACTTTTAGTTTGTTTTTATGTTCATCATGTGTTCCTTTGTTCAGTTTTCCCGCTCCTCATTATTAGTTCATATTTGTCAGCTGTGTTCAATTCATCGCCCTCATTTGTGTTTGCTATTTAAGTTGGTCCCTCACACTCATTCTCGGTCCGATCACCGTTAAGTTATGTTGTGCTGTTGTACATGTCTGCCTGTTTGGAATTTCCTGAGATTCCAAATAATGACCTTTTAAAATTTTGCTACTAACACTTTACATAAACACCTTGTGAAATGAAATAATTCCTCTAAAATTGTAACAATATTTTGCAATTGATCATGCTTGAGTAACACACATAATTCAACGTTCAGCATGCAAAACACAACAATGGTAACAATTACATTTTATTTAAAGTATTTGATCAAGTAGGCCTACTCTCAGGCCCCATCCACACGGAGATGGGTTTAGCTGTATACGTAAAAATTTTGTATCATATCAGCGTTTCGTCCACACAGATCCGGCGTTTTGGGAGCCTGAAGCCAATATTTTTTGAGACCGGGTCCCAGAATGGACAAATCTGAAACCGACACCCTTGCGTTTTAATGTTATAAATCCAATCCGTTTAATTTGTGAAACGGTGATGTCATCACACCACATCCTGCACGGTAAAGACTAGAAGAGATACAACTACGGGCACTGGGCATGCGCACATCAATATTGTGTCATTTAATTACTGTATTTGCATTATTGTAAGGGTAGGTTTAGGGTTGGGTAGGTGTAGGCGCTATTAAACACAATCTAGGTTGCAAATGTATTTATTATTATTTTATCGTTAGATTTTGCCTCACTTCCTACACTCAAAAAAATGCTGGGTTAAAAACAACCCAAGTTGGGTTGAAAATGGACTAACCCATTGTATGGGTTGTTTTAACCCAGCAGTTGGGTTGTTTCAACCCAGTGAATGGGTCATTTTAACCCAGCGGTTGGGTTAAATGCTTGCTTAAAACAACCCAATCGCTGGGTTAAAACAACCCAATTGCTGGGTTAGTCCATTTTCAACCCAACTTGTGTTGTTTTTAACCCAGCATTTTTTAGTGTGTACCATTGCTGTACCCCTTCTATCCACAACTCTTCTTCTTTGTTTTAGTGCATTTCTGTGGCAGAATTACAGTATCACATACTGGTCTGGCATGTATACTACATCGTTTTGAGTCGATTTCAATGGTTTCGTGTGTATGCAGATATTTCTTGAGATGAGGGAGAAAAAAATATCGGATAGGTTAAGCTCTGGCTTCGTGTGGATGTGGAATCAGTTCTTTTTTTAGCTACAAGAACTCTTGTGTGAGTGAACTACTAACTAAGCATTATTCAGCACAACATACTATTCCATACTATACATTTCTTGGAGTTTTTTTTCCCCACAACATATGTTGGCTAAAGTTTTAAATGCATTGTTTTTGCTCAGTTAATTGTGTGTAACATGTATTTAACATTTCATGTTTGATGACTGATAAAAAAAGCATCTTCAAGTAACATTAAACAAAGACTTTTTTTTTTACTTCTATTCTAAAAGCCCATATGAAATTCACAAGGGAATCCATGGTGAATTAGCCTTCTAGCGTGGCCTACAAATTGGCATTCATGATTGAATAGCTTCATTATGATTATTATATAATTAAATGTTATATAAAGCATAGATTAGGAGCTGAAACATGCTCATGTACATGATGGCAAACACAGATGATTGACACATGCTGTAAATGTGCATTGACTCGTCATACTGCAGGCTGTTCTTGTTAATGTTTTCATCAAACATACCAGGAAGTTGTGGAATATTCACACCAGCGCTCACTCACAACTGCCGACATGCATTATTTCCGTTTCATCCATTATGGCTCTCGTCGAAAATGAGAGCTACTGTTATTCCACTGCTTTAGCTGTACAGTGAATGAGCCTGACTTCATCTAATCTTCTTTCATTACCTCTGTCTGTACTTTCCCCCCCTCCCCTCCTCTCATTCTGTCTAGCCAGACCTGGGTCACTGGCAATTTAGCCAGAATTGTGGTCTCTCATAATGCTGTAGTTATTTGCGGAAGCCAAACAAACCAATGCCCAATTATTTGGAATTGACTGGAGGAGGCCGTTTCTTGGGATTTAACATGCTCTCACAAGGAAGCGTCACTTTTATCCTGAACCATCAAAATGTCACTCATTTTAAAGGATTCCGCTCATTTCCCTAAGGGTAACATTTTAACGCTAGAAAATTCAGGCATTTATTCAGCCTCATTTTGTTTGAAACCCATATCATTTTCTGTCTTTCATAGAATTTATTTATTTAAATCTCTCCTCCATGCAGTGTATACTAATGTTCAAAAGTTTGGCGTCGGTAATATTTTTTTATTTGTTTATGTTTTTGGAGGGAGTCTTATGCTCATCAAGGCTGCATTTATGTGATCAAAAATATAACACCAATTTAAAATATGCAATTATTATTATATAAAATATTATACATTAAAATAACAGTTTTTGATGTGAACATATTTCAAACTGCAATTTATTCCTGTGATCAAAGCTGAATTTTCAGCATCATTACTCCAGTTTTCAGTGTCACATGAAATCGTATTATTATCAAAATGAACAAAAGTATTATTTAATGAACAGAAAATGCAATAGAACAGCACTTATTTCAAATAGAAATCATTTTTGTAATATTATAAATGTCATTGCAATTGCTATTTTGATCAATTTAATGCATCCTTGCTGAATAAAAATATTAATTATTTTTCCCCCTCTTTTTAATATCGATAATGTAAGTAGATGCTGATTTTTACTGTCAGACGAAAAAAAAAAAAAAGACAATTTAAAGGTGCACTATGTAACTTTTCCGTCCACTAGAGGTCGTCTGTTCAAAACAAAGGCATAGTTTGATGATGCCACGTTTGAGTGCAGAATCTTGGGACATGTGGTCTTCACCTCACAGCCGGTGGAAAAGAATCGGGATAGGACTGCGAACTCCACTTCATGGATGCGATTATTAACATTACTGTAGTATGAAGCAGAAGCAGGACCGAATGTTGTGGAGTTAAGCAAGGCCGCTGGAGCGATTGTTAATAAGAGCGGCGGGACCTGTATTATGACACAGTCTCCGGCGGGACTTTTATTATGACACAATCGCCGGCGCCACTTCCTGTTTTCCGGTCATGAGTATGAGGTAACGCAGCTCTGTTTATCATATTAGATACATCTGAGTGTGTTGAAAATGATGTCATGACGTTACTCTGTGCGTTCGCTCTGCTGCTGCTATGATACTTGTTCACACTGCAGTGAGAGTACAGCGTTTCTGCAGAATAAAACCGGAAAACGAGGGCAATGCTGATATGACGCAATCGACAGGCGACTCCCTCACACGGTTCCTTGGTTAAAATAGCAATTTTCTCATGATTTACAAATAGTTGGAAACATTTGGGATATTGTAAGTACTCAACTGAACAAAATACATAACACTGTTCTTGTGGTTTTTGGATATTTTTAGTCTTCCAAAGCCATGTTATAGCCTAAATAGTAAATTTACACATTTATTATTATTTCCTGAAAAACATTCCTGTAGCTCTCAAAACTCACCACATGAACCAAAATGTAAAAAATAATAATAATAAATAATCTGCATGCTGTCGATGAAGAATATTATGCGTTTCTTGCATCATTTAATCATGATCATTATTTAAACATAAAGCTATCATATGACTGTTGATATATATATATAAATGAAGTCATATGATTTGCTGGTGCTCTTTTTGTGCTTTTGTTCCTCTTTTAGAGTTCATCATCTGACAAAATAAACCGTTGCTGTATGGATCAGAGCTTGAAGGTGGTTTCAGCAAAATAAGCAGGTTTAGAACAACATGAGGGTGAGTGAATGACAGAAATGTAATTTTAGATCAACTATGCCTTTAAATATGATTTGGGGCAGTGCAAAGAATCTTGTTTAGTTGGTCTGCAGGTGGTTTGTGAATAACAAATATGGTTTTGTGCTAAAAATTGGTCGGTCAAAGAGGGTAATACCACAACACAAAAGGCTACATTTGCGCTCCAACAAAACCAGGCACTCATCTCTCTCTTGCAGCCAGCATTTATGAGATGGTTTCCTTTTATGAACTTATTTTAGCTGGCGAAAGGCAGAGAAACAGTTTAATTTCACTGGCCACTGCCTGAGTTTCACTTTGAACTGGAGGTTTGCAGTATTTTCTGCTGAAAGACCCTCTTTTCAAAGATAATTGAGTGTCCGCAGCCTCTCTCTTTGTGTGTGTGTGTGTGTGTGTTTCCCCTGTCAGGGTGATTTCTCTGAGGTTTGATGGGGTCCATGCTATTCTCTAGCATAAGCAGGAAAGCTAGGCTTTTTTTTTTTTCTCCTACAGAATTTGTTTCTCTTCACATCAGGTCCCTGGACGGCTGTCATATTGCAAACATATTTAGATTTCTGAATTCATGCTTGGCAATTTTCCTCTTGGGAGAACATCAGGGTAGAAATTGACTTTTTTTTTTTTTTTTTTCTCAGAGCTACAGTATGTGTTCTCATATAAGTGGAGGACGATGTTTTCCACATCCAGGAGCCTTGAACGCAGAATTATATTGTGAAGCGTCCACCACATGAACGTACATTGCACAGCAATGCATTTTAAAGCAATAACGGCTTGATCCTGACCGTATTGACAACATGTAAGTGCAGCGGTTTAGAATGAATGCAGCCTGTTTTCTGCTGGCAACGGTTAAAATAATAACTGTGTTTGTAGTGTTTGAAAAGGAGTGAGTATGAAAGCAACTCTCTCTAAAGCCAAGTACACTGTAAATCACTTCTCACACTCTTTCCCTCAAGCCGTGGCAAACAAAATAACATTTTATTCGTCCATCCATCAGTTGCTTCTTAAATTGAATTACTAAGGTAAAGCATGGACTGTTAAGAAGTCACTTTAGCTGTTATGTTTTTGCATCACTAGACTTACATAGTAATGTCTCATTGTCTCAAAGTGACACCATGAGTCTGTGTTATAATGTTATTTTATCTAAATGATAGATTATAATTATGCATTACAGCCTGTTTTGCATGTGCACTGTGTGTACTCATGTTCAGTCCCTGCTGAAGGGGGCGATAGAGCTTCCTTCAAATGTCTGTGCTAAAAAAACAAATGTGTGAATTCCGTCCATCCGTTTAGTCATGCATTTATTTGTGCATGCATTTATTTATGCATTTTATGTGTTTATTAATTTTATTTGTTCATTTTTGTGCCATTATTTGAGCATTTGTGGGCATTTATAAGAGGAAAGAAAATTTGATTTGTGATTAGATTAGATTGCTGTAATGAAAATTAGTCTTTTAACTACTTTTTTTTTTTTTTTTTGGCAGCCAGCGCCAGCATTTGGTTAATTGGGTTGTTTATTTAACCCAGCATAATGGTCATAGTTTATTCATTTTTACCATAAATGTAGCTCTTTTTTCATACATGAATTAATGTCTACGGATTAACTTAAATCTTTTAAATTAAAGCATCATAATCCCTTTATTTTCTATTGTATTTTACAGTATAGCATATTTTAAGTAGAAATTAAACATTTAGAAGTAATTCAAGTGTAATTGACCAGTCTCTGTGTTCCCGTTTCCACTGGAACGGAGCTGGATCTCATGCCGGAGCTTGTGTCATGTTCAGCAGGAGAACTTCTAACTTCAGACCGCCGTCCTCCCTCGTAGACGAAATATGCTGTGACTGACTCCATAACCTGTCCATAAACAATCAGTGTACTGTTCTGAGAACATATTTTAACATCCTATGTATTTATATTCTGTATCTTTTTGATTGATAAAATTATAAAATTGTATGCAAGGCATCAGGTGTTTCCATCACGCAAAAAGGTGACTTTTTAGGTGACTCAAATGGCGCCCATGTATGTTACTTTGCAAACAATTAAACAATATACAGCATAATAGCTAATACATTTACAGTTAAAAAATAAAATGTACACATACCTGTTTTTTACCGAAAATATTTACCAATTTGATGGATATAACTGTCTTGTAAAGTGTCTCTTGTATGGGATTTCGTTTTATGCATATCTTATGAGCAAACTACTAGTTCATGTAACCTCATATATGTCGTGTCTCCTATCAAATTAATGCTTATTTCACGACTTATACTTTTGTGTATGTCACTTCCGCCGAGGAGGCAGTGTGTGTATGTTGTATTAAATGGAGTATAAATGGGCACAAACCCAGTTTAATCATGCTTGAAACAAAGAGCCATAAAATCTCCATTAGAGGAATTTCCAGTGGAAATCCCAACAATCCCATTGGTCAAGTCGACCCTAGAGGGGTGACTTCTCGCAGACCTTAAAGAGAGACGCACAGATCCGCCTCTCTCTCTTGTCTCCCTCTCTGGACCGACAAATGACAAATGGCAAGGCTGTAAGGCCTACACACACATCAAGCCATGTGCATGTGTGGGATTGGAAACCTGATTCCACCCCATGGTCGACGGCCAGCAGGCCCAATACCTCAAGGCATGTGCAACTTCCTCAACCTCGTTGGAGTCGAAATAACTGCAAGTTCATCATATCTTCTACAGTCAACACAGAGGAAATCGATTGTAACTGCAACACCATCGGACCAAACTATCAAGACTTTCTCCTGTGATTTTACATTGGACGCTCTTCAACAGCTCAGGCTAAATGCAAGTAACGTATGATATACACATTGCTGTGTAGTTAGGAAAAGCTGTAAACCCCTTTGTGCACAATACGTATCTGGTTCTGACAAACAAATGTCACTTAAATGATCGATCTTGTTATGCACTCTAAGCGCTTTAAATGCAAAGGAAGAATTATTTTGAAAAAGGCCATGAAAAATATAATTTTCTAAGAAATAATTAATAATCAATACTGAGCATTCACAGGATGAACTGATTGATTGATTTTTTGTAATGTTAATGCAGCTACATAAGATTAATCTTATTAATTTATCCAAATATTCATAATTAATCATAATGAATAACCATAATGAGTTATGAATAATTATTAATATTTCCCCTTTGAGCTAATTCTCTACATGTCTGAGCCAGGATCTGGGTAACACAAAAACTACACAAACACTGGGTTGTTATGTCTGACCCAGGATCTGGGTAACACAAACACTGACCCCAAAAAAATATTTTTTTAGTGTATGAATATCTGAACATAGGATGTATTAAAAGAAAGAATACAGCCATAAATATATCTTATTTTCACTTCATGCATCCTGTTTTATAATCTCTTAAATGTGGGTAAGTTTCCTGAAAAAATAAAAAAATTATGAAAAAAGCTGAGAAAATTGTTTATGTCAAACTACATCCGGATCAGATTCAGAATGATCAGATTCAGATGTCCTCGTCCTGGGTCGACATTTCATTCAGTAACATTAGGCGGTTAATTTATATGTTTTTTAATATTTAATAATCACATTATTTTGCATGTGCATAAGCAATTCTTCCATTGCTCGTTTGTACTTCTTCTTTGCTTGTTTTTGAATCCAGAGATTCTTTACTCTTTCAGAAGATGTGTAATAGCGTCCCTTACCGTATCACAGTGAAAACATGGATTGCCTGACAATTCCATCGATGGCTCGGAAAGAGTTAACCAGGGGCGCCGCAAGCAATTTTGGGCCTTATGAAAGAATATGAGGTTGGGCCCCCCCAACACACCCATTCTGCACCAAACATACAAGCCAAGCTAGCTATCCAAAATCTATTACTGACCTATTACTCGAGCTTGCTCATTCCGCTCAGCGCTGCTCGCTCATCCCAGAATGCACATTGTGACATGTTCAAAAATATGTGAAATAAGTAGGATTGTCCCTGACTAAAGTTTTTTATATAATAGTAGTTGTTCATTAAAGCCATTTGTTGACTTAGCACTTTTATTAATTTAATTACATAAATATGAGAAGTTTCTAAACCCGAGTGTTTACATATAAAGGCCTATTAATATATTACCGTAATGAGTAGGCTACCGATATATTATTATCCCCACTCAAGCACACACATTAAGCTTGCCACAAAGAATGTGTCAAAAATAGTTTATTAATAAACTCTATAGAGTTTTTTGTGTTAATGTCGGCTGACGGTGCTGACTCACCATCTCCGCAGTAGCGGACGCCAAGAGAGAAATGCACATTTTATTACATAATCAGAGAGTAGCCTATTTCGTTTTGTTTTGAATTGTTTTGTTTAAAAGTAGACATTTCAAGCGACATATTTCTCATGTCTGTGAGACGCGCTCCAGTTTACATGCAATGCTATTAATGTCACTGACGCCGCCATGTCACGATTATATTGACTGCTATATTTCCTAATTGTTTATTAAATCCAGCCAATTGGTTTATGAAACATTGATTAAAATGCAGATAAAATGTATACAAAACGAAATTAATTTTAAAGATAGACTTTATAGGAAACAAAATTCAATGAAGTGCTCAAAATCCATGTCCCCATGACATATGCACATCTGATTATGTAGCCTTACTCATGCTGCTAACTTTTCATAATCAAAATATGAAATTAAAATAATAATAATATTTAAACATAGCCAAACTATGAAACTAAATAGGATACGTTTTCTTTAACCCTCTGTCCGATGAAGGCGTTGGCGCTTCTGATGGATTTTTTCCTTTATGACAGCGGAAACAACTCACAATATTCCGTCATTTTTAGCCATACAGATAAGTGCAAGACATAATTATATACTATAAACTGTCTACTTTTATTTTGTACACTCACAATAACAACAGTGAAACTCAGGAAATTCAGGGAACTGATTATTTTGCACTCTACTCCAAAATGCTGTCTTCATTTCAAAAAATATATTTTGTTTTTAAACGCAAAGTTTTTCATTTCAAAAGCATTTCTAAACTCAGTTTATATTTACAACAAACGAAATTCCGAGCCAAAATAACGAAGTGGTAAAAAAAACTTTGAGTTACTACCATGCAAATTCAAACATTTCGCTCTTCTCTATTTGTGGCAATGCGTCACAATAACCTGGCGTACGTAAAAGTCGATCATTCTTTACAGATGATGGTATGTTTGGACAGAAGACGAGACAGAGTTCTTTATTAAACTCATAAAAGACAATAGAATAGAAAATGCCACAATCGACTTTTAGAAAATATCGCAAAAGTGTTGTGCAAATCTGTAATGGAAACGCGGCTACTGGTGCACTATGGCAGGACCAAACCATTTCATGCAGATACAGGGGGGTGATCGGTTAATATGGATGTTTACTTTTTGGTCAATATACTCAATGATGATGGTTTATATAGTGTAAAATATAATAAAAATGTTTATTAGTTTTCACCTATTTGTTGGGGCCCCTGTCAGTCAAGGAATTGGAATTGTCCTAACTTTTCCCCCCTATACGGCGCCCCTGGAGTTGATAGTCATGATTATATAAAATTCATGAAATCTTTCTATGATTATAAGATAATTTCTTTGGGGTAATTTTGGGGTGAATTATGACACATTCTTCTTTCCATTTCACCTCATGTGTTTTGCTTTAAAGTCTTGTGACATATTAAAAATAGACGATGAATCACAGTATTTAACAGCGTTCAAGGCATTAGTAATCCTTAACAGTATTTTTACAGTGCACTCTCAAATGAACCAAACGAGCCCTTTGATTCACCGTCTCTGAGCTTCATATGCATGCTCACCATGTCTGATCCAATATACAATACCTCATATTCTCGAGGCCATTAAAAGAAGCTGTTTGAATTTCATTCTTCAACTTAAAAGACTCCCTTGAGCATCAAAATAGTAATTTATGGTGACCTGCCAAGGTTTTTAGGCTGAAATATGTAAAAAGGCAGAGTGATCCTCAGTTTTTTTTCCCAAACGGATTTTGTGTGCATAATACACTAGCAGCATAACCAAGTCATTGCATTTTGCATTGTTGCTCAAATGTAATTTCAGTAGCATGTACTGTAAAACAAGATAAGATTGTTGTATTTTTTTCTCCAATTATTCTTTTTTTAAATGCATCATTATAGTCTGGCGTTTATTTTGCTGTGAAAGTGTCAAGGATGACTGCTGTTGGTGATAAAAAAAAGAAAGAAAAAGAACACTGTTCTCTCTTCCTTTTTCCGCTGATAGCATCGGGACACCATATCCTGTGTGATTGATTGCTTAGCCGCGGACACATGCCTGGCCGAAGATTTATGCAATAAGGACCACCTGTTTCCCCAGGCCACACCGCCACAAACGGTGTCTGCCGTCTGTAGGTTCTAGAGCGGTCGTTGAGCTTTTCACAAGGCTGTAGTCCAGCACAATGTTGTCTGAGCGTGATTTAATGCCGGTCGGGCAAGCAAAGACTTTGCCCGCTGTCCTCGGTGTCATTAGGGGTCGAATGAGACATATTCCGATTGATTAGAGGTGAAGGGTTGAAAATATACTGTCATGTGTTAATGCACCTCATGGTTATCCTTTGAAATCTACCCATAAGCATGTAGGGATATTTTGGTTGTGACCTTGCTAAAAGTTAAATGCATGTGTTTATATGCAAAATCAGATGTGTCGCTATAGTTTTCCTTCAATGTCTAATGCATCTCCACAAGCCCTTCAGATCTTTTGCCAATCCTTGGTAGAAACAAGTGAGAATTATGTCCATCCTATCATCCCCCCTTTGTAGGGCCCTATGATTTCCACAGTGCAGAAAACACAGATGGAGTCATGGAATCCAGTCATAAAAATGTGATTTACAGTATAAAACAGAATGTTATGGCAAATGTTGGATGACTAAACAGTAGGGCTGAACTATAATTAAATGGCGATATGGACTAGTGTCTGTGAAAGTCTCAGTTTTGTCTATTACACATACCCAGGCACACGTGATCCTTGTGGTGTTCTCAGCGTCTGCCTTCATAAGCATTTTATTTAAAATGAACTACAGTAAAATATAATAAACACAGAAACTTCATTACAACCCATCAAAATAAAAGTTCAGTTTAACTTGAAGAAATTGTGACAAAATGTTTTATAATTGTACAGTAGAATGTACTTCTTAAAATATTGATAATAATAATAATTATTATTATTTAAAATTATTTAAATATATATATATATATATATATAAATTAATAATTAAAAATGATTAAAATGTAAGGAATATGCCTTTTTTATTTTAACAGTAAACCTCAAAATAAAATTTATTTTCATTTTATTAAATTTAAAAGATTAATTAAATGAATGTATTATACATTAATTTTAGTACAACCATTTTTGCTATTAAATCATAAATCCAGAAACAAGAACATAGAATTGTGAAAAAAATAAACAAACAAACAAACATTGCATGGGGCCCCATTAAAACTTTTCATAAATTATTTTTTATGAATTCAACTGATTAGGCATTATTGTTTTATTATAAAAATTTTATTAAACCATTTAAACAAAATCCAGAAAAATTTTAATTTTAAATTGTAGTTTCATGATTTTAATTAATCATACATGCCTTTTGATTACTAAAATTTTATTTAACCATTAAAATAGCCATGAAAACAGACTTTGTAGTGCCCTACCTTTGCTAAAATAACAGAGCCGAGTGTTTTTATGTAATGCCGTATGACTCGTATGAATTTGAACCATTCCTAAACCTCTCCAGATCCTTCCACGCCTTTGTTTGCCCCCTGTGTGCTCTCCTCAGATCACCCCGCAGGTCTGCTGTGGGGTCAGGGGTCAGAAATGGCCAGTGCAGGAGCTTGATGGGTTTAGATGTGTGCTCTGGATTATTTTTCTAGCTGGCCGGTCCAACCATGACACAGTCATAGCCTTCTCACAGAAGAAGACAGCGTTTTTAAAATAAAACCCTGCAATGTCACAGAGATGTCATGTCTCCAAGGGCCTTTAGAAGAAAAACACCCCCACAACATCTCACATCCACCCTCATACTTCACAGGTTCTTTGTGACCTTGTCTGTTTTTATGCACTCACCATTAGTGCCAGAAGCTCAATATTGTGTCTGACGGTCTTCAACCACAATCCGATGGTGATTCACAAACTTCTGCCATTTACACTTGTATTTTGACATTGGAAAAGGTAAACATGTCATAAAAATCATAATTTGTGGTAGGTTTATATTGGGATCTCTGACAATTCTGAGCAATTTTTTTCATGTTTCATTTTATTTTTTTGACAGTATAAGATTGATCATGTTGGACAATAAATACACCAATATTTTTGGGATATATTTAAAATTGTATTGTCATTTTGTTATTTTATTGTTTTATTATATTGTATTGTTTCTGATGTATTAGTCATCTTTGCCAAGGATTTTGTCATCATTCTGGAATGGTATTTATTTATTTATGTATTTATTTATTTATATTTTCAACTTTGCCAAGGATTTTGCCAATATTCTGGAATTTTATTTAATTTAATAATTTTATTTTATTATTATTTGTATTTTTTTTTAACTTTGCCAAGGATTTTGCCAATATTCTGGAATTTTATTTAATTTAATAATTTTATTTTATTATTATTTGTATTTTTTTTTAACTTTGCCAAGGATTTTGTCAATATTCTGGGTTCCCCTTTGAGGGAACTCGAACTGCGTCATCGTGATGACACTTCGGGGAACGCCCCTCGCGTAAAGCGTCTGAAGAAACCGTAGAATCAGCCCAATCCGATTGGTGTTGCGTGATGACGTCGTATGTGACGGCATACCCGGAAGATACAAAGAGACGTCTGAACGCAACAGAGATAGCTTTTTTGCTCTTCAGCGTGAGCGCTCTGTTTGTTCAGTCTCAAGGTGAAGTGTTCTTAAAGTGTGAGAGAAGTGTGTAAATATGGCGAGCGAGCGATTCAGGCTGTGTGTTCACCCGTGTCCGCACTACATTACGGGCAAGGACACACATCAGCTTTGTGTGCAGTGTCTCGGCGTGCAGCACGCCCAGGCCGCTCTCGAGGGGGGACCTGCGGTGATTGTGAACTGCTGCCACTGAGGGTGCTGCGCTCGCGGCTGGCCGTCTTTGAGGAGACCGGTCAGCCTCGTGAGCCCCGCGGTTCTGGGCCTGCGTCTGTAGATAGTGGGGCTCACAGCGGGATCTGTCAAGAGGATATGGGACTGCTGAGGCATCTTCCCTATCATCCTCTGACGATTCCGATATCCTCCCGCCCCGTGTGGAAGCCCGCGATGCGGCTTCTTCCCACGGGGTGGAGGGTCCGGTTCTCAGGCTGTCTGACTCTGAGGAGTCAGACACTTTGAGGATCGAGGTGGATGGTGTGGGGCTTTCGCCACCCCACACGCCCGCTATGGAGGAGCTTGTGGAGGTTTTAACCCACGCTGTGGCCAAGCTGAGTTTGGATTGGCCACAGGAAATAGAGGACATCCAGCCGCCATCTAAGCTGGATGAACGCTTTTTCAGGCGTCGGGTTCAGCCTCCACGGCGGGGCCTTCCTTTTTTCCCCGATCTGCATAACGAGTTGTGTAGATCGTGGGAAAACCCCTTCTCAGCCTGTTTATCAAATCCCCCAGTGCTCAATTTTTCTAACATAGGGTGCTTGGTTCTGAGACTCAACACGAAGAAGAGCGTGTTGACGCCCTCCCAGAGAACTACGTTCCTGGGGGTTGTATGGGATTCAACGCTGATGCGGGCACAGCTGTCCCCCGCACGCGTGGAGTCCATACTGGCGATGGTCTCGAGAGTGAAACTGGGCCGCAGCCTCACTGTGAAGCAGTTTCAGAGACTGCTGGGTCTCATGGCAGCAGCATCCAATGTGATTCCGTTTGGTCTGCTCTACATGAGACCCCTCCAGTGGTGGCTGAGAACCAAGGGGTTTTCCCCCAGGGGGAATCCTTTCCGTATGATCAGGGTAACGCGCAGATGCCTTCGTTCCCTCGTCATGTGGAAAAAACCTTGGTTCCTGTCCCAAGGGCCAGTGTTGGGAGCATCGTGTTGCCGGAAGTCCGTTTCAACAGACGCTTCCCTCACTGGTTGGGGCGCGGTCATGGAAGGTCGCTTTTCCAGGGGTCTGTGGGGGACCCGGCATTCTTCCTGGCATGTCAATTGCCTGGAAATGCTGGCGGTCTACAAGGCTCTGAGGAGCTTTCTCCCGAACCTCCGCGGCCACCATGTCCTGATGCGATCCGACAGCATGTCGGCAGTATCGTATCTGAACCACCAGGGGGCCTGAGATCGTGCCCTCTTTGCAGACTGGCGCATCAGGTCCTTCTGTGGTCTCAGGGGAAGTTATCATCCCTCAGGGCGATGTACATCCCCGGGGACCAAAATCAGGGAGCAGACATCCTGTCAAGACAGGGGCTGAGGCCCGGGGAATGGCGACTCCACCCCGAGGTGGTGGAGGCTATGTGCGAGCGGTTGGGCCCGGTGGAAGTGGATCTATTTGCGTCTCAAGAGACGTCCCACTGCCCGCTGTGGTTCTCCCTCACTCATCCGGCCCCACTGGGGCTGGATGCCATGGCACAGACGTGGCCGCGGCTGCGTCTGTACGCTTTTCCCCCGATCGCTCTGCTCCCGGGAGTTCTGGAACGTGTCCGGCGGGAGGGCGTCAGCCTTCTCTTAGTAGCACCCCGGTGGTCCACTCGAGTATGGTTCTCCGACATCATCGACCTGCTGGACGGTCCCCCGTGGCAGGTCACTCTGAGGAGGGACCTGCTGTCTCAGGCCAGGGGTTCGATTTTCTACCCCCGGCCAGAGGTATGGGATCTCTGGGTCTGGCCCCTGAGGGGGCTCAGTTCCTAGGAGAGGGCCTGTCGGCGGGTGTTGTGGAGACCCTACTCAGCTCCAGAGCTCCATCCACCAGGAGGTTGTACAGCCTAAAGTGGAATGTATTTTCCACTTGGTGTAGAGAGCGGGAGGTAAACCCAGTTAACTGCCCGGTGGCTTCAGTGCTGGAGTTCCCGTCCACACTTAAGGTGTATGTGGCTGCCATTGGGGCTTTCCACGCACCTTTAGGTGATGGGACACTGGGAAGGCACCATCTGGTTGTACGATTCCTCCGTGGTGCTCGGAGGATGAGGCCTGCGGCTCATTCCAGAGTCCCAACCTGGGACCTGGCAGTGGTGCTCGAGGGGTTGGCTGAGGCCCCCTTTGAGCCGCTGGAGTCGGCCGAGGCGAGAATACTGACCTTCAAGGTGGCTTTTCTCCTTGCCATCACTTCTCTGAGGAGAGTGGGGGACCTCCAGGCCTTGGCGATCACGCCGACCTGCCTGGAGTTTGCCCCTGGCATGGTAAAAGCCATCTTGCATCCCAGTCAGGGCTACGTGCCCAAAGTGCCATCCAACAGGGCACGGTCAGTGGTTCTCCAGGCATTCCATCCTCCACCTCATGTGACGGCGGAAGAGAGCCGACTTCACCTCCTCTGCCCCGTGCGGGCATTGAGGATTTACTTGGAGAAGTCTGCTCAGTGGAGAAGGTCAGACCAGCTGTTGGTGTGTTTTGGTTCACCCAAGAAAGGGCTGCCTGCGTCAAAGCAGACGATCAGTAACTGGATTGTCCAGGCTATAGCCATGGCTTATCGGGTGCGCAACTTGCCTTCACCTTTAGCCGTGAGGGCCCATTCTACCAGGAGCATGGCCTCCTCGGTGGCCCTCCTTTCTGGAGCCTCTATGCAGGAGATCTGCGAGGCGGCGGGGTGGGCCACCCCTCACACCTTCATTCGTTTTTACAGTCTGCATCTCCCTGAGACGCCTGGCGCGAGAGTGCTCGCCCCCTAGTTGTACCTGGGGTCCAGCTCACACTGGGGTGGGTATGATTGGTGCGGGATAGTTGGTACTCGTTCCCCGAAGTGTCATCACGATGACGCAGTTCGAGTTCCCTCGAAGGGGAACGTCTCGGGTTATGACTATAACCCTTGTTCCCCGAGAAGGGAATGAGACACTGCGTCTCGTGTCCACCCAATCATCAGAGCGCTCGCTTCATCGCAAAGAACGCTATCTCTGTTGCGTTCAGACGTCTCTTTGTATCTTCAGGGTATGCCGTCACATATGACGTCATCACGCAACACCAATCGGATTGGGCTGATTCTACGGTTTCTTCAGACGCTTTACGCGAGGGGCGTTCCCCGAAGTGTCATCACGATGACGCAGTGTCTCGTTCCCTTCTCGGGGAACAAGGGTTATAGTCATAACCCGAGACGTTTTCCATCCATCCATCCATCGCTACTTTGCCAATGATTTTGCTTATATTCTTGAATTTTATTTTATCTTATTATTTTATGCTACTTTGCTTATGATTTTGCCAATGATTTTGCCAATATTTCTGAAGGGCACTTCATGTAATGTGACCAACCTTGTACTGAGACAATAGTTGTGTAATCAGCTTCATGAGACTTATATGTATAATATAAATATGTATTAAATTATATATATATATATATATATATATATATATATATATATATATATATATATATATATATATATATATATCTATATATATATATATATATATATATCATTTCATCATGCTCTTACCACTAGCTTGAAATCCAAATGGGATATGCTGTGTCTGTGAAAACACAGACAAACCAAAAATCTGGTACTGCTGAAATACACGCTCCTCTATAAATGAGTAATCCCTTTCGTAATGAAAGTGCACCTTAGGTTATTGGGGAAGAACTGGCCATTTGTGACCACAATCCTCCATTAAGACGGTGTCGGGTTTTACAACAATGTCTCCAGTCTAATCGGAGATTGAACAGGAGAGCTGTCTCGAAGTTGAATGAATTTAGCCAATGACAACTTTAGTGCACTTTTCAAAGAACACAATCAAAGAGTCGAGACTAACTCCTGGATTTATATCTGAAACTTAAAGAACATGTATTTTAGATTTTTGGGTGGATATATTTTGCTATAGCGGCTCTTGTAGCAACTCTGAAAATGTATAAAGCATTGTATTCATAACTTAGGTTATGAATTGCAGTCTGGACCATTCTGAAATGCAATTACGCACAAAATATAGCATGCAAACTTAGAAGGGTTTGAAAGTGTTCATGTGCTTGTGTAGAGTAGGCTATGTTTTGAAGTGTCTGATTTACTAAGTCAAGCCATATTTCAGCACAAAATAAACACAATGCATCAAGGAAATGAAGAATTTTTCGGGACCTCTGCAATTTCACACATTCACTCCATTGTTTTTTTGTTTTTTTTTTACATTACAGTACTAAAAGTGGTGCTGCACTTTTGCATGTTGGCAGTGAGTTTTACACGGGCGAGTAGCACTCTTTAGTTAATTTCCACAAGACCTACATTTAAAGCTAAAGTTTTTAGCCCTTTGCAGAGGCGAAACACAGAGAGTGTGGTTCATTAACTTTGAATGCATGCTGTTCTATGCCTTCCTAATGCGCACTCTAAATGATTTCTAATTCTATATCCCAGTCGTTAGTAAAAATGACTCTGCTGTTTTGAGTGGAGTCGTGCCAGCGAGAGCGGTTACAGCCTGTTCTTTAGCCCTAGACTTGCCTCAATCATCCGCTTGATGAGGGCCAGACAAAAGCTAATGAATGCTGAATGTCTGTTTGTTGACAATCCATTTGGCTTTTAATTAAACTTTTAACTGTCCATTGGGCTCCCTCCCCAGACGCCTTAACTTCACTTCTCAATGAATCTCACAGCCTTGAAGGAAGAAAAGGAAACAATAGCTGTATTATTACTCTTTTATCAATCAATATGTGTGAATTGAACCAGAATCATATCTGAACGCTGACCCCCGACGCCCCAGACCGCCTGTTTAATATCATCTTTCACTTTCAAACGTTTTTCATTGTTTACATCATTACTAATTAAAAGGGGGAAGCACTAAGGTGGATGATAATGTCTGTTCTGAAGGGGAACACATTTTAAATTCACAGCCAGTAGAGGGAAACAGTATAAATCCTGTTCATTTCCATAGGGAAACAGTTTTTGTTATAGCGTATAAACCTGGGGCCATGTTCACAAAACATTTTATTGCAGCACTAGTAATAGTAATAGCAGTAAAAGTTTGTATCTAATCACAAATCTGCTGAGACCAACTTTTATTAAGGAACAGAGAGAAGTCTTAAGCTAAGAGTAAGGTCAGGGTTGACCTCGTTGCTATGGATGATGTCATCACACTTACTAACTATACACACAGTGATTGGCTGGGAGGAGTCTTTGTTAGTGATATAAATATTCAACCCATTCTCACAACCAAGACGTCAAAATCTGAAGCATGGTCAAGTGCCTTCCGCATCACAATGAAGACGCTAAAGGCACCCCTAGGCATCACTATATCGACGCGAAGGGAACTCTATTGATTTCAGTTGTTGCCCAATGCGTCAGATCAAGATACGTTTAATTCTTTGCATTTGTAGAAACAGAAATGATTTTGTGAATATTTATAGGCTACTTTTATATTTTGGAGCAACTAACCCCACTCCTACCCTAAACCCACTTCTCAACAATATAAAACACGTAACAGGCAAATAAATGTACAGTCACAGGTATGTATTGCAAAAACTGACCAAAACAGAATAAAAGTATTAACTCATGATGCATTCTAAGTCTTCTGAAGTCATACGATATCTTAATGTAAAGAACAGAGTTGATCTTAATGTTTTTATCGCTGAAATGATGATCCATCCATGCGCTTCGTGAACACACGTACGCACTCAGTCAGTCATATCTCATTCAAATGATACACACGACTCTCTACACACGAGAGCCAATGACATTTTACAATCAAAGCTGACGTAATGACGCAATTGGTCACGAGACATACGAGAGCCAATGCAATTTCACTATGAAATCTGATGTAACGTTTTTTTTTATTTGAATGTGTGCATGATCTTCGGCGGATGGAGACGCTGATCGTTTTTGGGTATTTACTTCACATAAATCAATCGTTTGGCCTCAGAACATTTGTATTTTTAATAGGGGTGGGCATAGATTCATTTTTTTAATCTAGATTAATCTCACTGTAATCTTGGAATTAATCTAGATTAAAATGGCTCATTTGAATTCACCCGAAGGCATTCAGAATATGTGTACTCGTAAGAGATTGTTTGTCTTTTTGTAGTTTGAATAATAAATAACTTCTGTCCCTTTAAGATCTGATGCACGCATGGATCCCAAACACTGTTCCTGTGAGCTGGTTACGACTGTGTTTTTATGTTAATAAGATTTCCCCAAGAAATAGGCAAAAATAAACCTGGTATCCTCCATGATTCGTGTTCTTTCTGACAACAAAGCACTGGAATGCGTTCATAATCATGACTTCAGAAGAGTAAAGTAGAACATTTCCGAAAGTACGTGATGGCAATATTAGTTCATGAAATGATGGTTTCCTCCCAAATTCAAACGACTGCAAGGCATCTGAATACATTAACAGTGTTTCCTTTAAATTAAATGTACTACTTTCATTGCATGGCAGTTATAAGAATTTGTGGGAAAAGGTGCTTTCTTAAGTGCTTTGTCAGGAAAACATAAAGGTCCTGAATGGATCTAAAATAGATGTATTTATTTAGCAAAATATAAACAGGAGCAGTGGCTCCAAAACCAGCAATATTATGGTGAAAAACTGGTACTAGGTACCCAAGGGAGTAGTTCAGCATCAAAACAGAGCTGAAATAATGATTAGGTTAAAAGTAATAAACCAAGATAAACATTTTAGTGCTTATAGAACGTGAAAATGTTTCCTGGAACATCTAGCTTCAAGCAAACTTGTCGATGTATGGCCTCTACATTTTCTGTAGCCTCTGGGTTTCCCTTGACAGCATCAAAACTGTTTGTTCTTTAAATAAACCTGGGATATCTTGGCATATATTGACCCACTTTTGAGATAAATTCAAAAAGGCGCAATAATAACGGCTGCACTGAGATTTTCTTTCTCTTGAAACATCTGCCATGTAAATAGATAAATTCATAACGACGTGAGGCATTTATATATCTCTTTCTAGTTCTTTCATGTTTAGACTTTAACACAGCATGAATCTAAGAGCGGTGGACCTGTGAGAACATTGCGTTAAAGTTTTATCCGGCATGAATGCAAGTATAATAACATGACGTGGTTTGCTGAGAAAGCAAAATAGTGAGCAAAAGAGTGAGAAAAAGATATACTCATGCACTTCAAGCACACAACATATTTTCTTATGTTCTACCTAATTTATCACCGAATGTCAGCTGAATCATCATAAGTGAATTTAAGACTATTCATTTGCTGTGCTTCCATACTAAAAGCATGACAGAAAATTAATACTTTGAGATGCATTATGAACTGACAATTATGTAACGGTAAATGTTTAATCTGTTAGAAATTATTTAACTGAGAAATTCATTTCAAATTGATGACAGTAGTGTTTGAAGCATCCTTGATGGTACGATGACTGCACAGAAAACTTTGCTAAAAAAGTTGGATTCACTAAGATTTACATATCCCTGGCCACTTGCATGTTTGTTTATGAGCCAGGCAGAGGAAGGAACAGTTCGTGAAGGTCCTCTATGGTATAGCCCATTGTTGGGCCCAGGGGACGGAGGTCCATCTATAAATTTTGCCCTGGGCCATGTGAATGTAAGTGCTGGTGTAGTAGAGGTGGTGTCAGGCCTTGGGGAGGCATTTTACTTAAAATAAAATTAAATATAAATATTAAAAGGGGAAAACTAGTTGACCTCATTGTACTGGGGCGAAATTCTGTCATAATTTACACACGGCAATACCATTTCAAATGGTTTGCAGTTATTTTTATGGAATGATTTTAAAGATTTGCAGTTCAGTGCCCATGTTTTGCAAGCTTCAGTCTTCCGATGTCATGCGATAAGTTAGTGGTGTAATAAAACTAAATTTATTATGTTTTCACCATGGTTGTGCACCATGCAGAACTGAATCTAGAATGCCTTTTAAATCCCAATTTACTTCCTGAATTTTGCTTGGAGGTAGCAAACAGGATGCATAATGTAGGAATGCAGGGGAAATAATTAAAATGGAAAATCAATCAATAATACTGTACAAGCTTAGAGTGTTAGCTTGACAAAGTCTAGTTAGAAGTTATTTGCAAACACATTGAGGCCGATGGATGGATGGATGGATGGATGGATGGATGGATGGATTAGATCTAACTAACCTGAAAAGGCCAATGCCAAAAACAATAGTAATTGCCTTTATTTGTGCTGTAGCCTTGTCAGTTATAACCAAATTCAATCAGAATCCAAATCTACTTTACCTCAGGCTACAGTAATAAAGTGCAGAGTTTTAATTTCCGTAAAAGAGTGATGTTTCTCAAGCCTCCGCAGCCCGACCAAGCACCTAGTAAAGCATAAAAAAGAGTCTAAAAAGGAGAACGCAAAAAAGGAGTCTAAACACAGATTATGAAAGCAAACGGAAAAGAAAATGTATCGATTCCTGAAGGAAGGAATTTGACTGGTTGCGATATGAAGAGAAGGATGAAGTGATATTTTGGTCTGTCAGATGCATCCTAATTTGGCTGACACGTTATTCATTAGAAGGATTTAGAAATCCAGCTTTGATATCTGACCACTGTTTATGATAAAAATCAAAATAGTGACAGTAATTCTTAATTTCTTTCAGGAGTATGTTTCAGGAGTATGTCATGCAAAATGCAAACCCGTCATAACGTCACGTAACGTTACACATCGCGTCTGCTACCATTTAT